>NC_137803.1:19516628-19916628 GCF_963383645.1 Muscardinus avellanarius
CCAGAGAAACTGAGTTTGAATCAAAGCTTCATCATTTATTAGGCACATAATTTTAAAAAATTATCTTAATTCTACTGAACTTCAGCTGTCTCATCTGTTAAATGGAAATAAAAAAATGTTTGTCCCAAAGGACCAGTGTGATGACCAAAGAAACTAGTTTGAGTAGTGAATAATAATTATAAGCCACAATAATATAAATGAATTGGTGAAACGACTAACAAGCAGTTATTTGCTGTTTTTATTTCTATAGTACTTTAGGATATTACTCTAAGATTGTAATAACCATACTGAAAATCTCCCTTCCTTTGATTCTCTGACTTCGAGAAACCTCAAACATTCTGAACATAGCCATCGTCCTTAAAGTTGTGGGTGAAAAACTCTTGACTTGCTATGGAAAAAAAAGTTTACTAAAGTAAAAATGGAGCTACCCTGACCCTGAGAACTGGGTATAAGAAGCAGAACAATTTATCAAAGGAAGCTGGCAGGGAGAAAGGCCACAAGAACATAAAGAGGAAATAGCATCCTGGGGCTGTTTCCAGTGAGGACAAATGGAGCTGTAACATCCTTTGAAGGCATATTCCAGAAGAGCCCAGAAAATTGTGGCTGACCCAATGCGATATTTAAAAAATGCATTCCAAAGCACTGATAAAGAACTGAATTACATATTACTTTTTAGCAAAATTTCCGTCCAGCTACAGAATAAGCTGCAAGGTGCTTTTTCAAATACAATATGGACACACACACATGCACGCGCGCGCGCACACACACACACACACACACACACATGCATGCACGAGGGGGGCAGCATTTCCCATTTAGATGAATGCTCAAGAGCACTTCAAACCCTGTTGTGCATCTATTTTTAGCACTTCCTGGCACTTTGCCAGCAACAAGATCCACACTGGATAGAATTTGGAGCTATCATGGGGACTGAGAAGGAAGGATTTCTGCCCACATTCTGAAGCTTCTGTCTTTGTAGCCTTTGAGGAGTGGCTATCTTCCTTACACGTGGTCATTCAGCATCTTTTGCTGCCTTCTATTTTCCAAATCCTCCGAGGTAGAGTAAAATGGAGTCATGTCTGGCCTATTGGAAGAGCAAAGTTATGAAAGAAAACAAGACCAAGCCAGCAGAGGACAGGAAATCCTTCTGAGAGCCAAGCACATGGCATAGTCAAAATGGAGTCTGGGCAAATGGGCCTCCCTATGCCTCAGCAGAGCGGAACAGAGAGAAGACCGAGTTGGGTGAAGTTAAGACCAAACCTTCTCTTGGACTTAAAATCACCCAGGAATCTTGAAAACAGATTGTGTTTGGAAGGCAGGGTGTCTAAGCCAAGAGCTGCCTGAACCAGCCCAGGCCAGGGAGCCAGCCAATCTGTACAGGGTATTTTTTTCTTCCCCTTTAATGATGTTGTCTGGGACTCTGGACAGACATAAGGGCTGGTGGGTGGCATCAAGAGATGGAGGGTGGGAGAGCTTTGAGATTGTTCACATCCAAGTGAGAAAGAGGACAAATGGTGACCATCAAAGGTAGTAAGTAAACAGAGAACAATAACATTTCCGGGACATAGATGGTTAGAATTACCGGGAACTTCACGAAATACCCAGTCAAATAATACTGGCAAAGATCTGTGTCATCCCTACCTCTTCAACTCGATGCACTTATTTTGAAACTGTAAGAGCCATGACCTCCCCATCCCTACTCTTCCCCACAGTTTTCTCAGCCTTACTATTGTGCCTAACGCTTCCTGCCTGCTCAGCACTCCTATCAAAAGAGGAAAGAATTGAAAACAAGAAGGAACGACAGCAAAAAAAAAAAAAAAAAAGAACAAAAGAGAGAAAAAAATAATCTCTCCGATTCTTCTGCTTTCTCCATGGGCCTCCAATTAGTCAGCATTAAATTGTGATCTGGATGGTCTAGTTCTTCTTTAAGCTCTCATGTACCAACTTGTTCCTGTCCTTAAAGTCCCAGAAAGTTTTACTGTTGGAAAACTCAAAATGTACATGTGGTGTAAAAGGTATTTTTTTTTTTCCTTTCGCAAACAAAACAAAGCAAACTGAAAACTCACAGTGTAAAATGATTAGGGTAGCAAGTATGAAAATGATCCTAAGGTAGCAGCCAAACAGCAGATACAGAGTAATTTCCTATGGAAAGGGATTCGGAGGGCAGGCACTGCTCTCTGTAAACCAGATGGTGCCCCTGGGGGCCAAGAAGCCCCAGTTTACTCTGATCTCCCTGAACTTACTAGGAGACATATGAGTGACCTATAAAAAAGAAATCGATGCAACTTCTAGAGCCCTTATTTATAATTAGATGAGGGGGCAACTGGAAAGGAAGAATCTAGAACCATGTGTCAACTACATAATGGTGTGAGATTACAATGCACCAAGAGAGGTGTTTTTTTTTTTTTCTTAAAGATCATATTTGGGCATAGAAGACATCTTAAATAAATGTAATTGTGCAGACTAAAAAAGAAAAAAGAGTATGTAGGAAAGAGTCATCCACAGGCCCAACAGACCTGGGTGTCCCCAGCCCTGGCCAGCAGCGGCCTTGACCTCTGACCCCTAAGCCACATCCATGAATCCCCTTCCCCTTGCTTCACTGCTTCCCTGACCATCCCAGGCAGAATAGCAAAGACTTCTGCAAACACCATACTGACCAGGGTGGAGAGAGTGGCAGCTCTGCTTACCAGGTGCTACTCCTGGACGGAGTTATTTATATTCACTGAATTTGTGGCCTCATTTGTAAAATGGGACTATTAACGACTCCCTCGCTGGCTAATTATAAATGCTAAGCTGGAACATTGTAAGTTATTAATTAATTTAGCCCTTATTATTTATAGCAATGATAACAGTAAGACGGATCATTTAGCACCTAACCTATACTAAAGAGTGATATTCAAAATATTTAATAGAAATCAGCGCACAGCCACCATTTTATTGGGGCAAACAGTTGTCCTGGCCCCGGGAGTGAAGATGCCTGCTGTGCCCACGTTCATTCCTCAGTTGCTGGATTGTGGGGCCTGGGGCTGGGTGCCTAAGGGAGAAGGTTTGAAGGAATCTGAACAGCAGGTGGAGAGCTCAGCAGGCTTCAAGCGCTGGTTATATACCACTCAAAGGAGAAGTACGGAAATATTTTAATTGCCGCTACATTTGGAGCAGTGAAAATAGATTAAATATTAACCCTGCCTTACAGTCCTTCCTCCGCCTGCTTATCATTCTATCTGCATGTAACATATTCTCAACTGGACTACAAGCCAATAATTGAGTGGAGAAACCAAATCTTGGGCTTCAGACTCCTCCAAATAATAGAGCCAGTTATCAGGGGTGTTCAAGAAACGTTTGCTGTTTGACTGCCAAATAGAAGGTCCTGTTATATCTTGTTTCTAGGTATCACTCACATTTTGACAACTTTTAAAAGGGGATTTATGGGGGTTTAACTCACAGGGTGGTGGAAGCCTTACAACTGTGTTAGGTCAAGGGCATTACTACAAGAGTCTGATAAGGGAGTGTGGTGAGCCGAGCTGTGGTCTGTCTAAAATGAACAACTGAGCTTTGTGATAACCAAAGCAAAATGGGAAACTGGGAGCTGGCTGTGGTGGTACATGCTCCTGATCCCAGTGCTTGGAAGGTTGAGACAGAATGATACCGGGTTCAATGCCAGCCTCAATAATTTAAAAAGACTCTCAGCAACTTAGTGAGACCCTTTTTCAAAATAAAATATAAACAAGGCTTGGGTATGAGATAGCTTGGAGGCTGAATGGCCCGGGTTCAATCCCCAGCACCAAAAAAAAAGGGGGAGAGGGGTACTGATTTGTTGCACGTACTGAAATATTTTTAATAAAAGAAAGCATACAAGACATAAATATTTCCCTCTAAGAGTATATAACCAGGACACAAATATTATCTTGATAATTATATGGAAGATATTAAAGCTGGGCATGGTGGTACATGCCTATAATCCCAGTACTTGGGAGGCTGAAACAGGAGGATCACAGGTTTCAGGCCAGCCTCAGCAATTTAGTGAGACTCAGCAACTTAGTGAGACCCTGTTTCCAAATAAAACATGAAATAGGTTTGAGGGTGTAGCTCAGAAGTAAAATGCCTCTGGACTTAATCCTACTTAATCCTAGCACCGGGAGCATGCGTGCGCACGAGAGAGAGAGAGAGAGAGAGAGAGAGAGAGAGAGAGAGAGAGAGGGGGGGGGGGGAGAAGAAAGAAAGAGAGAGATTGAATGAATGGCATAATAGGCACGGTTTTCAAAAGCTGACCTTCATTTATTTCGATTTAAAATACAACAGCTTTGCGGGGTATGGTGGTGCACCCTTGTAATCCCCACGCTTGGGAGGCGGAGACAGGAGGATCGCACAGGTTGGAAGCCAGCCTCGCTGGCTTAAGAGACCCTGTTTCCAAATAGAATATAAAATAGGTCTGGGAGTGTAGCCTGGAGGTAGAAGGGTTCCATCCCCAGTACCACAAAGAACAAAAAAAATGACCAGCTTTTTTTTTGTGCTTTTATTTGTGCATTGTAGTCTCCATTGTAGTGTAAATCATGTTAACAATGACATACATGCAAATGAAGAGACTCAACTGAAAATATTTCAAAGTCATTAAAAAAAAAAAGAGCTGACTTTCCACTGGGCATGGAGCTGCATGCATGTGATCCCAGTACTTAGGTGGCTGAGACAGGAGGATCACAGCTTACAAGCCAGCCTCAGCTACTTAGTAAGACCCTGTTTCAAAATAAGAAATAAAAAGGGCTGGGGGTGTAGCTCAGGGATAGAATTTCCCTGGGTCACGGAAAGAAAGAAAGAAAGAAAGAAAGAAAGAAAGAAAGAAAGAAAGAAAGAAAGAAAGAAAGAAAGAAAGAAGAGAGAGAGAGAGAGAGAGAGAAAGAAAGAAAGGGAGGGAGGGAGGGAGGGAGGAAGGACGAGAAAGAAAGAAAGGAAGGGAGAGAAAGAGAGAGAGGAAGGAAGGGGAAAGAAGGGGGAGGAAGAAAGAAGGAGAGAAAGAAAGAAAGAAAGAAGGAAGGAAGGAAGGAAGGAAGGAAGGAAGGAAGGAAGGAAGGAAGGAAGAAAGGATGAGAAAGAAAGAAAGGAAGGGAGAGAAAGAGAGAGGAAGGAAGGAAGGAAGGAAGGAAGGAAGGGGAAAGAAGGGGAAAGAAGGGGGAGGAAGGAAGGAGGAGGAGGAGAAGAAGAAGAAGAGAAAGAGGAAGGTAAGGAAGGAGAGGAGAGCAGAGGAGGGGAGGCTCTCCTTTCCTGCTCTCTTTGCTCCTGAGCAGCTCCTCCGCGTGCCCTGTGCTGCCTCTATGGAAGGCATCTTGGGGTCTCATCACTCCACTTCCATTCCCTTGTAGTTGTTGCAGAATGGCACTTCTTTAGAATTCTTTTTCTTCACCCTCCCCATCATCCAGCTAAATTCACCCCTTTTTTGACACCTGTCTCCATCGCTCTGGCTCTGTGACTCCTCCCATCCCATCCACTAACGAGAGCAGCCACCACTGGAGAGAGTACAACTCAGCAATCAATTCCAAGACTTTATGCCTCCTGCCTTCTAGCCACAGCTCCAAACCTTCATGCTCCTCTCTGGTTTCAGTTTCCGGGCTTGGTGCCTAGACTCTTACTCTGTGACTTTTAGGTGGAAAATTCATTTGAACCTACTGCTTTTATTTTGCTTTTCTCCAAAGAGAAGGCAGCCTTTGGGATCACTCCTCTTTGTAATAGGTAAGACAGTTCCAGAAGGGTGTCGACTTACCTTTGAATGTTGGTAAAGCGTTTCAGGGCTCCAAGGCTCAGTGTGCTTTGTTCAGGTGGGCAACCCCTCCTGTCAGGGTACATGGCTAGAGGATGGGGTGTGGAGTGGGCTTCAGGCCCCAATTTCCCCTTCTGCCAGTTCTACATGCCTATGTGGATTACGTGAACATTGAATCCCGAGATAATGTTCTTAGGGCAATTCCTCAGTCTAGGCTCACATGGAGAGGAGAGAAATACAAAGCCTTCCCTAGTTCCTTCAAGTGAAATTTGGGCTTTTCCTTTTATTTAGCTAGCATTCGGTTACAGATGCAATCTCATATGGTGAATCTTTGCTTGCTTGTCTGAATCTCAGGGTTCCGAGACCTTAGCCATCTGCATATTGCTTCTCATTCAATTACCTTTTCTTGCTCCAAAAATTTCTTTTCAATGAATCAGTGAATGAACATATAGCAGAAAGTTTTAATGAGTCCCCGTCATTTCCTCTCTCAGTTTTATTTTTGAAAAAGGTCAACAGAACTGTCCTGCTTAATGTCTTTCTGTTCATCAAAATGTCAAGTCAGGAACTCTGGACAGAGTTGGCTTCCTTGGGGTAGAAGCTGGACTCCAGTCTAGACAGGATATCCAGTTGATTGTTGGGTCAAGGTTTTGCCAAAAAAAGAAGCTCTCTTAATCTGCCAGTTAATTAGAAGTAAAACATTGTGGAAGTTTGGACTGTGCCATAGAGAGATGGACTAAAAGAACCCTGGGTTAAATTTTGTTTCTCCTCTTGTGATTCTATATATATCTCTAATTCTCTCTAAAACTATAAATCAATCATATCAGAGAAGTTGCTCTCTGAGCTAATCTTTGACTAGGTCTACCACTATCCTGTGCCCCAACAGCTAGCTAGGTTCAGGGTTCTTTAAAATGCATAGCTGTTAAGTCTTACGTCCTTTGAGAGGAAATTCTTTTGATGACTTTCTAGGCTTTACCAACCAAAAAAAAAAAAAAAAAAAAAGAAAAGAAAAGAAAAAGAAGTGTCAGTCTCTCAGGTGGGTACGTGCATGAAGCATTTTCAAGGTATTATCCATCTAAAAATGTCTTTGGAAGACAGATACACTCAGACACACTTGAGTGTTGGAACCATGATCCTTAATATATATTCAGAGTTTTTTCTTCTGGTGCAATCTTTCTGACCCCCCCAATTTCTTGTCCTAGTTTTTAAAACAATTAGACTTTGAGAAAATGCAAATTTAGTGAGAAAATTACTGCTTGGCAATTTTTATACCTTCATGCTTTAGCACAGTAAACAGAGGAGACAATAAGTAAAAATGAACAATAACTTCTACTGGATACTTATCCAAAGGAAATGCAATCAGTATTTTGAAGAGATGTCTGCTCTTCCATGTTCATTGCAGTATTATACACAGTTACTAAATATGGAAATGACTTGAGTGCTCATCAATAGATGAATGGGTAAAGATAATGTGGTACATGTATACAATGGAATACTATTTTTCCATCAAAAAGAAAACAATCATATTGTTCACAGCAACATGGATTCACCTGGAGGACATTGTGTTAAATAAAATGAGCTTGGCACAAGAAAACAAAGATATTGCATGTTCTCACACTAGACTTTAAAAAAGGGCAAGTTCAGCCCACTCTATCTGAAGAGAAAGGGCTGAGTGTATCCCTAGATCAGGAACTTACCCTCGTGACAAACAGCCCATTCAGTAACAACATTGATCCATGCATGGAGATACAGGCACTTCTGACCTAATAACTTTTAAAGTATTACTTTTATTGGTGCATTATAACCATACATAGCATAGACCATCTCTTAAAATTTTCACCAGTAAATACTCTTGTATTGGGGATTCCATTTCCTACAGGAACGTTGGCAGCTGGCCCCTGTGGTTTCGCCTGGAATTGCTGTTCATGCCCCATTCGTGGCATACTGGACTTTTTCTCCAAATTCTTCCAGTTTTTACCCATAGCCCATGTCCAGAGCCACTTTCACAATTTCAGGTATGCTTTATAGCAACAGCCCCATTTCTTAGTATCAATTTTGTCTTTGGGTTGTTCAAAGAGAATAACACAGACTAAGCGATTATAATGAAAATAAACGTATTCCCCATATTTCTGAAGACATGGGAAATCCCATATCAAAGTGTCAGCTTTAGGTGAGGACCTTCTTGTTAAGTCATCCCAGGATAGAAGGCAGAAGTGGGCAAGAACACAGGCATGGAAAAGAGGAGAGGGCTGAGTTTACTTTTTATCCCAAAGCGCCTTCTGTGATTACCACATTAACCCACTCATGAGGACACATACCCCCGATCTAATCACTTCTTAAAGGTCGCGTCTGTCAACACTGTTGTATCAAGGATTAAGTTTCCAATACAGGAACTGTGGGGACACATTCAAACCATAACAGACATACCCAGGAAAAGCACAAAACACATCTAGCAAGTCTTTACTAAGTCAGAAGTAACTAAGAGAGTTGTGACTTGAGTAAGTGACTCGTTTGAGTTGTGATGCCAGAGATGTTTCTCCAGGGTAATGGAAGAGAAGGTTTCATATCCTTCAACAGATACCATGCTGAACCATGCATAATTTTACTGACCCCCTGGTTCAAAGCAGACCAATCAACCAGCCTCTTGCAATTGTCTGACACTTATCTCAGGACACCACAGTTTATCGCCTGAATGTTCATCTATTACCACCTTGGGTGGTAATTTAAAGGTAAATGCAATTTAAATTTAAAGGTATAAATGCAATTTAAAGGTACAAATGGAATCCATTTATACCTTTGACTTTCCTTATTCTGTTGTTTGCTTATTAAAAGTTATTGTAGAATTTTGTTAATAAAAAAGCTTTATGCTTCTAAGCAGTCAAAACCATAAATACCATATATTTTAATAGAGATTATAACTGCTTAACAATGTTTTCTGGGCAGGCCTGGTCTGATGGCACATGTCTGCAATCTCAGTACTTGGGAGATTGAGACAGGAGAATCACAGATTGGAGGATAGCGACAGCAGCACAGTGAGACACTCGGCAACCTAGCAAGACCCTGTTTCAAAACAAAAACATAAAAGATTGGGGATATAGCTCAGAGGTAGAATATCTCTGGGTTCACTTTCCAGTACCCAACACCACACACACACACATACACACACGCACGCACACACACACACACACACACACACACACACACACACACACACACAATGTTTCTGTTATATTTATCTCCATAAAAACTCTAAGCTCCATCACTAGGCTCTCTCTCTGATCACAGTATTCCTTTGAGCAAAATACAGTATCAGCAAACAAGTTGTGGCACCTCTACAATCTACAGCTTAATACCAAAGAAAGAACACAGTTTAGAGAAATGGAAAATATTTTCAGTAGTGTTTAAAAAAAGTCATCAAAGGAAGAAAAATGGGAAAGAGAGGGGAAATCATAAAGGTACAAGAAATTGCCACTTGAAGCATGAAAATTGAAGAGTAGGAAAAGTATTCAAGTGTTCATATTGAGTTTCATCTATCATAATATTGTAAAGGAAATTTGCAACTTTGAAAGGAGTTTAGTAAAAGAACTTTTTAAAGGGACTGTAAAATGCTTATGTAAAAGCATTTGGAAGAAAGTCTTCGGTACCAATCATTTCTTCTAAAATAAGAGAAGGAAGCTTATATATTTGTATTCCAAAAATCTTTATGGTAAAAGTGCCCATGGGGACTTTATAAATCAGAAGTGGGTAAAATATGACTTGTGTGCTTTTATGCTTTCAAAAATGTGTATATTTAAAGCAATGTTAGTTTTAAACAAGACAGCTGCTCTAAGCAATTCTTGAGACCATGCTTCTATGGCAAATATCAAATGGTGGATAAAAGCAATTATCTGGGAAATCATGCATCTTATATTAACAGAGCATAAGCCTTTAGGGCAAGACTTCGTAGAGTCGGACTACATAATAATTGCCTTGTTCCACTATGGTTTAAGAGGAACCAAAATACTTCATCTACCCCAGAAAAGATCCCAGTTACTGAATTGGAATAAATGCCCATAAGAATCATTCTTCTTAATCAAAACATATATGCTATAATGCACATCGACTACTTAGGAGGTAACTACAACAATACAAAACCACTTGCTGTGACATTAAAGAAATCTAATGAAGTATTAGTTACCCTAAGAATCTGGGTACAGAATCCAGAATGTTTGGTAACAGGATACATCCATTTTACAGAGGAAGAATATTTTATTTTTATTTATTTATTTTGGTGGTACCGGGGTTCCTGGAAACCCTTCTATCTCCGGGGTACACTCCCAGACTTATTTTATACTTTTTATTTGGAAATAGGGTCTCTTAAGCCAGCGAGGCTGGCTTCAAACCTGCGGGATCCTCCTGTCTCCGCCTCCCAAGAAAGGGGATTACAAGAGTGCGCCACCACGCCCGGCCTAGAGGAAGAATATTTTATAAGTTGCAGACTTGAGGGAATTTCTCAGAGAGGAAAAACTCTGGATCCAGTATCTCAAATGGGGCTTCATTAGGGCAGGTAGCACTGGGCTTTTCAGAGGACATTCTCCATGTAACTATAACACCTAGGAAGTCAGAACTTGAGTGACTCACCTCCCTTCACCTCCCCTTCCCACTCACATGGAAAGAAACAATGAAAGACCAAGAACTGAAAAGAGATGGTTATCCAATGACCGGTGAGCCAAATGGCCTGACTGACCACACAGGAAAGCAGCTTTATAATGGAACGCCAAGATGGCCTCCCACTGGGAGCCCAAATCTCAAATTAGAAATGATAGGAAACAAAACATGGATTCCCTGGTTTTTTTTTTTTTTTTTTTTGGTGCTATCATTGAATGTGCCTGATGCGTGAGGACCCTTCCTTAAGACATAAAGACATGAGTTTTTCTCCTTGTTCTACCTTGAATAAACTCCCCATTTTCCTCCCCTCAGTGAAAAACTAAACAAAGATCTAAGTCTCTTAGATCTGAGCACCGACCCTGAGCACTGTACTTGGGGAAGGATGGTGTGGCCTTCCAAAGACAGATTTGGCAGGTAATATCTCTCAGAAAATGGGAATGTTGTGTTCATTGTTGGTAACACGGGCTGGAAAAATCTCAGTATAAAAGTATTCTGGCTAGATATTTTATGAACTCAGTTTCACACACTCCCACTTCCATTCCCACTTCTAGCGGCGGATGGGAGACATGGTAGCAATTGGACACTTGTGCCAAACCCTTAATTGAAACACTTAGGCAACAATGGAGTTGGTGTCGATGAGACTTTTACCAATATTTATTATTTTAGTGTAATTTAGTAGAGATTTTTTTTCTAGTACAATAATTGCAGTGTAGGCATCCTTGGTGTGTTAACGTTTTATCCCTGGGGATTGTTAATGCTGACCTTTTCCTTAGTAAACAGCAAGCTTTGCTGGTAGCATCATGGTCACCTGGACTGGGATCCTTAGAGAGAAAGGACAAGATAATCAAGAATGTCCGAGGTCATCACTTGCTTAGCTAGGCCTTGATTGGGAAGCAATTTATTCTGTATTCTTTCATTGATATTAAAGTAACAGTGGATGTAAATCTTTTTCCAACTCCCCATCAACATGTAATACTTTTTATTTTTCCCGGCAGATTATTTAGAAAAATACAGGCATTTAATTTAATTTCAGATAGCTTACCCAAAATAAAAATACCAAAAAGTGTGTCTTTTGAGGGCCTGCCACTGAATGAAACTTTTTATAACCGAATCTATTTATCTTGTTTAACTTTGTTGGAAGCTTCGTAATCCCATCTAGAGAGCCCCTAACTCTTTGGAGGGATGGTAGGTGAGAAAGAAGTCTGTGGGCCTTTAATCTTATTTTCCCCCTCCCTTCCCTTTTGTTATTGAATTCTATTTGTATTGCAGATATTGAGTTCTCAGTTCAAGTACATTCTTGTTAATAAAATAGACATGGTGGGCCTCCCAAATCCCCGCATATTTTTTCTCAGATCCAAAGCTTTCTGCTTAGTAAATATCCACTTCTTTTTCTTCCTAGTTGGCACTCTCTTGACAAAGGACAGTTCGCAACAATGAGAATTGCTGCAATAAATGTCAAAGGAAACAGAAAGAGGTGAGGGGGATCACTCATGTCAGCCTATTGGTTCATTTCAAGTTGACGAAAGCTATAGAGAACAATCCCTTTATGGATCTTACGGAGGAAGAAAAGATGGCAATGAACAACAAGAGTTGACTGAAAAAGTACCGACACTTGGCAGGCTGTCTCTCTTTCTTATGGTTGATGGGTGATGGTTTGAGAGAACTATCTGAATGCGTTTCAGTTTAACAGAGCAAATCCATTTTTATTTTAATTATTTTCCTTTTTTTTTTAAAGGAAAGTTTTAGCTGGGCATGATGGTGCATGACTGTAACCCCAGTAATTGGGAGATATATGAAAATCACAGGTTCGAAGCCAGAGTCAGAAATTTATGGAGACCTTGTTTTGAAATTTAAAAACTAAAAAAAGATGGGGTAGAGCTCAGAGATAGAATGCCCCTGGGTTCAATTCACAGTACCAAAAGAAACAAACAAATAAATAAATAATAAAAAGAAGTTTTCTTCCTTCACCTTAATGAGATCCAGTTATGTGGCTGTGAATATACCTTGTTTTTACCCCTTTAACGACATTTGTCACTCAACAAACTGGGCCTTTCTGTCATTTTATTTTAAATTTCTTTCTCCATTGCTGCCACTGGCTTTTGGCAGTTTCATTGAAGCATAGTAAAAAAAAAAAAAAAATGAGAGAAAGAGATGAAAAGAGCATCCTTTTTCCTACCTTGGTATAAAAATGAGCCAGTCAATCATTCATAGAGTACCCTGCTCACATCTGATAGTACAATTTCGGATGTTGATAATTTACTTTTGATGCTAATTAATTACAAGTAATCATAAAAACAAATTAAAAGCACTATACTTATTGCAGGTTTTCTTAGTCTCCTGAAATAATGCATTTTTATGCATCTGTTTACTTGCTTTGTAAAAAAAATGTAATAATCTATATTCATAGAAAAACAACTTTAGTGCTTTGCATCAAAGCTGTAAACTGTTATTGGTTATTTGGGTTCCCCCTAAGATATTAAAATGGAAAAATGAAAGTGAGTCACATCAAGTGAGATGAATGCATTTAAGGACTAACCTAAAAGGAGAGATTTAGAAATCCGTTTTTTTTTTTTTTTCATTTCTGTCAACTTATTTACTTGTCTTTTTAAGGGACAAAAGTATTACTTTATCCTGAAAATTAGTAGGGGATGGAGTACCAGCACTGGCTTGCCAGCCTAGAAAGGGCATAAATCTCCAAGAGACCCCTCTACATTTTCTCTGTTGGGGGAAGGGAGGGGGTGTGCTCTCTGGATCCTTTTCTTTCTAACAAAGAGGCCTTTTCATCCATTTATGCAGTGAATGGAACCACAGAACATCCTCAGCAAAATCACTACTTGTACTCCGATTTTCACTCACTCCTCTTCCAAGCCTCTTTTATTTGTTTTTCTTTTGGTGCTGGGGATTGAACCCCAGAAGGGTTCTGCTTCTGAGCTGCACCCCCAACCCTGTTTTATTTTTGAATTTGAAACAGGGTCTCCCTATGCTGCTGAGAGCTTCACTAAATTGCTGAGGCTGCTCTTGACCTGTGATCCTCCTGTCTCAGCCTCCCACATACCAGGATTCCAGGCATGTGCCACCAGGCCTGGCTATCTTATCACCTGCTTAAAAGCTCCCCTAGAGACAGCAGAGAGTAATGGGAGATGGATGAGGTAGGAATCAGGAGATTGGGATTCTGGTGAGCTCCTGTCTCTACCTTTTTTTCTTTTTTTCTTTCTTCTTTCTTTTTTTAATTTGGAGAAAGTAATTTTTAAAATTTTTTATTGGTGCATTGTAGTCATATATCTTAATGGAGTACAAGATGGTAGAGGCATACATGCACACATCACTCATTTAGCCCTTCCCCAATTCCCACATCATTGCTTCCTCTCTCCCTCCTTCTCATATTTGGCTTAGTGATTGACTGATATGTTTGTGAATGTACACCATATACATTAGAGAATTTTCCTCCTCCACCTCCCAACCCCTCAGGTCACTTTATTTGCCCATCTGTAGTTTCTCCTTGTTCGTCTACAGCTCCTCCTATGACCCATTTTCTCTCTAGCTTCCGCATATTAGGAAGAGCATCTGGTTCCTTACTTTTTGTGACTGACTAAACTCACTTAGCAAAATGTTCTCCAGTTCCAAATCCATTTCCCCAAAAATGACATAACTTTGTTCTTCTTTATAGCTGAGTAAAATTCCATTGTGTATATATATCCCATAGTTTTGTAATCCATTCATCTGTATCTGCATTCTTATCTAAGGAGAATGACCAATATCTCTGGGCATTTCCTCACCTGCAATTTACATCTGTGTCTTCAGTCTTTCCTGTTTTGCCCCAAGTTAAAATGGGATGGAGCCGCTGCTGTCAAAGTAAGCCAAGACCAATCAAGTGACAAAAGCAAAGGTTACTCTCTCCAAGCTTGCTGTGACAAGGGAACAGGTCACAGCTACTTGCTTTGTGGCACAGACTCAAAGGCAGGCAGAAGAGATGGAAAGCTTCATGGTAGTTTAAAAAAAAAAAAAGAAAGATGGCTTCAGGTACAACCTGATGGAAGACTGTTAACCTAGAGAGCAGGTCCTGGGCTCACCGGAAGTGGAGACTCCGAGTCCTTTGTGATTGGTTAGGGGTGCATGGCTGCCATCCTCTGGTTGATCCTAAATTGGAAGTGAGAAAAAATGTGAAAGGAGCAAAGTCAGTTATTAGTCAAGTCCTGGCCGTTTAGGGCTGATTATTGCAGAAGATGTTGTATATCTTCCAGAATTGCCACTAGAGATAGCAATCTGGCTTCTGGAAAGTCTAGTCTGACTTATGGCAAGCTGGCTTTTCAGGCTGTTGATAATAGACAAGAAGTTGGTCAGGGTGCTGCAGACTGTAGGTCTGAGCTCTCAGACCTGCCACTCTCCGTTCCTATATTTGCTCCCTCACAACCGAAGACATTCTCAGAAACTATAAACTGTGAAGTAGTTATAAGGGCTGTTGGGTTCTTTTTTGTTGCTGATGCTGGTGGATGTCTGTGTGTCGGCGACATGGTGGAAAAGACCATATTTGGAATTTAGAGACCGGCCTTCCAATGCCTATCTAGCCTCTGGTTGTGTGGCTGAGGCCAATAACCTATTGACTTTCTATTTCAGTTTTTTCATTTGTCAAAAGAGAATAAATACACACCCCTAAAACCTCAATTGCCCCGTTGTGTATTGTCTATTTTCACAAGGAGCAACCCAAAGACAGTATAGTAGTGTACTTGGAGGTCTTTCCAAGGTACGTTCTCAGGCTGTCGTGTGTGTAGGGGGGTACAGGAGATTGAACTCAGGGGTGTTTTACCTCTAAGCTCTACCCTCAGCCCTTTTTATTTTTTTGTTTTTTTAAGCAGTGTCATGCTAGATTGCCAAGAGTCTCGCTAAATTGCCAACGCTGGTCTTGAACTTGTGGTCCTCCCGTCTTGGCCTCCCAAGTATTGGGACTGTCATTTTGATCACCACTATCCTCACCATCATTATCAAAGTGGCTACTATGCATTGAAGAGTGTTAAAGACAGGCACTTTTACAGGTAGCACTTTTTTTTTTTTTTTTTTGGTGGTACTGGGGTGGAACCCAGAGGCTTTCTATCTCTGGGCTATACTCCCAGACCTATTTTATATTTTATTTGGAAACAGGGTCTCACTAAGTTGCTGAAAGCCTAAGTAGCTGAGGCTGGCTTCAAACCTGTGCGATCCTCCTGTCTCAGCCTCCCAAGCACAGGGATTACAAGCATGCACCACCACGCCTGGCTACAGGTAGCATCTTATTCATACATATTTCCTTTTTTTTATGAGCAAACAAGATGACCTGAGGGGATTGGAGGGGAGAAAAGGTAAATTCCCTAATGTACATGAGGTACATTCACAAATAATGAAAGTCAATCAGTAATCCAAACATGAGAAGGAGGGAGGGGGAGAAATGGGGTGAGAATTGGGGGAGGGCTAAATGAGTGATGTGTGCACATGGGCCTCTAGCATCCTGCACTCCATTAAGATGCATGACTACAAAGCACCAATAAAATTATTTTGAAAGTATATTTCATTTTCTATAGCTTTGAAAGAATATGTTTTATCTAGCATATGAAAATTCCCAGGAAAGGAACTCTTAGGTAACGGGTTGCAGGTTTTAGTCCCTACAGCTTTCTAGGAAGTTTTTCCACACATTGTTCTTACAATAGATAAACCATTGCACATACAGTGGAGAAGAATTGGTAAAGAAAAATGATAATAATAAAAAAATTGCTGGCTTCACTGGGGAGATGTGGAGTAACTTTCAGAGATTTTTATTCCTTCCTAACTTAATAGTCATTCCCTGCTTCTCTTTCCAAATACTCTTTGTTTTTATTTCAATATGCTTTTATTGGTGCATTATAGTCTCACATCCTAACGCAAATCATGTTGACAGTGACATACATGCACTGTTTGAATTCTATCCTTTTATTTGGGTATGTGCTGTCTTTGAAAGGCCTGTGTTACACTTGGAGACTTGTCAAGATTTGTCAAGGAATATAGTTAAATTTCATCTGAATATGTTAAAGAAGTTTAACTCCAATAACTGCCAGGATGAAATATAATCTCTATACATACACATTCCACAGCCCCCACCTTTAACTAGATCCTATCTCAAGACATATGTTACATGTTAGGTGCAAGGTGTTAAGTATGGTTTAAACCTTAAGACGTCTCTGAAACCTAGTTATTTGATTTGTAAATTTGGGGGTATCTTGAAGCTTTTAGAAGTCAGACAGACTTGAAGGCTTAAATTTATATGATTTTTTTGGGGGGATAACCAGAGCTGCAATTATTAGCTTAAAGCTATTGTTTAGAAAATGATTGCCATTTGAAAAATTTAATTGACTTTCACAAAAAATGTGTTTGGTTTATCTATTTCAATAATTTTCATTTATGAATGTTTGGTTTGCCCTTTTTTAGTCCTTGAAAATTCGAAGGAACAACATGTCAAGGAATATGTCTCTAGCCCTATTTCTAGACCTGTAGAAATATCAGGGAAGTCATAGACACAGAGAGGCATTGTGGGAGTGTGGTATGCAGGCAGACACACCTGGCCCAACCTGGCGTATCACGTGTGACCTTAGGTAACTTCACCTCTACAGACTTGGTTTCTTCATGAAGGGTGGGGGGGTGAAAAAAACCTACTAGGATTTCTATGAAGTTTAGACGAGGTGAACTTAAAAGTGCAAGCAGAATGCCTGGCACAGAACTGGCACATAATAAATGTTCCTTCCCTTTCTTTCCGCCCCCTGACATTTAGAACAAGTAGCTAAGAAGAAGCAAGTAATCTCTGTTCCTACGAATCATCTTTGAATTGCTCCCCAATATTATCAACACGTCTATAGATGGATTTTGTCCCTTCTCTTCCGTTCTCCTCTTTGCTCTGTACTTTTCTGAAGAGAAGAACCAGCTCGGGTACAAAAAGCCCCCTCCACCAGGCTGTCTGTTTCAGCCCCTTAAGCTTCCCGGGGGATTCCTTTTTGAAACATGATCACAATTTATAAGGCATCACAAACTCACTAATTTATCTATCTCCCCATCAATTTATTTATTGTGGTTCAGGGGATTGAACTCAGAGACATTGTACCTCTGAGCAACACCCCCAGCTCCATTTTATCTATTTTTTTTATTTTTATTTTTTGTGAATCTGGGGATGGAAACCAGGTGCATTCAACCTCTGAACTATGCCCCCTGCCCTATTTTTTATTCTTTATTTTGAAACCGGGTCTCACTCAGTTGCAAAGGACCTCACTAAGTAGCTGAGGCTGTCCGCAAACCGCGATCCTCTGGTCTCAGCCTCCCAAATGCTGGGATTACAAGCTTGCACCACCACACCCACCTTAATTGATTTTTTATTTTTAAACACCCACTTCATTATGTTTCAGAGGGTCTTGCTAAATTACAAAGGCTGGCTGCAAACCTGTGATCCTCCTGTCTCAACCTCCCAAGTATTGAAATTACAGGTGTGTGTCACCATGCCCAGCTCATTAATCTCCTTAATTTATTATTATTATTATTTTTTGCAGTACTTGGGTGGGACCCAGGGGCATTCTACCTCCAAGCTATGCCCCAGCCCTATTTTTTTTATTCTTTATTTTGAAACAGGATCTCACTAAGTTGCTAAAGGCCTCACTGAGTAGCTGAGGCTGGCCGCAAACTCAGATACCCCTGTCTCAGCCTCCCAAGTACAGGGATTGCAAGCGTGTGCCACCACACCCGGATCTTTAATTTTTATTCCCAAGTGCCTCCCAGGTCCGGTTCTCTTCTCCACATGTAATCTCTGCCTCTTCATGCTCACCCTGTTTGGGCCATACAGTACCCACCCACAGGTCTAATCGCCTCCTTTCTGTCTGCAGAAGAACCAAAGAGGGAGAAAGGAGCAGATTTAGGTAGGATGGGTGCACACCCTCATTTAAATCTCTGTTGCTAGCCTGGACTACGAGAGGCTTTAAGCAGCAAAGGAGTATCACTTTGACCACAGGATAGCATCAAGTTGGATTCAGTTTTCTTTGACATTTTGGAGGCTTCAATTGTCCCCATGACTAGTGTAAGAGATGTGCTTAGAGACAGTTTCCAGCCCCCTAATGATGGAGCTGTGTCTCTCTACAGGCCAGGGATGGAAGAACACAGAGCAAGGTGAATGCCCCGGGTCCTTCCCTCAAACAACAGTTCACATGTGTTAGATTTAATAATACCCAAAGGCAAGGTACCCAGCACCTTACTCTCACAAGCACCAAAGGTGTGTCCTAAGAGAAACTTAATCAACCGCGCTCCTGTTCATTGACTGTTAACACATGAGAATGTTATTTTAAGAATTCACTGCTGTTATTTATTTTTAAATCACATCGAGTGACTAAATGCCTTGGTGTCTATAAAATGAACCTATGCCTAATGTCTGTCAAGAAACCCTTTTGACCTCAGAGCAGTTAGCAGAATAACTTGCTTGCTTGCTTATTTATTTATTGTTAATTAATTAATTAATTAATTTATGTGGTAGTATTGAGATTGAGCCCAGGGGCATTCTACCTCTGAGCTACACTCTCAGACCTTTTAATTTTTGTTTGGAAATAGGGTCTTGCTAGGTTGCTGGACTTCTCACTATGTTGATGAGGCTGTCCTTGAACTTGTGATTCCCCCTATTTCAGCCTCCCAAGTACTGAGATTACAGGTGTCTCACAATAACCTATTTAATTCCATTGTCTACACTTCCCATCCTTACCTCCACCAACATGCACATTCACATATATTAGCTAGATAGTTATCCTGATGTAAGCCTGATCAGTGAAGAGAAAAATCTCAGTGCATTATTAGCCACCAGCACACAGTCAATATTTGAACATATAGGCATATTTTTGTATTTATTATTCTTCTCTTATTCTTATACGCCATCTTGACAAATGCTTAAAATGGTTTGTGGTGGCCTGTATTATTATCCTAATTTCATTTGGTGGAAGAAATTGAGGCTTACAGAGGAAACCCAACTTTCCTATGAGGAAATTATCAGAAGTTTAATGTAGTATTCTTTGACTCTAAATCCTGCACATAATCATTGCCACTAATTATGTGTCTTCATATAATTATCAGTTATCACAGGATACTCTAGCTCAGGGACATGAGACAAATATTGAGAGTTTTGCTTAAAGTGGGAGAAAGCAACTCCTATATGATCTCTGAGCTAGCAGAGCCTCTACACCTAGCACTACATAAAATTGTGACATTTACATTTGGAGTACACTTTCCCGTTTTTGGACTAATTCACTTATGACTTGTTTTTCTCTTGCCGTCTTTGTCTTCTTTGAAGGAGATCTCACAGGCCATTAAAGGTCATGATCTAGGGAAAGAAAAGCAGTTCAATGTATCCTCAGGCCTGAAAGACCATCACTTACATGATTTCAGAGATCATTTTCATATAACAAACATCTTCTTGCCCAAAGAACACAAAACTCATAAAATCCTGAATATCTATGCAATCCAAACAACTTTTTGCGTTAAAATTAAATGAAAGCAGGGTTTTATAGAAGGCACAGCCTTTGCTGATCTCCATCATAAGCTGCATTTGTTAGACTGGGGAAACCATTTCTTGTCCATGCCTGTTCATTAGCTCCAAAATGGTGAAGACCTCTTCAAGCTGGATCCTTGAAAGAAATGTAGCCTGGAGAATTTTCACTCCAAATTGGGAGCCTGTTGCAACATGACAATAACAAACAAGCCAACTGAGTTGGTTTTAGTTGAGAAGATAAAATTCACAGCCCACCTTTTCTCTTAATAGAGCCTCGCTTAACCCGAGTTCTAGCCTAGAATCGGTCAGGATCATGTGGATTCTGTTTGACATAAAGTGGAAGAGAAAGAATAAAACAGGTGGAGAATGAAAGGAAAAAGGATGGGATGTATCCAGAACAAGCTACTTTCTTAACTGTTATGCTAAAGGCCAGTCCTCAAAGAAGGAAAGTTATAAACCCCCAAACAAATAAAAACAAAGTCAGAAACTGAAGAACTTTTCTTTTGAGGTACTGGGGATGGAACCCAGAGGCATTCTACCTCCAAGCTTCACCTCCAGCCCTATTTTTTATTTTTTATTTTGAAACAGGGTCTCACTGAGTTGCAAAGGGCCTCACTAAGTAGCTGAGGCTGTCTGTGAACTGCGATCCTCCTGTCTCAGCCTTCCAAATGCTAGGATTACAAGCGTGCGCCACCATGCCCAGCTCTGAAGAACTTTTTCTAAAGGGGAAGGTATTATTCAGAATTAGAAAAGTGTCACTTGTATTTTGTCTTTTTTGTAAAGCATCTATTTAATTAAATTACCCATGTTTTGATTGCATTATTTGTTTTTTTTCAGTGTTAAATATTTTAGGTACTTTATATATACTAGATACTAGTCAATTATCAGAGGAATAGCTAGTGAAGATCTTCTCTTATTCTGTAGGCTCTCTCTCTTTAGACTCTTAATGATTTCCTTTGGTGAATAGAAACTTTTTAATTTAATCTCATCCATTTATTAATTCTTGTTTTAATTTCCTGAGCTTTAGAGATCTAACCAAGGAAGTTTTTACCTATATATGCCTATAGGTTGCAGTGTTGGACCTACGCCCTCCTCTGGTAATTTCAAAATATCTTCTAATTTCTAGGTCTTTAATCAATCTCGAGTTGACTCATGCAAGGTGAGAGGTAGAGATTTCATTTCATTTTTCTACAAATGGATAACCAGTTTTCCCAGCACTATTTGTTGAAAAGCCTGTCTTTTCTCTGACATATGTTTTTATTACTATAGCTCAGGTATTGTGATGCCTACTGCATGGTTCTTATAGCTGAGAAGGAATACAAATGGCCTCTGAAAACTGAGAATGGATTTGCCATATGATCCAGCCATAGCACTCCAAGGTATCATTCCAAAGAGACTTAAATCAGAATATCATAGTGATACGTGCATAACCATGTTTATAGCAGCTCAATTCCTAATGGCCAAATTATGCGACCAACCAAGGTGCCCATGAACAGATGAATGGGTTACAAAATTATGGGATATTGCACACAATGGAATTCTACTCTGCAATCAAGAAGAACAAAATAAGCCGGGCATGGTGGTGCACACTTAAAATCCCAGCACTTGGGAGGCTGAGACAGGAGGATCGCACAGTTTCGAACATCCTCAGTTACTTGGTGAGGCTCTCGGCAATTTAGTGAGACCCTATTTCCAAATTAAGTATAAAAATAGGAAATAGGTCTGGGAGTATAGCCCAGAGGTAGAAATGAAACTGGGTTCCACCCCCAGTACCACAAAGGAGAAGGAGAAGGAGAAGGAGAAGGAGAAGGAGAAGGAGAAGGAGGGCTAAATAATGTCATTTACAGGACAATAGATGGACCTGGAGGACAATACTGTTAAGTGTGATTAATTAGTCATGGAGAATGAAGGGCATGTGTTTTCTCTCATATGCAGAAGCTAGGGAGCGATCAGAATATAAGAGGAACTTTAGATAAGAGAGGAGAAGCCCCAGGGGAGTGAGGGAGGTAGTTGAGAGAGGGGAGCATAGAGGGAGAATTAATGAAGTAAACACTTCGATTGGCATTAGGTTCATAATGTGAGAATACCAATGTCAATCTCAATGTCATGTGTGGAGGAGAGGAGCAGGAGGGAGCTGGGGGAAAGCTCCCCAAGCGCTGTGTGCAGCACAATTATGTGAGACTATAATTCATCAATAAAAGTATAAAAAGAATTAGAAAAGTGTTTACAGTTGCTCATCCTGAAATTGGCACTCGGAAAAGCAAGGAAGGCAGGTAAGTAACATTCATGTAAATGAGGAATGTAGATGTCAGGGTTGGGTTTGCGGCAGAATATGAGCAAAATTTCCATGGTAAAAGAATTTGGGGAAGAATTGACCAAAGGGCCAAGCCTTAGTCAAGATTATGGAAAGGATTAGAGTTGAGGGCTCCTCTTGGGTATGAGCAAATAGGCAAGGCTTGAAGGAAGATAACCAGGTCCAACAGTAGAAATGGTTCAGTGGGGTTTATCTTCATTCCCAGATTGTTACTGGAGGCAAAGGTGGTCTAATGACAACAGAAGCCTTAGAAAGCAGATGGTCAAGGACTTCTTGGACCCATCTAAGGATCATTTTTTGCTCTTTTAAGATGTGATAACAAAACCTGTATTTTATGCCTTAGTTACAAAATATCAAACTGAAAACCCATTTGGTTCATTCATTCATTTATTCACTTTGCTTTTGATTTGGAAGAGTCAAATTTGAGGATTTTATTGTTGTTTGCTTGTTTTTGTAGTACTTGGGGTTGAACCTAGGGGTGTTCTACCTCCAAGCTACACCCCTACCCTTTTTCATTTTTTTATTTTAAAACTTTGAAACAGAGTCTTGCTAGGTTGCTGGGGGTCTTGTAGTTTTTAAGGCTAGTCTTGAACCTGGGATCTTCCTGTCTCAGCCTTCCAGTTCTGAGATTATAGGTATGTGCCACCACACTAGTCTTGAACTTTTTTTTTTTTTTACAAGCAATTCTTGAGTAAAGATCTCATGCCAGGTACCACACTAGATGCTGAAAACACACACACAAGGAACAAATGGTCTCTGCTTTTTGAGGAGACAGCTGTGTATTCAGATGAATACACAGTATAAAACAATAGGAGAAATAGTAAGGCACTATTATCACAGATGTTAGGGGCATTAAAAAGACTTGGATTCTCAAAAGGCGTATGATTTTTTTTTATCCCAAAAGGGAAAATAAGAAGATATCTTTTAGTAATATTTGCTTAATATTTGGTGACAGTGCAATAATCGTTTTTTTAAATAGTCACTCTTAAACTCGGCATCGTGGTCCACACTTGCAATCCCAGTATTTGGGAGGCTGAGACAGGAGGATTGCAGTTCGCAGACAGCTTCAGCTGTCCTAGTGAGGCTCTCTGAAACTTAATGAGACCTTGTTTCAAAATTAAGAATAAAAACTAGGGGTGGGTTTATAGCTCAGAGGTAGAATGTCCCCAAGTTTCATCCCCAGTAACACACACACACACACACACACACACACACACACACACACAAATAGTCAATCTTATTAAAATATGGGCCAGTTAAATTAGGTGTAATGGTGCCTGCCTATAATCCCAATACTTGGGAGACTGACAGGAGGATCACAGGCTCAAGGCTAGCCTCAGCAATTTAGTCAGACTGTCAAAATAAAAATGAAAAAATCTGGGAGTATGGCTCAGAGGCAGAATGTTTCTGGGCCAAGTCCCTAGAACCACAAAAACAAAACAGGACAGAAATATAATGCGGTTTCAATGATTTCAAATATTTCAAGTGTTGGGCTAAACTTTTCTGTGCACATACCTGAGTCATCACCGCTCAGATAAAGATACAGAAGACGTCCACACCCCAGAAGCCTGCCTCGTGCTCTTAGCCAAATCCTCCCCCCAGAGATCACCCTCATTCCAACTTTGTCACCTTAGATTAATTCTGACTCACTTGGACTTCACAGAAATGGAATTATACAGTACGTATTCTTTGCGGCTTTCTCCTTTCTCATTAACTCAATGAGATGCACCCAGATTATGTAAACATCTTTATACTAAAATGTGGTAGCAGTGAAAGTCATTCCTGGATTTTAGGATTTTCTTGAGGAGACTTAATTGGCTGGGAAAGGGGAAACAGATGGTGGAGTGGGGGAAAAAAACATAAAAGTTTAGATTCCGCACTGGCAGGTTTCAATTTGGAAGAGGCCAGTTGCTAGCTGTGTGCATCTTGAGAACATCACTCCCTGGACCTTGGTTTTCTTCTCTGCAAAGTAAAGATAACATCACCACCTCCTTCACAGAGCAGTTGCTATAGGTGGAGAATGATGTGAAAAATCGCTTCTCAACTGTAAAGGGTGGTACAAAATAATTTTGAAAGCTGTTGTTAGTTTATCATTTGCAATTTATCAAACGAGTTGCCATGAGTATGTGTCTGTGCATGTATTTATGAATGGCTCAAAAGATGTTAAAGACAATTTTTCTATTATGCCCTTTATAAGCATGCTCTTAGCAATCAATTGGGTTTTTTATTACCCACACGCAATTCAATTAAGATTCAACAATTGCCTTGTTAAATTTAAAATTATATTCTACTCACACGTAATCTGAGGCTAAAACACAAGTTGGTATTCTAAGTCTTGGGATCTGGTTGCCAAATCAAACAATACTGTGAATTTACCAGACTTGCTAACACCTGTAATAATGCACATTGAAAAGTACCCTACCCCAAGCATCTATTTCCTTCTCTTACAAGTTCTGTATTGTAAAACAGCAAAAGTAAACATTCCACAGAGGAAGGAAAGGTTTTAGATTTCTTCTTAGTACCCCCACCCTTGATTTGCAGTTTGTGACCACAGAGGGAAAAATGCAAAGATGAATGTCTCTTGAAATAAAAAGTGATAGGAGAAGGCTGGGAACGAAAAAGTTTTGATTTAAGCCAATTTAGAGAAACTGAAATGTGGAGGCTGACTTTTTTTTTTAATTTCTCAATTTCTTTGGTAAATACCTTCTTTGCTCTTCCACAAGATGATAAGTTCAAAATTAGAAAACAGACTCATTCAACATCTCTGCCAACTGTTGTAAATTCTCTTGCTGATGGGAAAGAGGAGGAATTTATTTTCTCAATGGCTGTATGGCCAGCCATCATCTGGAGGGCTCTGTCTATAAACATGAAACCAGAAGCACTGGCGGGAGGGGACATTAACCAATCCCCTACCAGGCTGTAAGTAATACCACATCCTCCACCTGGCCCCATTAATAATCCCATTCAATGAACCCTTTATTATTAATATTACTGGTATAAAAAATGACCCCGCACTTACAGGTGTAACTTAATGAGACCCATGTTGAGGCCAGATGTCTTATAAGGCCAACCCTGCCACCACAGTACACATCTTTGTGCACGTTTCGTAAATAGAACCATCTGAAAGCATTCATTTCGAGAGCGTATTTATCACGTCATATGGTCAGTTTGGGAGTGACGCTCATCTACTTAAGTTTAAACAGATGGAAAAAACCTGGAATTAGATTCAACATACCTTTTTTTTCCTAAAAGTAATTATCTGATTTAAACTGCCAAATACATTTTCTTTATTTCGCTCCCTGCCTGCAAATGTTGAGGAGTTGGCCCGGCTGTCACAGCCCAGAGTTATGAGGGTCTCCTGCCATTCAACTGGTCTCCACCTGCTGCGGGGAGAGACTGGGCTCTGAGACTGGATTTCTTTTTTTTCATTCTCTACATTTGCTAAAAATCTAGAATAATTCTTGATAATCTGAAGTGACCATTCAGAAACTGATTTACAGCCAGGCATGGTGGCAAATGACTGTAATTCCCATACTTGGGAGGCTGAGACAGAAGGATCACCAGGTTTGAAACCAGCCTTGACAATTTAGTTAGATTCTCAACAACTTAGCAAGATCTTGTTTCAAAATACAAAACAAATAGGGATAGGGTTATAGCGCAGAGGTAGAATGCCTCTGGGTGCAATCCCCAGTAGCATACACACAGTAGAAAGAGCCTCCTCCTCCCCCTCCTCCCCCTCCTCTTCCTCTTCCCCCTCCTCCCCCTCCTCCTCCCCCTCTTCCTCTCCCTCCTTCTCCTCCTCTTTCTGTCTACTTGTTCCTTCTTTTCCCTCTGCAGATTTTCTCCTTTTCCAGGGTTCATATGGCAGAAAACTTGGCTGCTGGTTATGCGTCTAAACTTTCCATTTTACTGCCTCAATCATCTGGAGAAAGAACAATTTCTCTTTATTCAGTTTTAGTTCCAAAGTTCCCCCAGGAAGGACTCTGCCTCTCTCTCTCTCTCTCTCTCTCTCTCTCTCTCTCTCTCTCTCTCTCTCTCTCTCTCTCTCCCTCTCTTCTTCCACGCTTGAGGAAAAGTGTTTTGTATGCTAGTCTAGAAATCAATTGCTGGAGTTGTGGTCAAACTTTAAGTAACAGAGTGTGGGGAGATTCTGAAGAAATGGGAGATTAAAACAAAATTGTGCCGGCTCAGAGCACAGTCTGAACATCTCACATCCTGTTCCCAACAATGCTTGGCTTCCAGAAGAAGAATGTGCCTAAGTCAGAGGTGGGTTGGATTGATGGGAGCTTAGGGAGGCTGGGGCCAGGGTATCGCTTACCTCCAAGAAAGTTTGCCACAGAATTATTTATAATAGTAGAAAGATTCCCATATATAAAATGTCCAACAGGGTTTAGCTTAGTAAATAATCATGACAATAAATTAAGTGAGCAGTATTCATTCAGATGGAAGGATCACTTTGTTTCCTAAGTGGAAGCCAGTTGAAAAGATTGGAAAGAAAAGGAACGTCGTAACAATAAAGAGAGAGAACAATACTATAGTGGAAACAGGTGTGTTGGCGCATGCTTGTAATCACAGTGTTCAGGAGGCTGAGACAGGAGGATCACGGTTCACGGACAGCCTCAGCTACTTAGTGAGGTCCCTTGCAACTTAGTGAGACCCTGTTTCAAAATAAAAAAATTTAAAAATAGGGCTGGGAGTATATCTCGAAGGTACAAAGGCCCTGGGTTCGATCCCCAGTAACACAAATAATAAATAAATAAATAAATAAATAATGGTAAAACAAGCTGGGCATGGTGGGCCAAGCCTATAATCTCAGTACTTGGAAGACTGAGGCAGGAGGATTGCAGGTTTCAAGCCTCAGCAACATAATGAGACTATCAGCAACTTAGTACTATGCTGTTTCAAAATAAAAAGTAACAGCAGACTAGGGGAGGGGTAGCTCAGAGGTTAATGTCCCTGGGTTCAATATATAGTACGAAAGAAAGAAAGAAAGAAAAGAAAGAAAGAAAGAAAGAAAGAAAGAGAGAGAGAGAGAGAGAGAGAAAGAAAGAAAGAAAGAAAGAAAGAAAGAAAGAAAGAAAGAAAGAAGGGAGGGAGTAGAATAAAGTAAGAAAATTATTCAAACAAACATAAAAATGACACAGCCGCCGGGTGTGGTGGTACACGCTTGTAATCCCCGCGCTTGGGAGGCAGAGACAGGAGGATCGCGCAGGTTTGAAGCTACCCGTGTTGGCTTAAGAGACCCTGTTTCAAAATATAAAATAGGTCTGGGAGTGTATCCCGGAGGTAGAAGGGCTTCCAGGAACCCCAGTACCACCAAAACAAAACAAAACAAAACAAAAAACAAACAAACAAAAAAAACCACACAGCCATGTGACAGAATACTGCTCACTCAGCAAAAGTTCTGTGGTGGTATATTATTAAGGAAGCATAAATCAAAGCTCGAAATGTTATAATATTTACCCTCTTGGGAGACAGTGATCACATACCACAAGTTGAAGTCACTAGAAATAAATGAATTCCAAACCTGACTTTGTCAAACTCAAACCAACTTTTCTCATAAAGTTCTTAGCCAAGTCTGATTAGATAAGACTTTTAAGCTTCTGACTTAATCTTTTTTTCAACAGAACGTTGTGGAGGTCATTGTATGATTTTCAAAGTATTCAATCAGTATAATTGCCACTAATGGCTTATACAAAATACATTTTTTATACTTCAAAATAGTCAATCAAAAATTTAAAAAAAAACTATTTGGAATAGGTTCTTTTCAATATGAAATACAAACCTTTGCATCCTTTAGGACTAAGTTGGGAAAAATATACTGGTGACAAGATAGACAAAAATCACACTATCTCTGCCTGGGTTGTCCTAATACACTTAGAAATAAGCACATGAAAGCCAGGCATGGTGGTTCCCTCCTGAATCTCAGGAAGTTTGAGGGCAGCATCAGCAAGTAGATTCTCATCAACCCAGCGAGAACTTGTTTTCAAATAAGAAGTAAAATTGAGTTGGGAGAGTAACTCATAGTTAGAATGCTTCTGGGTTCAATCCCCAGTAACACCACACACACACACACACACACACACACACACACACACACACACCACATTAGAAATCCCACCACTATCCAATTTGAGCATCCTATTATAAGCATTCAGCTATTTCATGGGCTATCATCTGCTTGAAGGAAGTCATGCTTTAAATCATTTAATTTTTATTTATTTTATATACACATTTATTGGAGCATTGTAATCTCACATCATAATGTAGTTGAGGGTGATAGAGACAGACATGTTCATAGCACTTGGTGATCATGTTTTAAAGTCAGTCTTAAGAAAAGTTGGCAAAACACAGTCAATGAGTAAATAAAGTTCAAAGGAGGCTGCGGTGGCCCATGAAACAGCGAGCTATTTGCTGATAGAGCCCTCAGAATACCATGCTGGGAAACCCTGAAATTCTCCATAATCTTGGAATAGTTATGTGCTCAGCAAAAGCAGCATCTTTTGTGAGATATCATCGCTCTGGGTTCAAGGAATCGGCTTACAAAGACTCATCACTTTAATTGTGCTAAGAGAAAGAATAGTGCTATGATCGCAAAAGGACAGCGTACTGTAAAATTTATGTAAGCTCTTTAATACAATGCGCTTTAGTTTAAAGAGGTGGGGGATTTCCGTGTGTTAAGTACTTCTACAAATCTATGTTACCCTTTCTTGGAAAAGGGCAACACAATAATAATAGTTAAATTTATGTGTAAGATGTCTGGGTAGTAGACCTGCTCGAATCAGTAAATATCGCATGCTAGAGTAACTGCCTGTGCTTTTCACCTTTACATATCTACAACAAAACGCTGCGCGCCAGGCGAGAAACACTCAGCCCACCCTCGTCCAGTCTTTGTGGTCTGCTCCCATATGATGAACAGAAGGGTATAAAATCCAGACTCTAAGTGGGCTCTCTGCCCTCTGCTCTTTTCAGGGTCTGCCTGCTCTGCATGTAGATGTCAGTATATTCTTTTTAAAATAACATTTTCAAAAGGCATGCTTTTTCTATGGAATTTTACATCCCGTCTATCTTTATCTTCCTGTTCTTACAAGTCTCCAGCAACTTCCTCTTGCTTTTATTTTTCCATGGGTGGTGGTGATGGGGCGGGGAACTCATTTCTCATTTTTCTTCAGCACGAAATTTTAAGAAAATCAGAGTATTAACTTTCGTTTACTACACATAAACCATCTTTCTCTCTTATTTACTCTCTTTTTCTTTATAATTGGTATGACTTAAAACAATATATATGGTATATATATTGCTTACTATATATCGCATATATTTTATATATGTATACACATACGCACATGTGCACACATATACATATATGTATATACATACATACATATATATATGTATATATATATGTATGTATACACACATATTCCTCCCTTTAAAACTTCTTAAACCATTATATCAACTTCCTGCCATGATTGGAGGGCTGTTCTCTTCCTTCCATGCTTTATTATGAGATTTTACAGCTCTTTGGCCATCCTTGATGGGACCAGGGCTAGACACCTGACTCATGATTTGGGCCATGCGGAGTCTCACTCTTAAGAATTCAAACCATGAGGCCCGGTGTGGTGGCGCACGCTTGTAATCCCCACGCTTGGGAGGCAGAGACAGGAGGGTCGTCCACGTTCGAAGCCAGCCGTGCTGGCTTAAGAGACCCTGTTTCCAAAATAAATAAATAAATAAATAAATAAAGTATAAAAATAGGTCTGGGAGTGTAGCCCAGAGGTAGAAGGGTTTCCAGGAACCTCAGTATCAACAAAAAAAAAAAAGAAAGAAAGAAAGAAAGAAAGAAAGAAAGAAAGAAAGAAAGAAAGAAAGAGAAAAAGAAAGAAAAAGAATTCAAGCTATGAGACAAGAGACTAGAAGACTAGAGGTCATGGTGCTTCCTGGCCCATGAACACTTAGTGCAGAGAGAAACCTTCTGGCAGACGAATCAAGGCAATGGAGCAGATGGCAGATCATGTGGCCCCAGAGAGAGAAAGAGAGGGAGAAAGTAGCTGCTTTCACTCCCGATGGTTTTCCAGGCCCCAGTTCAGTCTTCTGAGGACTGGCTGTACTTTCTGATGGGAGTTCTTCATGACTTTCTGCACTGAGGTTCTGTAACAAATCCCTCTGGTCTTCAATTTGATAAAGCCAATTTCTATTTCTTGAACCCAAACAAATATTTAGATAATATGCATATATTCATGTGGATCATAGCTCCGAATATATATCATGTACCTTTGCACACATAAATTTCATTCATATTTACATACAATCCATGCTAGATGCAAGAGTTTTAAACACAGCAATGAATACAAAGATGTGACCCCTACTTTCATAGGACTCAACTAGCAAAATAGGCAGAAAAGATGGGTCAGAAAAACCATGGCAGAAGTTTTAAAGACTTGGGAAGAGGAAATCCTATTTCCCATAGACTGGCCTGATCAACTGACTGAGGGGCTTAATGGGAAAGAAGACAAGAGCAGGACTTCACATCCCAACAATTGTGCAGGTAGGTTCTGGCAGGTCTAAAGGAGAAGAGTGAGAAGAAACTTCCCAGGACCAGGCTGCTGACCCAACAGAGCTGTGCCGTGAACTCATCTCCTGGCTTACAGACCAGCATTCTTTCCAGTTTGTCATACAAAGGTATTTAAAACCTACTTTAGATGTAGTAAAAGAAATAAAAGCATCTGAAGATGGGGTACTCAAAACAATGCCAGATAAGTCAATGAAAGCTACCCTTTACTTAAATTTACTTTTTGGTTGTTTTTGATAATAAGAAGAGTGTCCGTATAATTTCTTCTTTTTTTTCCATTTGTAAAAAGTCAGATACAGTCCCAGGTGAACTTAAAGACATGGAGTTTTTTTTTCAGACTAAAAAGGGCTTAAATGAGCACAACTCTTAAACCCAGGTTTGGTGGCAGAAAATAAACCAAGGCCCAGAGCCCAGGCATGGTGGCACAAGCTTGTAATCCCAGCACTTGGGATACTGAGACAAGAGGATTGTAGGTTTGCAGCCAGCCTCAGGTATTTTTGTGAAAGAATAAAGCTGGGCGTGGTGGTACACGCTTGTAATCCCCATGCATGGTAAGCAGAGACAGGAGGATTGCGCAGGTTCGAAGCCAGCTGCGCACGCTGGCTTAGGAGACCCTGTTTCCAAATAAAAATGTAAAAATAGGTCTGGGAGTGTAGCCCGGAGGTAGAAGGGTTTCCAGGAACCCCAGTACCACCAAAAAGAAAAAGAAGAAAAAAAGAAAAAAATTTTAAAAATATTTTAAAAAAAGGTCTGGGAGTGTAGCCCAGAGGTAGAAAGGTTTCCAGGAACCCCCGTACCACCAAAAATAAAAAAAATAATAAAAATAAAACAAAATAAAAAATAAAAAAATAGGGCTGGTGTTTATCTCCAAAGTAGAATACCCCTGGGTTCAATCCCAAGCTCTGCAAAAAATATAAAATGAGAGGGAGAGAGAGAGAGAGAGAGAGAGAGAGAGAGAGAGAGAGAGAGAGAAAGAGAGAGAGAGAGAGAGAGAGAGAGAGAGAGAGAGAGAGAGAGAGAAAGGAGAAGGAATCCAAGGCCCAAACACAAGAGGGTGGAGGAGAGAAGGGTTGGATCACAAAGTGATAATCCTGAAGGGCGGAATCCAGTTATTTGCAGAAACCACCACCTTCTCTTTGGGTCATTTCCTTGTCCTGTGTTCACATTTGCAGAATAAACTCACATGCTTCCCTCACAAGATTCAGGAGAGGGGCACTTAGGATATGTCACCTGTGGGCATCTCGAATCTGAGGGTTTGTATCTAGCGTTCACACAGAAGAATTCTCAGCCATTGTCTCTTCAAGTATTGCTACTCCTCCAACTTATTCTGCTTGCACTTTATAGAACTCATCACGGATGTATGCTTTCTTCCAAGTCTCATAACCTCTCCATCAGAGTTTCCATTTCTTTATCTCTCTGCTAGGGAATTCCAAAAGATCTACCCTACTCTGTCTTCTGATTCTCTAATTCTCTCTTTAGTGGTATCTACTCTGATGTTTGATGTATTCGGTTTTTAATTTCATCGATTAAAATTTTTATTTCTAAAATTTCCATTTGGTTCCTTACCTACATTTTCTTGTTTCCTCAATAGTATCTTTTCTTCCTGTTTGTTTTGATGTGAAACTATAGTGTACCAATAAAATAAAAAAACTAAGAAGACTAAAAAATAAGGCTGGAGGTGTAGCTTGGAGGTGCAATGCCCCCGGGTTCCATCCCCAGTACCTTCCCCCCAAAAATTGAATTTATTGAGCAAAAAGGATAATATAGCAAAGACACTCCCTACAGGAAGTTAGATGCTCTTCTGAAAATTTTATTTTTTACTTGCTTGAAATTCTTCCATGCTGCAGTGAGAGGCAGAGTATAAACCTACAAACATTCCTGAGAGGTTTTGCTATTTACTGAGTATATTCAGTAACTATATATGATATATATAAATATGCATATTTATATATAATATAGTAATATACATGGGGATCAGTGTGGATATTCCTTAGAAAACTGGGAATGGTTCCACCATACGATCTGGCTATACCACTCCTGGGTATCTTTCGAAAGGGGTTGAAATCAGAGAACTACAGTAACATATGCAAATATATACTATAATATATAATATAATAACATATATATATTGCACTGGGATTAAACCTGGGGAATCTACCTCTGAGCTACCCTTCCAGTCCTATTTTAATTTTGTTTTATTTTGAGATGGGGTCTTGCTAAGTTATTGAGGTTACCTTGCATTTGAGATCCTCTTGTCTCCACCTGGAATTACGGAGTAAGTCACCATGCCCAGCTGATTGCTTTTAATTTTAATGCACTACAAGGTTAAAGAGAGTGATACTCCTTTGAGACAGGTGGAAGAGGAAATGGAGTGGGTGGGTCCTCTTCAGTTGTGTCACAGTTCCATGGGAAGGGGTAGTTTGCTGGGTGGAGATATGAGCATCAGTGGCAAAATGGGCACTGAGGAGCAAGCTGAGTTCCATGGCAGTGTATTTCCTGTGTTCCAGGTGTGACCTGGCTGGCCCTGACCTCTGTCTCTGCGGTGATCTCTACTCCTGGATGATAGTATCTCAGTCGCCTTCCTTCAGGACCTGGGGAAGAAGCCATTTACTTTTTATTTTTCAATTTGTTTTTATTTCACCTCCCAAGGTCGACCTTCTACCATTGCTGCTGATGAAGACTGGCATAGATTCTTCTGGATTGACTTGCATACACATGATAGCCTCATTGTACATAACCCAAGTTGGATTATGTTATATACACTCTTTTATAATGACTTTTTGCTTTTAATAAACAACATAATGTGAACACATTTCACATAAGCGCACCCTACTGTAAATGTAACTACGTAAAACTAATTCTGTGGTAGGGCAGCATGTAATTTCTTTACACAATCTGAAATTTACTTTATCAACTGTATTTCAAGCTCTCTGATTCCAAACTTATTAGTCTGTTCTTTTTATCAAGGATTTTGCTTGAAAATAGTGAAAGAAGAGCCTTCCACCCATCAATATTCCTTGCAGATGAAAGGGATACCCTAGAGCCACAGGAATGGACAAGCCCATTCTCTTGGGATTTTCCAAGTTCATTTGCTGCCTACCCAAGTACCCCTGAGTGTGGGTTTCTGAGAAGACACTTTTTTTGTGTGAAAGGAATCTGCCCAGCAGTATAGCATAATGGCTGAAGTTAAACTACCTGGTTTTAACTTTGCCATCTACCAGTTTTGTGTTATTTGTTTGTTTATGTATGTATGTATGTATGTATGTATGTATGTATGTATGTACTGGGGATTGAACCCAGGAGTATTCTACCTCCAAGCTATATCCTCAACCCTAATTTATTTTATTATTATTTTTTTAACAGGGCCTTACTAAATTGTTAAGGCTGGCCATGAACCTGTGATCCTCCTGTCTCAGTCTCCCAGTACTGGGATTATAAGTGTGTGCCACCATGCCTGGATTCAATTGTGTATTAAAAGAAAAAAAAATCCCAGCCTCCTATCCATCCGGTTTCTCATTTAAAAGGGGTGGGCAAAAATAAGACTTACTTTGCAAAATTCTTATAAGGACTAAGTGGTTTGAAACCCATAAAGGGCCTTGCACAAAATAAGTGCTTAAATGTTAATCCCACCTCAATCTGTGCCCAATACCGCACAGCAGGAAGAGGAGGCTCAGCCTGCAGCTGAGGGCAGAGTTAGGCAGCAGCAGAGAATCCTGGTAGTGAGACCATGGATCCCCCTGGGCCACAGGAGCGGGCTGACAGCTTCCAGACTCCCAGTGCACAAGCATGCATCAGGTTTCCCTTTCTGGGGACTCCGCAAAGCTGACTCCTATACACCACACGGTTCTTGTGTGGAGTTTCTCTCCCACAAAACAATGCAAGCAGGGTGAGGTCTTTGTAGATGGCCTCTGCGCTCCTACCAATTGAGGCCAGATAATTCTTTCTTGTGGGGCTGTCCTGTGTCCTGTAGTCTGTTCAGTGGCATCTCTGGCCTCTACCCACTAGATGCCAGTAGCACACGCTCGGCTGAAACCAAAACTGTCTCCAGATATTGCCAAATGTTCCCTGGGAGGCAAAATCCACCCTGCTTGAGAATCCCGAATGTGACCTAGTACTGAGCACAGCAGTGCCGTTTTTCTCACTCTTTCTTGCATGTCGATCTTTTCTATTTTACTAGACTCTCAGAATTTGCAGGTTGGGACCATCCCTGTATCCCCCTCTCCACCAACCAGCACAGCCAGCACTGCATCCTCAGACTTTACATAAATATGTTCACTTAAAACAGACAATCAAGCTAGTTGGTTAACATTTTAATTTCTGATTTGTGCTGAGATTGATTTAAATAGAGGTGGCATCAAGTCTAATTATTTCTGCTAACTCTTGAAATGTCAATTACTTCAAAACACATCCTTTTCTTCAAAGACATTAATGCCGCTCAAGCTGGGTGGTGGCGGCGGTGGTGCTGGTTTTTCTGTCTTTTCTCTGATGACAGTTCTGTACATACTTCACACAATAGCGGGGCTACATAAAGTTGGGTTTCAATTGCCTTTATTCATTTCCTTCTTTACAATAAGCTGGGAATATCTTGACACACGAGGACGTCTTTCCAGCGATCTTTTTGCCACTGATGTCACGATGTCTGAATTTTAAATCTCTGGAGATGTTCAGCCAAAGAGGAGGTAACGGGGGTTCTGCTGTGTGCTCACACACGGCCTGGCAGTGCCTGCTCATAATAGCCCTGGCAGGAACGCACGAGAAGACTGTTTGTTCCCTAGGGAGGCTTATTATCCTGACATTTATCACATTCAGATAAATACAAATTCCACACTTCCAGTTTTGCCAGGACTTCGTATTTTATATTTCTTTTTTTTTTTTTTTTTGCAGTACAGGGGGGTGAAAGCCAGGGGCATTCTACCTCCAACCTACACCCCCAGCCCTATTTTTTATTCTTTATTTTGAAACAATATCTCACTGAATTGCAGAGGACCTCACTAAGTAGCTGAGGCTGGCCACAAACCATGATCCTCCTGTCTCAGCCTCCCAAATGCTGGGATTACAAGCGTGCGCCACCACGCCTGGCTTTATATTTCTTTTTATCTTGCAAATTGAGACACACATGTGAACACAAACGCCAGCAGGTACCCAGGGTAATAAGTGTAGATTGCTAGGCTCATTCCTTACTGAAAACCACAGCTCACTGAACCGAAGGCATAAAGCTGAGGTGGAGAATTCCACCTGCCGTGGCTTTCTACTGGGGTCATGGAAAACTTCCCATCCTGGGTGAGGGGACTCACAGGATCGTATGTAGAGTGTACAGGGAATAGAGGCATGTTAAGAAGTTCCCGAGAGGCCGGGTGTGGTGGCGCACGCTTGTAATCCCCGCGCTTGGGAGGCAGAGACAGGAGGATGTCGCAGGTTCGAAGCCAGCCGCACGCGCTGGCTTAGGAGACCCTGTTTCCAAATAAAAATGTAAAAATAGGTCTGGGAGTGTAGCCCGGAGGTAGAAGGGTTTCCAGGAACCCCAGTACCAAAAAAAAAAAAAAAAAAAAAGAAGTTCCTGAGAGGTCCCAGGTGGGGCTATTGGCATCACGATTTGCTATGGGATCAGGTGTGAATTTAGAGCCCATGGGATAAGCAACTGAACAGGATCTAGGGCCAAGGACCCAGTCAAGTGGGCTCAGCTCCTGAGAGTAGGCTCAGCCGTAACTCTAATCACTGGTGTCCAAGGAGCAGTGGGTATTTGTTAGGACAGTATGGGAGCCCTTAGTGGGCACCATCATGACAGGTCACCATGGTAGTCATCACAAGAAAGTTTAACAGGCTGGAATAAGTATGAAAGGACAAAGCCGTATGATCCAGAGAGACCGGAAACATTCATTTGCCCCACAAGAACGTGCCTACCCAGAGTAACTGAGCACACTTCTCTTTGAACAACTTCTTACATGTTGGATTAGTTCTCAGCATATCTCATTGTGCTATTGGTTTTCTTTCTTTTTTTTTTTTAAATATACTTTCACTGGTGCTTGCTCGCCTCATAGTGAGTTCAGAGTGCCGGGGACACACATGCACACAGCACTTGGTGAGCTTGATTCTGCCCTGAGGATGCTCTCTCCTGGCTTGGGTGCTGGTGATATTTGCCTCAAGAACACTCTTTTCATGTTTCCAAAGTCAAGCAGACCCTTTCTTATTGACACCATTTGTTTTCCTTTCTTTCTTTCTTTCTTTCTTTCTTTCTTTCTTTCTTTCTTTCTTTCTTTCTTTCTTTCTTTCTTTCTTTTTGTGGTACTATAGATGGAACCCAGGGCCATTTGGCCTCCAAGCAGAATCCCCAGTGCTATTTTTTTTATTCTTCATTTTGAAACAGGGTCTCACTAAGTTGTGGAGGGCTCCAAAAAGTAACCAAGGCTGGCTGCAAACCGCGATCCTCCTGTCTCAGCCTCCCAAATGCTGGGATTACAAGCGTGCGCCATTATGCCTGGCTCGTTTTTTAAGATAAGTCATCCTTAAGATAGTGTATTCTCTTCTGGCATTCCACCCGGGAAGCAGAGAGGGCAAACCCTAAGTCAAAGGATATCTGAGTCTTGATCAAAGTCATTCTGAGGAGCAGGAAAATGTTTTAAAATATCAGGTCCATGAAGAATTGAAAAAAGCAAATCTAGCCGGGTGTGGTGGTACACACTTGTCATCCCAGCACTTGGGAGACTGAAACAGGGCCACGGCTCGCGGACAGCCTCAAATACTTAGTGAGGCTCTCTGCAACTTACTGAGACCTTGATTCAAAATAAATAATAAAAATAAATAGGACTGAGGGTAAAGCTCAGAGGTAGAACGTTCCTGGGTTCCACCCCCAAGTACTGCAAAATGCAAGAAAGCAAGCAAGCAAGAGAACAAATCTGGACCTTTTTAAAATGATTTTCTGCTTTGAATCTTTGAGTGCAAATGTAAGATTTAACTTGCAAATATTTATCTTGCCTTTCTCTCTTTTAAATCTGTATTTGAGATTATTTCCATTTATGTTATGTACCTATGAAAGAATCACTTTCATCTACATTATGAACCTGTGAGATTGACCACCGTCAATCTCAATACCCAGTATGGGTCAGGGGAGAGAATGAGGAGGGAGCCGAGGGAAAGTCCACCAAGTGCTGTGTGTATGTATGTCACCGTCACTCTGCTTTGCATTATGATATAAGGCTATACATCACCAATAACAGTATAAAAAAATAAGCTGGACGTGGTGGTGCACGCTTGTAATCCAAGTACTTGAGTGGCTCAAACAGGAGGATCTGGGTTCGTGGCCAGCCTCAGCTACTTAGTGAAGCTCTCTGCAACTTAGTGAGATCCTGTTTCAAAAATAGAGAATAAAAAATCAGGCTGAGGATGTAGCTCGGAGATAGAATGCTCCTGGGTTCAATCCCAGCACCACAAAAATGTATACAAAATAAGTGTTTATTTGAGAGTGGAGGTGAGAAAAGACCACATTTTTTATTGCTATGGTAATGAATGTTTAAGGGGAGACAAGTATATACAGCACATGTCCCCCAAGTGTGTACTGCAGGGCACAGAGCAAAGGAAAGCTGATTCCCAGTTTCACAACAAAATCCTGTGATGGATCTTGCCTCAGTTCCTACTTTGTACAGACAAGCCTTCTTATATCTCTATTTCTTCTTCTCTAAAATAAGACTAATAAGAATACCAAAAAGGCCCATAATAGGACTCAAATGAACTAATCAGATAAAGAGTCCAGATCTTTACCTGGTGTTTGTATAAGCCTTCCAAAGTATTAGCCAGAGACTTTTCAAAAAATAGGTTGATTGTATTTTTTCAGCATAATAAAAAACCCACCATTTGTTTTAAATGTTTTATGCACAAATTCACACATTCTATCTTTTGAACATGGAGGAAGGTACATAGAATTATAGCTTGTGAGCATGTTGGAGATCTTCCTCACTCTGCCCACTGAGTGTCTAGCGAGGCGGGTGAACACAGATTGAAGATCACAGAGCTGGAAGCCAAGGTGGGTGGGTGAGAAGGAATAAAATTCATCTCTTGATTTCTGACTTCCAACCATAGAGCTCCATCTTATTCTACTGATGGCCACATGGAGTGGCATTCACAGAGGAAGTGTACCAGAAGAGACCAGGGTTTTGATGATTTCTTTCTCCTTTGTCTCTTTGACTTTCAGAAGAATGGCTGGCTGGCTGGATAGATAGATAGATGAATAGGATAAGTGATAGATGATATAACATAAGTTTCTCTCCTTGCAACTGCTATAAAATCTGTGAGCTATCCATGGAATTCAGCAACAAGAAGATCCACAGGAAAATTTGTAATCAGTAAGGAGAGGAGAGTGCTAAGGGCACCGCTGTGATCCTGTCTATAAGTGGGACATTATCACCTTGAGGTTGAGCATGCCTGCTCATGTCAATACTTGGTGAGAGGAAATGACAATATAAATAGCTTGCTACCTGCAAACATTGTACTTAAAATGTATTTCGGTGCCAGAATCTTAGGATCATTTAGAAGAATTATTTAAAGCCTCAAAAACTTTCTGCGAGGAAAAACAAATCTGAAAAGTCTCTCTTACCAGGAAGAGCAGCAGCATCTGTTTAAGAACACACAGCAACCCCACATTCAGATTAGGACAGGAAGTAAAAAAAAAAATAAAATAAAATAACACATCCAATTGAAACTGCGGGAGGACACAGTAGACAGAATGTAATTAGTTGGGTTGACTGTCAGCCAAAACCTCAGGCAGCCACCCCCTTGCTCTTATGAAAACTGCCTGGAGATTTTTAATGATGATGAGCAGTTAGGATCTTGGTTTTAAATCTTCTCTGAAATGCAGGGCGCCATCATCCCCTCCAGCGACGCTGGGATATTGGTTCAGGGTTGGCACCAAAACGCTCTCGGAAAGGTGAACTCGAGCTCCGACGCGACAGTGACTTCTGTCACACAGTGTTTGGTTTTGACAACAGCGCTTTAACCCCCACTAGTCCAGCTGAATTTGTGATGAGTTGGGTGATTTCAAAAGGAGGGCACTTTGCTGTAAGAAATTTAAACTTGGGGTGACAGAGTGAGCCTCACCACTGTAGCATCTTTCTCCCAAGTGCATGATGGAAAGAATTGTGGATTGGAGTCATTAGCACAGTGTTGGAAGCTCAGCAGCAAGAAATGTAAAGGCCAGACGGGCCTGGTTACGCACACCTGGAGGTTCGAACCTGCAGGTTCGATGCTTTTAGCAATTTACCAAGGCTTTTAGTGACTAAGGGAGACCCTGCTTCCGAAATAAAATGGGGCTGAGAGCATAGCTCCAGGTAGAAAGCTCTGGGTTTAATCCCTGTAAAACACACACACACACACACACACACACACACACACACACACACACACGGAGGGAAGAGAGAGAGAGAGATTGAGAGAGAGAAATGTAAAGACAAGTGCTGCCCAGCTCCTCTTCTTCCAGGATCCCTGTAAAGAGTCCCAGGAGGGCAGTGCAAAGAATATAGTCATAGAAGCCAGATTAGGTTTTGAGTCCTAGCCCTGTTTTTTAACTGAACATGTGACCTTGGGCGGCCCCTTAACCAATCCAAACTTCACAGTAAAGAAAACAGAAAGAGGATCTGAACTCTGATCCCTGTTTCACATCTCTTAAAATGATCAAATCTGTTGCTTTCTCTTTTTTTGTTTTTGGGGGTTTTATTTATTTTTTATTCTTTTGGTGGCACTGGGGTTCCTGGAAGCCCTTCTACCTCCGGGCTACACTTCCAGACCTATTTTATACTTTTTTTTTTTTAATATTTGGAAACAGGGTCTCTTAAGCCATTGCGGCTGGCTTCGAACCTGCGTGATCCTCCTGTCTCCGCCTCCCAAACGCGGGGATTACAAGCAGGCGCCACCACAGCCCGCTCTTGTTGTTGTTTTAAATATACATATACAAAAGTTACCATGGATGGCGCTCTCCCATGCCTCAGACTGGGAATCCAAAAGACCGAGCTTATCCAGACCTCCTTCCATGCAGATTCTGTGTTTAATCTGTCCTTTGGCTAATGACTGCAGCTGCTTCCTGCAGAGCCTGTTATAAGATCTATAAAAGGCCGAGATATTATGGTTTCAGAAGCAGGTAATGAGCATACACAGAAACCACATGGTTTTTTTCCCTTCCATTTGGATTTTTAGTTTGTGGGCTTTCTGCACAGGAGTTCATGGGTATGATGCCAACTCTCACAGACAACAAGGATTTATTGTATTAATAATCTGCAAATTATGGATTGCAAAAACAAAGACATTTGGGGATTTCATTGAACTTGTACCAAAAAAGATGCCTCCATGCTGAGGTTTTCAAGTTTTTCACTGTGCCCAGTTGAAATTAATTATAAACTATACATCTATTTGCATATTAATTATGAAAACATACCATGGAATATATTTAGGATAAAGTACAACAGAAAAAAAATGGCAACTGATGAATACCAGATACCAAATCAAATGGAATACTCAACTAGGACTATCTTCTTCCAACACCAGGCTTAATAATACTATCTTTTTTCAATGCTGTAGGAGTTTAATAAACCATTCGAATCAATAAAAACGAGCCTATTTTTGAATTTTAAATTTCAGATTGTTTGTAACAGTATCTACTTAAACTAAGATGAAAAACTAATTCCAAAATCAATTTGATATTTTTTTTGGACTGATGACCATCACCAGGGTCAAATCTTATCCTATGACTGTCCCACTGGATATAGCTCTAAAAATGGAATATCAGTTGTGGAAATTCTTGACTTACAAACCAAAATTGTTTTATTATAGGTGACCTTTGATACACCAATATGTATAGCAAGTGTTACACATAGCATTTACCATATTTCTCTTACCAAGGCACTTTTTTTTTTTTTCACAGAGCATCTCTCTGGACAAGTATTTTTTGAGAAATCTCAGTTCTGGTAACTGGCTATTGTCTGAATATGTTTCTGTTCTCTAGTTTCTTCTTAACTTCCTGTCTTCTGTCCCTGGGGCCATCACCTGGGATTGGAACGAGGCAAACAGGAGAGACACAAGCAGAATTACATTCCTTGTTTATTTCATCAGAGTCTAGCCTGTTACTCACATTAGCCCGTTTTGGCTAGACCTTCCTTCCACCCACACTTCTGCTCTCAAACAGCAGGACTGTGAAAGAAAGATTGGGAATATCTTGTGACCAGGCTTATTTTGTGTAGCCCAAGTGAGATTTTTTTTCCCCTATAGGAAGCCCATGTCACAAGATGGAGCTATGACTGATGGTTTATTGCAGCCTTTCTGAGAAGCCATATTCCATGGTTATGGCTGTTTAATATGTCCACTCTGGCATTTCCATTCTGGGCGGGGGGGGGGGGGTTCATCCCCTTCATGAAGAATGTAAAAACAGAAAAGGAGAACAATTCTGCGCAAGGAGGGGAAAGAGAGGGGGATCTAACACTTTTTGAGCTTCTGTTATGTAACCAGCACAGTGCCAGGTGCTTTGCATACAGATCTCAGGCACAATCCCATATTAGGACTGAATTTGAACAGGCTAGAGGAGTTAAGAAAAAGAGAGGAGGGAAAAGGATGGGGGGTGAGGAGGAGCTAAATAGAGTCTCTCTCCTCAAGGAAAGAATTGCACCACCTCTTCAGACCAAAATTCCATCTGGGCCTCTATCTGTCCCTTCCCACTGGGATAGCAGTTCCCTCTGCAGCCATATTTCATCCTCTTCTTTTCTACCTCCTTCTTTCTCAAAAGCTATGAACGCTATTCCTTAGAGACACTCCACCATTCATTCTCATTCTCTTTCTCTCTCTCTCTCTCTCTCTCTCTCCCTCCCTCCCTCTCTCCCTCCCTCCTTTTCATCCTCATTAAAATACTCTCATTGTCCCTAGTTCTACATAATAAACTCTCTACAACCTGACTTTGGCTCTTTCCTGCCATACTCATTTTAGCCAGTAGGATCGCCAGTAACTTCCTAAGAGCTAAATCCTATAGAAAATAGTAAGTCTCTTCTTACTTGAAGGGCATATGGCAACTTACATTCTTGACACTCCCTCCTCTCTTAATCTATCAGATGTTCTTTCGTAGTCCTCATTTTCCTTTCATTCCTTCTGAACCTTCCTGCCTGATTTATCTTCCTCCTCCTACCTTTAAGTATTGGTACCTCCAGAGTTTCTATCCTCTTCCCTCTTCTCTTTCTCTTTGGGTGATCTCACCCACTACCTATCTCTAACTTTCTCAATCACTAATGAATTCTGATTCCCCATACATCGGTGTCTTCTCATTTTCAGGTGTTTGTTGGATATTGCCATCAGGAAGTCCCCAAACAAAATTAATTTTATTTTCTCTCAAATCTGTTCATCTTCCCAGAATCAAGTCCTAGGTTAAATGGCACCCTGTTTGCCCAGTTACTCAAATTAAGAAGTTGGGAGTCACCCCAACTCCAGTCTAACCTTTACTCTGTCCCCCAAGCAAATCTGATCTTGCTGTTAAGGTGTTGATGTTCAGGGCCTCTCCATCACTTGTAGTTTAAAAACAGATGCCTTATGATAGTATTCAAAGCCCTTTAAACACTAGCTGTGACCCATGTTTCCAGGCTCATCTCCAAATTCCCATTGTGGCTTACAGACTTCAATTATGCTTGTAGCTCCCTAAATATGCTGGGCTCTCTCATATAGATACATCTCTTTGGAATCGCCTTCTTGACTATGACCCCACCCTATCCATTCTTCAAGAACCACCTCTTGTGGAGAAGTTCTCAAAGTCTCACCCTATCCTTTCGTACCCTGGGTCTTGGGTCCCTCTGAGCTCTACAGCACATTATAGGAGTTCTAGTGTAGGACTTCCTACAGTGCAGAGGACTCTTTTGTTCAAGCATCAGTCTTTTCTACCAGATAGAAGGAGCCCCTCACTCTGTTTTCTTTGATTTTTAGAGTGCCTGGCACAATGGCTAGTTAAATAACCAATTCTAAGCTGTCTTTCTAACCATGTTCTTTTCTTTTCTTTTTTTTTTTTCAGTACTAGGGATTAAACCCAGGGACATTCTACCTCCCAGCTACACCCTGGCCCTAGTTTTTATTCTTCATTTTGAAACAGGGTCTCACTAAGTTGTGGAAGGCCTCACTAAGTAGCTGAAGCTAGCTGAGAAACCGTGATCCTCCTGGCTCAGCTTCCCAAGTACTAGGATTATAAGCATGAGCCCCCATGCCTGTCAACCCTGTTCTTTTTAAATGTCCCTGATGTTCAGCCGGGCATGGTGGCGCACGCTTGTAATTCCAGCATTTGGGAGGCTGAGACCATAGGATTGCGGTTCATGGACAGCCTCAGCTACTTAGTGAGGCCCTTTGCAACTCAGTGTGACCCGGTTTCAAAATAAAGAATAAAAAAATAGGGCTGGGGGTGCAGCTTGGAGGTAGAACACCTGTGGGTTCCATCCCCAGTACCAAAAAAAAAAAAAAAAAGTCCCTGATGTCCAAATGGCATGAGTTCTTTTCCTGTCTACCTCTTCTGTTGTGCCAGATTATCATTTCTCCTTCTCAGCTAGTTGATAAAAAATGTGGATAACTGGCATAACTTCTCAATGTCCCCCTTTCTTCATTAGTAAGTGAGAATAAGAATACAAAATATATGTACCATTTTAATACAGTGTCTGGATTATAACATATGCCCAGTCAGTATTAGCTCCTGGCATTATTTTTTAAATTCAGCACTGGTAGTTTCTTTATTAAAAAACAAAAGTGAAGATTTTGATGGAGGGCATAGCACATTAAAAGTTCTCCTTATCCATGTATTGTCTTTTACCTTTTTCTAATTCAGCCTTTATTTGCTTTTTACTGACAATGCCAATTCATGTAAAAGTTTCACTTCATATTTTATACTTTTGCTTTTATTTTTCTCATGTTGTCTATTCAGTATCTCTACATATATTTGGGGGGGGGCACCAGCATCCTAACTGCCTTTTGGGAAATTACACTCCCCACATTTCTTGTGATCCTAGTGAACTTTTCTTGCTGTTTCCGTGTTTCATTCATAAATGAGAGGCATGCCATGGCCTAAGCCAGAATAATTGCTCTACTAAGATTTTGTCACAAGACCGATCCTCCTTGGCACTGATCCGCTGGTAGCCAGTATTATCCTATACATTTCCACAGTTCTTTTAGCTCTCTATTTGCAGATGATTGACTGTTCCTTTCATTGTGTGAGTTTTGCATTTATTTATTTCTAATAAATCAATCTCTTTCCTCAAATGTGCCAGACTGTGATTCTATTTCACACAAGGAAATAACCGTAGCAGAGACAACATTGCTTAGCTCATCAGCTGTGAGTGAAGGACTATCTTTTGAACAAGTACAGATTGGAAGGAAGATGGTTTTCAACAGGTAAGAGACACGGTCCTGGTTATGAAGAGGGTACAATCCAAATAGAACATGGACACAAATACAAATGCCGTTCAGCAACAAAGGTTAAAATTGTTGGCACCCAAGGATTAAGTTAAATCATGTACAATTTCTCTTTTTATACATAAAAGATATTGTTAATTTTGTGTGGCCCAAGCAATGGGATTCTAATGAAAGAAAAGGAAGAAGAAAAGAAAGAACAAGATGAAGACTGTAAGATGATAAAAAAAAAGCTCCATGTAATAAGTAAAACTTGAGTTGGACCTGCAAGGATGGCTAGGCTCTGAGGGAAAGGAAAAAGATTAGCTGAAAGGAAGAAGCAATTTAGGAAAGGCACAGAGATGGGAAAAATCATTTACTTTGAGGGCCAACAGGGAGCTCAGCCTGATCCTTAGAAAGGGCAAAACAGTAGGAAATATTCAGGGAGAACTTCATGAGTAGTTGTGATAGAGAAAATAATAGTCCCCAGTGCCATCTATGCCCAATCCCCAGAATCTGTGAATATGTACGGATACATGGGAAAGGAAATTGAAGTTACAGATGGAATTGAGATCACTGACCTTGAACTAAGGAGATTCCTGGATCATTCTAGTGGGGCCAGTGTATTCACAAAGGTGCTTATAAGAAGAGAGTAGTAGAAAGAAAGACTGAAGTGATATAAGAAACGTTCAATCCACTGTTGCTGGCTTTGAAGCTGGAAAAAGAGGCCATAAGCCAAGATATATGGAAGTTTCTAGAACTTAAAAAGAGCAAGATACAGCCTCTAAAAATTAGCATAGCTCAGATAAAGTTTTAATTTTTAGACCAGGGACACCTGAGTTGGGCTTCTAACTTGTAGAACTATAAGATAATAAATGCATGCCATCTCAAGCCACCAAGCTTGGGACCACTTTTTTTTTTTTTTTTTTTTTTTTTTGCGGGTCTGGGGATGGAACCCAGGAGCATTCAACCTCCGAGCTACACCCCCTGTCCTATTTTTTTATTCTTTATTTTGAAACTGGGTCTCACTGAGTTGCAGAAGACCTCACTAAGTAGCTGAGGCTGTCCGTGAACCGCGATCCTCCAGTCTCAGCCTCCCGAATGCTGGGATCACAAGCGTGCGCCACCACGCCCGGCTCCACTTTTTATTGTAGCAATAGAAAGTGAATAATATGGTATTTAAAATAACTGATAAAAGACAAGACATGAATGGCCAGTTACAATGGATGCCCAAACAATCAAAGGTACATGTTGAACATCAGCTCAGGTTAGATGGGACACAAACTCAAACTTGACTCCATGTGTATACAAAAAGTAGTTCCTTAATGTCTTATATAGAGATATCCTCATTAGAACACACTCATACATTTACACACACAGTGAGATCAGTGTGGTAGTACAAGGAATATTAAATCTGAAGTATCCCAAACACATCTCTGACAACATGTGGGGTAGATTTTCATTTAAAAGTCGCCTGGTTTAAACATACGAGCATTTTTGGAGCGCTGTATGATTCACCTGTGGGACCTGCCAGATCATTTTGTTTGATTATTTATGTATAAATTATTAATGTAGCAGATACTGTTGGTGTTTATTGCTCATACTAGGCACAGTTCCTTGGCAGTCATTTTTTCTCAGCAAGAGAATCAACTAAATGAAAAAAAATTAAAAATTCATAACATTTAAAAGCTTCTTTTTTCTATAACAAGTTATAAATTAGAAGAAATTATGTTTTTCCTCTTTTCCCCAAACATGAGATAAAATGACAAAGACTAACACATCAATAAGACACTATATCTGAGTCCCTTGCAGTGAGAAATGATGAAATTCCTTCAGAAGTCTTGTGGCCCATTTTTGAGAATAATCCTAGAATAAAGGGCCATTTTATCCTCTTTCTCTTCCTTATCTTTCCTCTAGTCAATAACACAATATTTTCCCCCAAAATGTTTAATCATATTAACACTATTAGCAATTTAAAACTACTTTCCAAATTTTAAAAAAAAGTGCCTATATGAACGAAACTCTCATACATTAGAAGTTTTTTTAGTAGTCCCTGTGTTCTATGATGTGGTGCATGTTCTTATGAAATATTTATTACTAAAAGAGAATCCAGGTGGCATAATGCACAGTGCGTGGACTTTGGAATCTACAGTGTGTGTTTTCCAAGCTCAGCTCTTTGGCTTACCAACCATACTTTCCAAGTGTATTAGTTACCTTTCAGTTTTAGGCCCCTACCTATAAAGTCAGAATAGAAACAATGCCTTCAGAAAGTTATTACAATAAAACTTACTCATACATAGCTTTCTCAGTTCCAAGCCTTTCTATTCTTTGTATCCAATAACTCATCTAATTCTCCTAACCACCATCACATGACTGGTACTATTTTACAAATGAAGAAACCCACAGTTATGGTGCGTTCATGATTTGGGGGTCCTCCAAGTGTTCATGAGCCAGAAACTTGATCCCCAGGGTGGCAGTATTGAGATCAATGGAACTTTTACGAAGTGAAGCCAAGTGGAAGGGAATTGGGTCAGTGAAGGCACCAACCTCAGAGAGATTGATGCAGTTCGTGTGGAAACCCACTTAGTTCCCGCCAACGTGGTTTGTCATAAAAAGAGAATGAGTCTGGACCCTAAAACTCTCCGTCTTCCTGTCTGGTCACATGATCTGTCTCCCTCTTGCATGTGTTCCCCCCATGATGCCATCTGCCATGTTGGGACCCAGCCAAAGGAGCCCTCACCAGAAGCAAAACAGATGAGATGGCCAGTCTTGGACTTTGAACCTCTATTATTGAGCTACACAAACCTTTTTTCTTTATAAAGTACCTGGTTTGGTTACTTTTTTCTTTTTTTTTTTAATTTGGGATTGAACCCAGGAGCATTTTACCACTTGAGCTACATCCCCCATCCCTTCTGCTTTTTTTAAAATTTTATTTTGAGACAGGTTCTTGCTAAATTGCCCTAGCTGGCCTCAAATTAGCTAGCAATCCTCTGCCTCAACCTCCTGAGTCACTGAGATTACATAGATGTGTACCACTGGACTCAGCCTGGACATTTTTAAATGATTTTTAAGATACTGGGGAATACTCTCACCCCTATGTTTTTATTCTTTAGTTTGAAACAGGGTCTCACTGAGTTACAAAGGGCCTCACTAAGTAGCTGAGGCTGTCCGTAAACAGCTATCCTCCTGTCTCAGCCTCCCAAATGCTGGGATTACAAGCCTGTGCCACCATGCCCAGCAAGGCATTTTTTTATAGCAACAAAAAGCAGACTAAGATCCAGGCTCAGAGAAATTCTCTTCACTTTTCCCAAAGTCTTATAGCTAATAAGTGGCAAAGTTGAACCTAGTAGGCAGTCTGACCCCAGAGCTCTGTGATCTTAAGCATTTAGTCTAATTACTGACATCATTCCTTAATTCATACCTAAAGGATTACCTAAGTAATGCTCCGTTTAAAAAAACAGTTCTAATTGAAAATATTCTTCAAAGTTGGCTATTTTTCACTTTCACTGTATTTTCTCTTAAAACTGTGGTATAAGGTTGTAAATCTGTCCCAGGATATTTTATGAACAAAATCAAATGCTTAAGTGAAAGTAAGTTATTATACTTTTTTAATATTGAATTATAGGAAAAAAGCACTGTAGACAGTAGTAGAAATGGCACTGGATATTGCAGTAACAATTCTAGGTCCCAGATTCCTGACCCCTGATCTTCTCCCTAAGATCCTAACAAGATGATAATAAGGAAGAGAGAGAAAACTGATGTGGAAAAAGATGAAGGCGGAAAAGGTTAGGCCATATGAACCCACTGGGAACTTGATGGCATGGACACTTATTTTGGTTTAATTCCTCTTTATTTTTATTTTTTGGTGGTACTGGGGTTCCTGGAAACCCTTCCACCTCCGGGTTACACTCCCAGACCTATTTTTATATTTTTATTTGGAAACAGGGTCTCTTAAGCCAGCATGGCTGGCTTCGAACCTGCGCAATCCTCCTGTCTCTGCCTCCCAAGTGCAGGGATTACAAGCATGCTCCACTATGCCTGGCTAATTCCTCTTTAAAATGCATGAGTTTCTTTTTCTTTGATATAGGTCTGTCACTAGTACTGTCCATGTTTTGTTTTCCTCTTGAGAAAGAAAAGAAGAAAATGAAGGAGGAGAAGAAGGAGAAAAAGAAATGGATACAGGACATAAGACATGAGAGATAGAATAAAAGTAGGGTTAACTGTCTAAGTTAAGTTGAAGAACAAGATATGATAGAGATGATAGTTGTCATTGGAGAAATCTGAGGTTGGTCCTGGAGTAAGAGGATAAAGGAGAATATTGCCTCATTCCAAATCTCTGCTAAGTGCATAATAAATTTAGTTCAATAGTTCAATACAATAAAATGTTATATTTCATTACCTTTGGTCTAGTGCCTTTAGAAATTATTCCTACACACATGCTAGGTTTCTGTCAATATAAATTAACAAAATCTTACTTTTTATTTAGTACTAAAAATGATCCCCCGGATCTTGCTGAGATGCAATCTTAGTCATGAGTCTGGGGACAGTAAGTGGTGGTTGGGGTGAGCTTTGGTGAGAATCAGCAGTCTCTTACAAGGCTCCTGCCTAGGTTAAGTTATCTCAGGGTCTTCACAAAGAGGGAAGCTGGTCTTCTCAACCCTGACAAAATAAGCTGCCTTCCCTGGGAGGAAGGCTCCCAGCCATTGGGGAGTCAAGATTCTTAGCCTTGGCTCATTGACCCAGATGTCCCATCCCAAGGTCAATATGAAGATACTCGGTGAGTCTATGCCACTTTGCAATCCACATAAATAAATTCTGAGGCCCATGTTTTAATGAGGTCAGCTGCTTTGGGTTATAAGAAGAGAATCTTTGGAAGTCACTATAGAATATAAAAGCTCTCCAGTTCCTTGACTGTGATTTGAGCTTAGAGTTTAAACCCCTAACTTTATTATTGTACTCCTATGGCCCTCCTATGATTTATTTGAAGCATCCCTCTCGCCCCACCATGAAATAATCATCATCACTATTAATCTGCTTTCACAAATGCCAATTTCAGGAACTATTTGGTACCCTAAGAGACAGGCTCAATGGTCATCTCACTTAGCTACATTATCCAAAATGTTGCTGTATGCCCACAAAATACTAACAGTTCTTTCATTTCCATCATCAGGGTGTTAGCACTACATTAAACCCAGGGATGTAGCCATGCCAATCCATAACACCATCTAAGAGGACCTGTTTTCAGGGACTCTTTCTGGTATAAGTACTGTATAATCAGGGTCCATAAAACAGAAACCACATTAAAAATTTTGGCTCAGTCAACATTTTCTTTGCTATAATCCAAAAGATTTAACCAATGCAACTTAGAGGAAGAAAGATTTATTTGCTCACATTTTCTTGAGAGTCTAGGTTCAGCCCATGTGAGGCTAGGGTCTGGAGTTCAGGGCACATTGGCAGGAAGTAGAAAGAGAGAGCGCACAGGGTTCTGGTCCTCACATCACATCAAGGAGGGAGGAAGCAGAGAGAGGGAGAGAGCAGGACTCTGCTCTCATATCATGGAGACCAGAAGCAGAAAGCCAACAGGAGGAGGAGGAAGGCTGTATCATGCCCAAGGCCATGCCCCCAGGAAGCCCTCCTTAGCATCCAAGCCCCACTGCCAACCTTGCTACCTTGTTCCCATGAGGCCTAGGGGACATTCTAAATCCAAACTACTACAGATTTTCTTAAATGTACATATGTATGTATGTATGTATGTATGTATGTGTATATATATATTTTTTTTCAAATTTCCAGTGATAATTTTATTGCATGTTGAGTATCTTGTTAATTTTTTATTGATGCATTGTAGTCATACATCTTAATGAAATGAAAGATGATAGAGACATATATGCATACATCACCCAATTAGCCCTTATTCAACTCTCACCCCATCCCCTCACCCTCCCTCCTTCTCATATTTGGCTTAGTGATTGACATTGATGTGTTTATTATGAATTTTAAATAGGAAATTTAATAAAGAAATTGAGATGCTTAAAGAATATGACCCAGCTATACTTCTCCTTGGTATCTGACCAAACGAATTAAAGTTAAATAAGCCAGGCGTGGTGGCTCACGCTTGTAATCTCAGCATTTGGGAAGCTAAGACAGGAGGATCACGGTTCGCAGACAGCCTCAGCTACTTAGTGAGGCCCTTTGCAACTCAGTAAGACCTGTTTCATAATAAATAATAAAAAGTAGGGCTGGAGGTATCACTCGGAGGTAGAATGCCCCTGGGTTTCATCCCCAGTACTACAAAATAAGTTAAATTAACTATACATTTTTGGAATTGTGTTACTATATACATGCATGTTTATAGTAACACAATTTCTAAAATGAAACTAACCTAGTGATAAGCAGATGAATGGTTAAAGAAAATGTGGTATATGCGTGCAGTGGGATTTTATTTAACCACAAAGAAAAACAAAATTATGTTATTTGTAGGAAAATGGATGGAACTAGAGGATATTACGATAAGTGGTATCTGCCATTTTCAGAAAGTCAAGGATCATATGCTTTCTTTCTATGTGAAAGCTAGAAATAAAAATATAAAACAAAAGTGACTTCAGTTAAAAGAGGAAATAGACTAAATAGAACAGTGGAAGGGGAGGGAGGTAGACAGGAAAACATGAAGCTTGAAGGGAACAGGACAAATTATGTTATGTCCATATATGAAAGTATCAATGCCATTCTCTCTAATATGTTCAGGGAAGACAGGGTAGGGAGCAGGGTAGAAGCAGAGGTAAATATACCAAGTGCTGTGTGCATGTATGAATGTGTCACTTTGAATCTCACTATGTTGTATAATTACAACGCACCAATAAAAGTATAAAAATAAAAAAGAAGAAGTGGCCAGAGATCTGGCAGTTTAGAGGAGGGGCCATGGAGAGAGGGCTCAGATTTTGAGGTAGGGGAACTACCTGAAAACTCTGTGATGTCTGGGATGGCCAATGACACTGGTCTTGGAAGTGCTGATAGGACCCGAAGGACTTGGTCATTGTGGGACAAGGTTGCTGGAGTATCATGAATCTGGAGAAAGAAGTTCCTTCTCTCCTCCCCTTTCTTCCTCTAGTCCACTGTCTCTTACTGGTTGATTCTAACTAGACATAAAGGGAAAGTGTGTTTCATAGTCCCAATCCCCATATCACAAGACAGATTATAGAAGGCCAGATTCGGAGCAAAAGACTATAACTTAATCACAGAACCATGAGTGATGGGTGGGAAAGGAGCTGGTAGTTCTATGTAAGGGATATATGTTTGCCAAACTATTCACATGCTGTCTATATTTACATTAACTCTAGCCAGGGATTAAGATCATCAAGGAGGTAGTAATTACATTAAGCCAACTTGACTCTATACTATTAAAAGTCTTAGGTCTGAATATCTAATCATGGCAGAAATGGAACATGCTGGGTACTATAGTCCTAGCTGATTTACTGTTGACTTCCCTTTAAACTGTTCAGAGATATTGTATGGTGCAAAACCTTCAAGCATAGTAAGAGATGAAGAGAATATATCCTACTGTGTTTCCCCATGGACAATGAATAGACCCTGCGATCAGCAGTTTCAGGATATCTGGATCGTTGTGCAGGAATACAAAGCCATCTTTGCATGGTCTCATGTGAACTGAAAATACCATATTCTAATTATACTTTATCATTTTAAACCTGGATCTGAGTCTAGTGTGTGGTAAAGACCTAAACTTTATTGTTATAAGAAATGCCTGATAAACTGGGCATGGTGGTGCACGCTTGTAATCCCCGTGCTTGGGAAGCGGAGACAGGAGGATCGCACAGGTTTGAAGCCAGCCACGTGCGCTGGCTTAAGAGACCCTGTTTCCAAATTTAAAAAAAATAAAAAAATAAAATAAAATAGGTCTGGGATTGTAGCCCGGAGGTAGAAGGGCTTCCAGGAACCCCAGTACCACCAAAAAAAAAAAAAAAAGAAAGAAAGAAAGAAAGAAAGAAAGAAAGAAAGAAAGAAAGGCCTGATAAATAGATGTCTAGATGAAAGAATTTTTTAGTGGAGTCATATCTGATTCATTTTTCTTACAGGTTTCAAATGCATCCATATTTGGAGGTAGGATGATCCAGAATCATTGCCTTCATTGACTCAACAGCCTGGTTGCTTTCTTTATTTTTGTAAGAACCAAATTATCTCCACTTATAGGTCTGTTGGCATTTTCTCAGAACCTTTCAGTCCATTTCTTCATGGGAAAGTAAAAGCAAACAAACAAGCAAACAAACAAATCCCTTCAGGTTAACCTCATTGGATACTAACTATTGTGAAATGTGGCTGGATGGAAGATGACAGGCATATTTGGGAATATATCAGGAATTTCACCATTCTAGACAATCAAGACCTGAACAATCTATTACAAAAAGGTCAGATCAATGATCTCTGTAGAGAAGGGCTTATAAAAGATTTGGTAATAAGAGAAACTACACAGGGTCTTTGACTATTTTCCTATGAATAATGGGCTTGCACGGTTCACAGAATAGAGAAAGAAGGTCCTGGAGGTGCAGGCCAAAGGTGGAGAAGAGATGAGCTAGTCTTCACCTGTTTTATGCATTGACCAAAGGCAAACCTTGCTCAGAGCCCTCTGTGCCACAGAGCTGGGCCCAGTGAAAGGAGTCAGGCAGGGAGCCTGCTATCCCTCGTGGCTTCCTTTAATGGCTGCTCTTCCCTTCAGCATCACAGATTGGACAGATCCTCTAGTTCATTAGTGAATGAACCCTGCCTGCGTCTCAGCCTCCAGTTGTGGGCTGTGATGGCGTCCCGTGCATCACTGGGGCCAGAGCCTGGCCCGGAGCCCAGCGGTCAGAGGCCTGGTGAAGGATGTGGTCTGGGGCTGTGGGTGCTCACTTACTCTGTCTCTGCTTTGGTCTTGACCACAGCATCAGAGACGGTTTGACGCACGGGGCTTCAGCATGCGTTGAGTGACTCTGACTTGCATGCACATGTAGGACAAATCTGGGAACCCACATGTGTGTGACCGATTATTTTGCTCCTCTGCAAAGTGTTTATTCAATTTTGAAAAACAAGATGGTACAAAGAGGCAAGCAACAGAAGCAATCAGAAAACCCCCAACATTTTTTTTTTCTATTTTTCAAAGCTACAAACAATGTTTGAAAAACATTCGAGAAACTTTCCAACTGTGTTGCCAATGCAGTAGGGAAAACAAATCCTTCTTAAGATGTAGGAGATTCTCAAGTGTGTCAGAGTGACCTGTGCGCGTCTGTTTGGATGCTCTGCGTGGCGACAAATCCCGGAGAAGCTCTTGTAGCTGACTTTCAAGACAGGGCTGCAGCAAAAGTAGGGCCTTGAAGCATGGTGCCCTTATCACCACAGACCTCGCAGTATTGGAAACTTGGAGACTTGCAGGCTTCTGACCCTAGTGGTGTAAGGAGCGTTGGACGAGCCCCTGTAATCCTTCTTTATCTATAAAAAAAAAAAAAGTGCAGCTGGGCGTGGTGCCACACGCTTGTAATCCCAGCATTCGGGAGGCGGAGACCGAAGAATCGCGGTTCGAGGACAGCCTCAGCTACTTAGTGAGGCCCTCCGCAACTTAGTGAGACCCTGTTTCAAAATAAAGAATAAAAAATAGCGCAGGGCATGTAGCTCAGAGGTCAAATGCCCCTGGATTCCATTCCCAGACCCGCCAAAAAAAGAAAAAATAAAGTGCTTCTTCCATAGCAGGGCTTGCAAACCATTATCAGTGAGTGACCTATTAAGAGGTATTTTTATTTTTGTGTTTACTGGGGATTAAACCGAGGGCATTCTACCTCTGAGCTACACCTCAGACCTTTTCTTTTTCTTTTTCTTTTTTTGCAGAACTGGGGGTGGAACCCATGGACATTCTACCTCCAAGCTACACCCCTGGTCCTATTTTTTATTCTTTTTATTTTTTGAAACAGGGTCTCACTGAGTTGCAAAGGGCCTCGCTAAGTAGCTGGGCTGTCCACAAACTGCCATCCTCCCGTCTCTGCATTCTGAATGCTGGGATTACAAGTGTGTGCCACCACACCCGGGTCCCTTTTTATTTATTTTTTTATTTTATTTTGAAACAAGATCTTGCTAAGTTACTGAGGCTGACCTTAAACCTGCAACTCTTCTGTCTCAGCCTCCCAAGTACTGGGATTCTAGGTGTGCGCTACCACATCTAGGTAGGAGCTTTTGAAATTAGGAACTTTTTGAAAACAATGTAGTGAGACATAATCAACATTTAAAGAGCAAACAAAACAGAATCAAACCAAAAGGAAAATAGCAGAGGATATCACAGGTAATAAAAATAGGATCTCCATGCTGGGCGTGGTGGCGCACGCTTGTAATCCCCGTGCTTGGGAGGTGGAGACAGGAGGATCGTGCAGGTTCGAAGCCAGCCGTGCTGGCTTAAGAGACCCTGTTTCAAAAAAAAAAAGTGAATATATATATATATATATATATATATATATATATATATATATATATATTACTTTTATATATATATATATAGTCTCCTTTTTATTATTATTAAATGTAATAATATTTATAATATAAATGAAATTTCTGTTTCTATATGTATGCCTATCTATACAGAAGTTGTTTGTACCTCTATACTGGGCTTATTAAATCCTAAACATGAAACATATAAAGAAGCAAGCATCAGAAGCAATCACAAACAAGGCCGAGTTTTTAACACCATCTGAAAAATGGTAAAATATCTTCCCACTTCACTGGAAAGTAATTTTTGTACTTGGTTATGAGATAAAATATACTTTGAAGGATGGATTTTGATCAAAGGTTTAGAACCCTCTCCTCCCAGGTTCTGTCCAGGTATAATGTCCTAGGAATGAAAGGGGTGGAGGGGGCATGCGCACTAGACCTGGGGTGAAAATAATAACTGGCAATATTTTTTTGAGCTTACTGCACTTCCAGACACCTTGTTGGTTGATTTCCCACAGCCTCTCACTGGACACTCTCACCAGCCCTATGTGTTAGGTAATCATGATGCTGTTTTACAAGGACTGAGGAAATTAAGCAATCTGGGAGAGGCGCAGAGTATGTAGTTGCCAGGAGAAGCAAGATTTCAAACTTATAGGCTGTCTCCCAAGCCTTTAATTTTTCTTATGATTTGCTGCCAACCGGGAGAGATTTTGAGCATCTTTCAGCAACAGGGTCCTGGTGCAGATGGGTGTGGGTCTTTTACTTGGGTTCCCATGTGAAGGCTGATGATCGATCACTCCCCTTTCTCTTGACTTCGGGCAAGTGTGTTAAGCACTTCAAAAAGATTGCCCAACCCTGGAAGACAAGTGAGTCACTTTATCTCTTCATATCTCTCTTTTTAAATTTGTTTTCTTGGTGCATTGTAGCCGTTACCTCTTAATGGAGTACAAGATGGTGGAGGCATGCTTGCACTCATCACTCAGCCCTTCCCCAATTCCCACCCCATTTGCTCCCCCTCTCCCTCCTTCTCCTATTTGGCTTAGCGATCTCTTTTTACCCATCTGTAAATCAAATTCCCCTCAACATCTCACAGAGACCCTGTGAGTATAAGAGGAGGCTCAAGCTTTAGATAATGGCTCCATTTTCTAATATGGCTCCAATATCCTAATATGACATGAACATATTAGGTCTTGACAGCTTCCCAGGGCTCTACATCCAGTCTGAGGCTGGAAAAGTAGATCTATATAAAGTTTAGCTTTATTAGAGCTGGAGGGCCCAAAGAACGGGCAAATTAGGCTTCAGCAGGAGTACTTTATAAGCGTCAAATGAGTCTTCCTTCTCTCCTGGTCAGTATCACACAAATGCATGGATGCTTGCCTGACCTTGTCAGGTGGTAGAATAGGCCTCCATGTGGAACCCTGACTAGGAAGAAAACCACTCTTTCCCCTTGGTCTGTTTGAGATTTTACTACTAATGATTCCTTTTTCTTGGTGGCTTTGTATTTGCAAATTCCCTTATTAACAAGGAAACCTTTCTATGGCCCACATACAAGGTACTTAGGAGCCTAAGTAACTGTTAGGTCACACTGCAATCTAACATAGTTCCAACAATAGATGTACAGTGTGTTAAACTGGGGCTCATGGGGAAGATTCATAGGTGTTCATAGGTGCATCCTGGAGAGGCAGGCTGGGATATGAGTCTAAGTGCAGTGTGAAACTCAGAGAAGAGAGTCATAGAAAAGCACTGAGGACCACTCTTGGGCACTTTTGCCATGGTAGGAAGGGCTGCAAGGCTCAGGGATAACTTCCATCTTTTCATAGGATGCATCTAGTCCTCAAGGGCTCATTCCATGTAACACACAAGGCAGCCCTTCCAGGCAAATATTTCTGAAAAGAGTAAGAGAAGCTGGGTATGTTGTCAAACACTTGTAATCCCAGCATTTGGGAGGCTGAGAAAGGAGGATTGTGGTTCGTAGACAGTCTCAGCAACTTAGTGAGGCCCTTTGCAACTCAGTGAGACCCTGTTTCAAATTAAGAATAAAAAATAGGGCTGGGGGTGTAGTTCAGAGGTAGAATGCCTTAAGTTCCATCCCCAGTACCAAAAGAAAGAAAGACAGAAAGACAGACAGAAAGAAAGAAAGAAAGAAAGAAAGAAAGAAAGAAAGAAAGAAAGAAAAGAGTAAGAGAAGGGAGATGAGCCGCCCTAGTTCACCCAGCTGTGACATAGCAGGTCTCAAACTCCTGAGCCCTGTCAACCACCACAACTTGTTCCCTGGGTAGAGGGACTCGCCCTCCACAGTCGGCTCAGCAATTCTCCCTCAAACTAAAGAGTCACGATGGCCCTTTGACACATGTCAGGAACTGTAGAGATGCATCGAAGAAAATAGAATTCTGGCTTCAAGTGCTATCCATGAAATAAAAGACCCGGATGTGTTTGCGTGTACTACAGGCACACGCAGCACAACACGCACGCACACACACCACAGGCAGAGGGTCGCTGGGCAGATTGTCTGTCTTAGGCTCACAATTCAATCAAAAGTTCTGGGTGATTAAAGCAATTGAGCTTTCCTCCCGATCTCTGATTTCCCCTTGACTTTCACTCCTGGGTTTCTCTCCCTCTTCTCCCCGCCCACTTTTTAGTGGCCTTTGTTCTTAGTTCCTGAGCCATCTGGTTGCGAAGTATGGTAAGAGCACAGTGCAGCAGGCTCATGAAAAAGCAGTACAAAAAAAATTGTAGGAGTGACAACAAAAGACATGAAGATCTTGAATTTTTAATTTCTCTTTTCAAATTGAAATATCACTGCTCATAGTTCGGATGCAAAATTGGAAAGAGTGCCATGGGTCTTCAGATATGAGATTGACAGATGTAGAAAGAGAGAGGAGAGAGGAAAGAATGGTCCAGGCCCCTGTGAGTCAAAGGCTAGGCACAGGCAGACCTGGACCAGCCCTGCAAGTCATCTCTGGACCTGGATCCGTATGAGGGGAGAAATGTGAGAAACCATAGCAGCACACCTGCTTTAAATGGCCCCCACGCTGGGATGCTCAGCCCCTCGCACCATGAAAGTTTTTTTTTTTTCCTGGAAGCCAAAGCTTTGAGCATCTCTTCCATAGAGAGAGTATATATGTTTGTGTCCGTGTTCCTTGCCATGTGAATGTGTGCAACCACTGCTTCAAATATCATAAATCCTCTCTCTCCCCCTTTCTGTCTGCCTGTTTATCTACAATCTGTCTATTTAAATTCTTTTTAAACAAGAAGGGAATATCTTTATGCCTGTTTGTAGGAATATTCTACATCCATCTGTTATTTACATCATTCGTTTTCCTGAGGTGTCTCCAACAAATCCTGGCTGGATGCACTGTATGTGTTATTAATAAAACAGCTGTAAAAATATTAACTGTACGGCCTAATTGTCAGCCCTGATTAGGAGCCAAGTTTATCCCCGGACGGATGCGGAGACTCAGAATGTGGGCTTCACTCCAGATCTGACCCCTTGCAGCTCACTTTACATTTGATTCTTTGACCATTTAAGCTGCTCTGGCTTCAGTTTCCTCCCAGGGATCCGTGCACATCCGGCCTCCTGGCCTCCTGGCTCCTGCAGGTGGCGCTGTTCCAGTTTCCTGAATGTTCGTAGCCAGGTCTCTATCCTCCTCCCCCACTTGTGTGAAACTCAATAGCCATATGCTATACAATCACCTTCCAGTAACTTACAAGATGAGTAGAAATATTGTCAGCATTGCTTCGCCCTGCACGCTAGTAGGAAACAGCATTTGGAGAGTGTGCATTGGAAACACATCCCTATTAAAAGCTTTGGGTTAGGATACCAGAAAACCCAGAGCGATTGGCGGCAGAGTGATGCTCCCTTAGGATCTGGAATCAGATCAATCTTCCAGCCAAGCCTTCTGGATAGGGAAGATAAATGAAGAGGTGATAATACATTTTATTTTTAATAAGATGAATAAGATGCTCAAAATAAACTGAATGAGGGCAGAGCTGGCAAATGAGACAATTTTGTTACTGTTCCTTCTTTGGAATGGTTGAAATAGACCTGACTGGCTGATGCCTGCACAGAGCCAAGGTGTTTACTGAGGGGCAAGGCTGGGAGGAAAAACACAGTGAGTGGGGGGAGGGGGGCTTTATTTGGCTAGTTTCCAGAGAGAGAGTTGGCATGGCCCATGTCCTCTAGTTCTTAGCTGATGAGAAAGTAATGGGGGAAAACTCTTAAATATATTGGTATGGAAGCTTGTTTCATTGCATATGAAATAAATAATTACTCTGCCAAGGTTCAACAAAGCAAGAGATTAATGATTTGATGAAAGTGTAGAGACTTGGTATCACTTAAAATAGTCATGATTGACTTTTAAAACGTTGGATAAGGTTCCATCCTTCATGTTGCTAAATTGCTAAAGCAAGTAGGTTTTTCTGCCATATAGAATTACCTCTTAGATTCTTTCTCATCTTGAAGGTCCCAGGACATCCCTGCAAATGTTTCCCCAAAGTCAGCATGTGTTGGGGTCACCATTTCAATTTTCATGACCATTACCATTGACTGTCTGGTAGGATGCTAATGGTTTGACTTTTACATGTTTAAATAATCACTTGTAAGGAGAAGCCATTCTTTTGTCTCTAATAGAGGTGATGAAAACTTAAGAAGAAAAACTGCAAACTTTTCATTACAATTCCTTAAGAGAAATTGAGGGAGGATATTTATGAAATCTTCAAATATGCTACTGGAGAGCTAACCTCAACAGAAAGTTCAACACTCCACTATCTTTGCTTTAAAAATACACAATTATTTTATGCATGGTCGATTGCCTCCCCAAACTGTCTGCCTTGTAAAATGTTTTTTGTCAAACAATTGGACTCGATTAAAATGACTTTGTGAAGACCAACCGTGTTTAGCCTTGAAAGAATTAGTAATTACTTGATGTTTTAATATAAGCTATCTTCTTTTTTTCCCCCTTTGTTTACTATAATGTTACCTGGATTTTTAAAGTGTTGGCATTCCATTTTTTTAATAAATGTATAACAAATAGATGCCTTTTCAATAAAGCAAGGAGAAAATGGCAATCTTAATTTTCATGAGGACTGAACTATTTCTTACCTTATATGTGCATCTCTGACAGCTTCTTAGAAACCACTGTAGACTAATAAAGCTCAGGATTCATCAACTAATGACCAAGTTAACCAGATTTTCTCTTGACACAGCAGGGAAGGACTAACTTTTACCCTTATTCCAGCTTCTGTATTTCACTCAAATTACCAAAAAAAAATGCTTTAGCAATTTTTTATTTTGCAACAATATTTAACAGTATTTGTTGAGTATGGTTCTTAGTGCTGTGCTAGGTACCAAGATGGATTCGTAGCAAACATGGTACCTGCTTCCCTCCAATAAGAATTGTATGACTTAAATATAGATTCAGGATATCACATGTAGGAGGCATTGTCTATGTGGAATGCTATCAACTGGATCTTGGCAGATAATGCATTTGGCGGTGAGAAAAGTTGTATGGGGGTTACAAGATGAAATCTTATTTGAAAGACAACACAGAGACCAAACGATGATAAAAGCAAAAGGAGTGGAAAAATAAGAAGTTTAAGATTGCTAGGCCCAGGGTGTACCTCATTGAACTTCATGTCTAATGCCCTAAAGCTAAATAGTGTTATTGTTTTGTTTTGCTTTGTTTTGGTCGTACTGGGGATGGAACCCTTCTGCCTCTGGGCTATACTCCCAGACCTATTTTATATTTTTATTTGGAAACAGGGTCTCTTAAGCCATGGAGGGGCTTCGAACCTGTGGGATCCTCCTGTCTCCGCCTCCCAAGCACAGAAATTACAAACGTGCAGCACCACACCCAGCTAAATAGTTTTTTTTTTTTTTAACAGATGCAGGCTGGATGGTAAATTCAAAGTTTGATGGTAAGAAAATCCAATCCCTTCTCATAATCAGTGTTTGTGATGTGAAAAAAGGCTGTGCTCGGGAATGTGGTATGTATTAATAACTTACTGGATGTATGTAAGGCTAACACCAAACCTTATGTCTTTGTTAATATCCATCAAAAGTCAGCATTTTAAGAAGGTGAAAAGTTAACATTTTGGAGTAATGATGGTCCTTACAGTGTCTGATTACCAAAGAAAAGGCTACTGAGGGAATACATTTTACTCACATTGTTCTGGAAAGCTCAAGTGCAGAAATTTTAACATGACAAATTCAGGAAATATTTCCTATTTACAACAAAGTATTGTCTTTTCGTCACTTTTCCCTGGCAGAGAAATGGAATTATTAATCTCAGAGGACATAGTATTTTGTTCATGAAAATACCCTTGATAGGCTCCATTTTATATAAATGGTACCTCTGTTGTCTTATAAGACAGGGTGATAAAAAAAAGAACTAAATTGGACTGAATATAATGATTAACTAGAATAGAGAAATTGGTCACTGATACTTTATTGGTGGTTGAAGAGGGCTGAGTAGCTTGTCAAGGAGCTGGCAAGGATCCTGGGAAGAGAAGATGTCCAACAGCAAAGTCCAAGTGGAATGGACGACTGAGGGGATTTTAAAGAAGAGTGATAATTCAATTGTACTTAATATTTAATTTCAATATTCCATTGAAAATTGTTTCCTCCTCTCTGCTCTGCTGAAACCACCCTTTCCTAACTTGAACACTTCTGTAAAGATCTCAGAGATCTTTGTGGAATGTTGGGAATGTATAGGGAAGCATTCAGCCTGGGCTGGAGGAATGAAAAAAGATGGTGCTGGTGCTGGCAACTGAGAGAGTGAATTTGAAGGCAGGCCACACAGAGGATGACCCAGGACAAGTTTCCAATTGAATACTTGGAAGTTTCAGAGGAAGTATGGAGGATTTTCCACCAGACATAGGATAACATATTTTTTTGGATATTAAAGAAGAGACAAATATCAGTCTTCTGACATGCAGGTTGCTTTTAGCCATAATGAATCACCTAGCTGAAAAAATAATGGCAATAGATTCATCCATCCATCCATCCATACATACATCCATACATACATACATACAGTAAGTATCAATAACTTGTTATATGTGCAGAAGACACTATAAGACACAGTTTCATTTCAAATTTTAATTTTAAGGATTAATATATATACAAAACACTTTAAATACACAAACACCAAGTATTTTAGCACTAGTGAGTAGTATATAAGTCATGTAGCTAAAATGGAGAGGAGAAAGATATAACTGCTGACTGGGAATTTTATGAAAAGCCTCCAAGGAGAAGGCTGAGCTTCATATGGGCCTCAATCAGTGACTTGAATTTGAATAAGAATTAAAAGAAGATTTATAGTGAGCCTTCCTACTCACATACCAGCTTATAGTCTGTCATGTAATTTTATATATAATATCTGATTTATTATGACAATTAATGTTTGAAATGGATTTTATTATTCCCAGCACTCAGATGAAGAAGCTGAGTCTCATAGTTAAGTGACATCTTTAAAAATAAAAGGTTAGACCATGTGAGTGATTCAATAATCAGAGAAATTGCTATTATTCATCTTATCTCAGTTTCAAAAACACTTCTTGATCTGCTTATAATTTCAACCATTTAGATGAGTCTCTTATGAGACTCATGAGGATACATCATGAAATTGTGTTTTTGTCTTTTGTTTTTGCGGCACTGGGGATGGAACCAAGGGGGATGCTACCTCCAAGCTATACCTCCAGCCCTATTTTTTATTCTTTATTTTGAAACAGTCTCACTAAGTTATGGAGGGCCTCACTAAATAGCTGAGGCTGGCCGCGAACCATGATCCTCCTGTCTCAGCCTCCCAAGTACTGGGATTACAAGCATCCACCACCATGCCTAGCTCATCATAAAAATTAAAACAATAAAGAATATAAATAGGAAATGAAATCATTCATTATCGTTTTCTGAAGTGTACTATGGAATTACACTCTGTTTTAGGAAGTATTGGGGCCTGGCTAAACTTATCTTTTTCATCCTAGGTCTTCTTATTACTACCTCAATGCTCAATGTTGTGGTAACACCAATATATATATTGGCTACTTAGTGAGGCCCTCCGCAACAGCAATATATATATATATATATATATATATATATATATCACGGTCTCTCTCCTAAAGAAATTTGAATCTCCTTTATAGGCCTTTTTTCCTTGCATAAAAAAAAAAAACTCTGATGACTTGGGCTTTCACCCGAGAGTTCAAATATGGGAGTATTATACCAAGTCAAAATAAGCAATTAGTCAATTAATTAAAAATAAGCAAATGAACCTGGGCATGGTGGGGGATACTTATAATCCCAGTACTGAGGAGGCTGAGACAGGAGAAGCTGGGTTCTCTGCCAGCCTCAGCTACTTAGAGAGACCCTCCACAACTTAATGATACCCTGTTTCCAAATAAAGAATAAAAAATAGGGCTGGCAGTGTAGCTGGGAGGTAGAATGTCCCTGGGTTCCATCCCCAGTACTGAAAAAAATAAGCAAATATTTATAGAAATAGAGAAATCAGGAAAAAAAAAAGCAAATGGTATGAGCATTTCTTTTTCCTGTTCCTATTCTGGGTAGAAGCCAGGATTCTATTTCCAAATGGCATGTGACTTATTCACACTCCTAGAGTACTCGCTGTGGTCCTTTATATCCTCACCCCTCTTCTTAGGCCCTTGAGAAGCAGAAAACAGGATAAAGAAAGACAGAGCTTCAAGGATTTTGAGATGAAGGGGTAGGAACAACTGGATCCACAGGAGAGACTGGGAGATGCCTCGATGGCAGAACAGAGGAGCAGGAGAGTTCCCCTCAACGGGGGCATGAGAGGCCAAGCTCCAGCGAGGAAGTGCTATGAGAGAGACACTAGCACGGTGCACCACGCTGACCTTGCCGGCAGCAATGGGCTCCCCAGTGGGGGTGGCCATGGTCAGCTTTATTGACTGCTGGAAAGGAGGGCCCTCCGCAGCCTCCTGCAACAGTGGCTGGAGTGAAGTTAGAGCATCAGTGCTCTGCACCTGGTAACTAGAGGCACAATAGCAACAATGGTAACTCTGAGGAAGGAAACGGCCCTCAACGCCCTTCATAGGACACACACACAAACAACATCTTAAAATAAGCCAGTGGATTTTCCCGTGAGTCAGAGAGATGGTTGCTCAGAGCAGATTTAATTTCATAATGACGACAGACTGGACACGTGCTACTCTTTGTCCTTAAGTGCTGTGAGGTCAAAGTTGCACACATTCACAGAGGGCTGTTCCTTGTTATCCATGAATCCCATGTCTGCGAATTTGACCACTCACAAGAGGTTACTTCTAACACCCAAGTCAATCCCAGGGCCCTGTTTCCAGTTACTCATGACCATGATTGGAGCAGCAGAAAATTTGAGTTAGCTGGGAGTAGTGGCTCACTCTTGTAATCCCAGTGCTTGGGAGGCTGAGACAGGAGGATCGCACAAGTTCGAAGCCAGCCTCAGCTACTTAGTGAGGCTCTCAGCAACTTAGTGAGACCTTGTTTCCAAATAATATATAAAATGGGTGTGGGAGTATAGCCTGGAGGTAGAAAGGCCCCTGGGTTCCACCCCCTTTGCCACACACACACACACACACACACACACACATTGAGCTGTGTGACGCGCACATTTCTAGCAGAAATCAAATGTATTTTCACATCAAATTAAGTGGCACATTAGCTCCTTGTTTCAACTTTCATTACGCAACTGAGTGGTCTACTTAGTGCCGTGTTTTTACCATTTTCCTGTTGTTGATGGTATTTTGCTGTTAAAAATGGGGCTGAGGGCTGAGAGGTAGCCCAGTGGTAGAACACTTGTTTCACTTTCACAAAGCCCCAAGTTTGATCCTCAGCACCAATAAAAATGAAATAAATATAATAAAGTGGCCCTAGCACACATCGCTGAAGAGTGTCTAGTGTCCCCAAGTGAATGATGACCATAATATTCTTTTTAGAGAAAATACATATATTATAAAAGCATCATTTAGGCAGAACTTAGAAGGCTGTTGGTCTTGAGTTCATGAATCAACAATATGCATTAAATGAGGTGTCTTTAAACAGGAACGCTCAAAACTAGGTTGTGCACTGATTGGCTGACAAGTGTGGCGCAGAAACCTGGTCCTGCATTTCTCCCAGGAATATTTGCTGAGTGACTTTATGGACTTTATAGAAGGTAAAAATCATGAATGAGAATCTACTGTATCAACACATACTTTGACTCGGCCAGTCACAGGCAAAGCATCACACTAGGCATCACGATCAAAACCGGCAGGAAGGTCTGCAATTTAAATCCCAATATATTGTAGCCAACTATACCATGTGCTCCAGCACAGAATGCTACACAGGTTCTTACACAGGAAAGGTCTCAGGCCTCTGCTAAAGGGGGCTTATTTCTGTAAGTGAAGGAAACAGTTATAATAAAATCTCATGTAAAAGAAAGCTCTAACGAGGACCCAGAGGACATCTTTAAGGACACCGATTGTGCAGCTCCAGTGTATTTGGGGTCACTGCTTCCTGTTATAAACACAGTACTGGTTTTCCATGGGCCTTCATGAGCATCTGAGACTTGGCTGAGACTTGGCATGCCGCATCCTAGCTCGGGAGTTTATGTAAACAGGCTGTAAAATGATCAGCTTGACCCTTTCCAGATATAGGCAGTGTTAGCAAACAAACAAGAATGCACACAACCGGTATCTATGAGAACATTGGTTTTGCAGCTGTATAAATGAAAACTGACAAGTTTACTAAACCAATGTGGCAAATGATTAGTGATAATTGACTTAAAGGGGAGGAGGCAAAAAAGTATCAGCCCTTCGCTCTCAAGATATCTTTATGTTCCGGAGCACTTTAATCCAAAATTGGTGGTTTGCCTTATGGATGATTAGGTAGAGTTCTACCATACTTCTGAGACTTAGTAGCAAAACGATAACTAAAATTAAATCAAGATGTGTGGAAGTTAAGCATGAGAAGCATGAAAATTTGGGGTTGTATTGCTCAATGTTATATCCTTGGAGTCTAGACCAGTATTTGCCACAGGGAAGGAAGTCTGTAAGTATGTGTTGACTTAGGCCCACTTAACATTTGTATGATTTGATACAGCCAGTAGGAATGTTTCTGGATACAGGGCATTCTATATTTGTGCTCTGTTTTCTGTACCTGAGCGACCTGTGATTCCATCCCAGAAGAAGGAGAAGTTTCGCTACAATGCATCCAGGCACCAAATGCTCACCTGGCCTCATTAACTGAGCCTTTATTCCTAGTGATCCTGGTCCTGGCCACTTACAGAAGAGATTCTGCATCCTGAACAACACTCCTCTACCATGTAGAGGATTGATTGTTTATAAATAGGCAACTGGAAGTCCTTTTGCATAAGATTCTTGGTTTAACAAATATATCTTTGAGGTGGTAGAGTTACTAATTCTGTAGCTGTTGTGATAATTTTTAAAATTCAGGGATTTTTCTCCTTTCTGTTTTAGCACCCGCCCAGAACCCAATCTATTTGGAATTAAGATGCATGATCTTCTGGGTTATTTCCCTCGATCTCCTTTCTACTTCAAGGACTCATGACTGAGTTGCTCTAGGCCTGTTTCTTGTCGTACTTCTTTGGGGAAAACTTCCTTGAAACACTAGTGATCTGGCTTTTCTAAAAATAAGTAAAAAGCTTGACATGTACACTTGTGATCTACTTGCTGTTTGCTGAATTTTTATGATTATTATTATTTTTTTTGCAGTACTGGGGATTGAACCCAGGGGCATTCTACCTCCAAGACACACCCTCACACCCTCAGCCCTATTCTATTTTTTTTTTTTAATTTTGAAACAGGGTCTCACTAAGTTGCAGAGTACCTCACTAAATAGCTGAGGCTGGCCGCGAACCTATGATCCTCCTGTCTCAGCCTCCTCAGTACTGGGATTATAATTGTGTGCCACCACGCCTGGCTTGCTGAATTCTTAAAGACTGCTAGAGACTGAATTTGGTCTCCCACAAAATGATGTAGGAGGCAATTGAGGGTTGAACAAGACCAAAAAGGTGGGGCCTTAATCTGGTAGGACTGGTGTTTTATAAGAAGAGGAAGGGACACCAGAGTAAAGGGAGCCCTCCTCAGGAGCTGGATGGCTGGCATCTTGTCCTGAGCTTCACATCCTCCAGAGAAAGAAGATCCTGCTGTTTAAACCACCTAACCGATGGATTGTTAGGACAGCCCTAGCTGATCAAAACAAAGGGACCCCTTGTTTTCTACCTTCTATGTAATTCAAGTTTACACGGTTATTGCAACACTAAAACTTGTCAACTATATATCATTAGAGCTTTGAATGAAACATGAAATGCTCTCATCTGCCAGGAAGTCCTATTTGTAGACCCGACCCTCACTTCCCACTGTAGAACCTCCATCCCTGCCAACTTCTCGCCTCAGACAAGGTCTCTCCTTCATATTGTGCTCATAACAAGTCTTTTGGGCTATGACAGGAAGACTTTCCTCTTGAATTCTCTCTTTTCCTTCTCCCACAAAGTTCACAGTACATCCCCTGGAACTCACAGCTCGGCCTCCATTGAGTTTCCTTAAAAATTTTATTACTATTCATGCATTAGTCCAAATGGCTCCATGTTCCCTGGAATCTCAGCCCACAAAGCCATTCCTGGATTTTCTTCTACTCTCCAGGCCCACGGGATTCAGGGGATCTATAGTGGGGTTGGTCAGAGACAAATCTGAGTTACACGGTCACGTTCTCCCTAGAAAATCGTATCTAATGGAACGGAAGAACATTATGCTAAGTGAGATTAGTCAGTCACAAAAAGTGAAAGACGGGGTGTCCTCCTTCATATTCAGAATCTAGGGAGAAAGTGAGACATAGGAGGGATTCCAGACAAAGGGGAGAAATCTTAGTGGAGTGAGGTAGGGCTCTAACTAAGAAAGAAGGAAGGGGAGAGGAAGACTTGAAAGGGAAACACCTCACTGGATATGATATTCATACACAAATTTATCAAGGCCAATCCATGCACAGGAAGGTGAGGAGGGGGAGGAAGTAGGGTGGGAACTGGGGAGGGTTCAGTGTGTACAAAGGGGTCATGGCTGGCAGACTAGGATCACGGTTCAAGGACAGCCTCAGCTACTTAGTGAGGCCCCTTGCAACTCAGTGAGACCCTGTTTCAAAAAAATAAAGAATAAAAAATTAGGGCCGGGGGTGTAGCTCAGAGGTAGAATGCCCCTGGGTTCCATCCCCTGTACTACAAAAATAAATAATAATAAAAAAAGAAACAGTCTGTTCATCCCCCTAGCCCATTTATCTACCAAGTTGCAGTCTTTTTTTTTTCTTCTTTTTCTTCTCTATTTTTAGAAACTCTTTATATATTAGACAGGTTAACCCATTGTGGTAAAACTTACAATTTTTCCCACTTGGCTTTTTTTTTTCCCTTGACATCGCTAAAGAGTCATTTTTTATCTTTGAAAACATTTTAAAAATGTCATCAGATTTAACTTTTTCCTTAATGCTTCTGGATTCTGATAAGTACTTGAGATACTTTTCCTCATCTCAACCACCAGAGGAAAATACCCATGTTGTCTCTTCAAACATGTATGGTTTCATTTATTTCACATTTAGATCTTCAAGACTTTTGGAATTTTTCCTGGCTTCCAATGTGAGAAGTGTATCCAATTTTATCTTTTTCCATATGGCTATCTACTTATCCCAATACCACTTACTTAAAAGTCCATCTTTTCACCACTGATTTGAAATGTCACCTTTATTGTGTATTAAATTTCCATAAGTAAATGGGTTTATTTCTGGGTTTTTCTTCATTGACCTATCTATTCATGTCTTTCCCATTCTATATTCACTATAAAAATTTTTACACTATGTTTCAATATCTTGTAGAGCTAGCCACTGCCACCACCCCAACCTTATTGCTATCCTTTTGCAAGAATTTCCTAACAATTCTTATTTTTCTTTCTGATATTTTAATGATATTAAATTTATAAATTAATGAGTTGAGAGTTATCTATCAAAGAACCCGAACGGCTTTCCTTTTCTTCAAGTCTTTATTGATTTCTTTTACATCTTTCAGAAGTGTTTTTAGTGTTCTTCCTATAGGTTTGGCACAATTTCTGTTTATTTTTATGTCTAGGTTTGTTATCATACTTACTCCCTTAAGCATATTGTCCATACATCTAACTACTTCTAGTTGATTTATATGTTTATTTTTTCTTACATACTATTTACCGAATTCTTTTATCACTTGAAATACTTTCTTCACATGGACTTTTGAGATTTCCATATATAAATATAAATATCAACATATATATAATTTTCATGTTTTCTACTATTAAATTTTTTCTCTTTTTTTCCATTTCTCAGGCACAACAAATTTTATCAAACTATTTTCTTAACATTATACAACATCATTAAAGGCTTTTAAGGTATAATTTTAATAGTTAGTTGCATTTTACATAAGGACATTCCTAAGTTAGTTACTTAAGCATTTTTTCTCTTTTCTTCATTGTTGGTGGGGGACAGTTTATTGGGTATTGAGCTCAGGTTTTTCTGTCTCTGAGCTACACTTCCATCTTTACTTGATTATTTATTATTTATTATTTATTTATTTATTTATTTATTTATTTATTTATTTATTGTGGTACTGGCGATGGAGCCTAGGGCCATTCTACCTCCAAGCTATACCTCCAGCCCTATTTTATTTTATTTATTTATTTATTTATTTATTTATTTATTTATTTATTTATTTATTTATTGGTGGTACTGGGGTTCCTGGAAGCCCTTCTACCTCCAGGCTACACTCCCAGACCTATTTTATACTTTTTATTTGGAAACAGGGTCTCTTAAGCCAGCACAGCTGGCTTCGAACCTGCGCGATCCTCCTGTCTCCGCCTCCCAGGCGCGGGGATGACAAGCGTGCGCCACCACGCCCGGATATTTTTTTTTTATTTTGAAGCAATGTCTCACTAGGTTGCTGAGGACCTCACTTAGTGACTGTGACTGGCCTCGAACCTGTGATCCTCCTGTCTCAGTCTCCCAAGTACTGGTATTGGAGACATGTACCACCATGCCTCGTATCACTGCAGGCATTTTAAGCATCTCAATACTATGTACAATCTATAGCATCCTTTGGATTCACCAGAATCTTGTAAATCCTTGGGGATAGCAGTTGGTCGATTTGCCGGCTGCTCCTTGACCACCTCAGTCTGTGAGTCTCTTGAAATTGTCTTCTTTCATTAGATGGCACAGGAGCAGATGAGAAAGCCTGTCTTCCCTGGAAGCAGACCTGTAGCCAAGGTGGTGGACAACAGTCTGCTTACCATTGGCACCTTCAGTGTCAACATCTCAGCGGGTGATTCTCTGGGAACTCCTCTGCAACTGAGGTTGACAAGAGTTGGAGAGAGGGCAACCCCTCCCTGGCCCATTGGAAGAGAAGGAAGCAACCTGAGATGACTATTACACTGCTGCTCTGCAACTCTACCCCAGGCCCCTCCAGTCCCATCCCGGCCCTCTGCTTGCAGAATGGTGATGTGGGGTTGGGGGGCTGGTTGCTCCATCATGCGACCGGCACTTAGCATGCGTTGTTTTTGGCTGTGGTCTGAGCACTGACTCCAAGCAACCGTGGAAACCCCACTCCATACCCTGGCTTGCTTGTGTCCCTTGTATGTCTTTACTTAATAGGGAGATTGAGCATTTTTTCCCTATGTTTATTTGTAATCGCGTTTCTTCTTTTAGGAACTGCTTGTTTATGACTTGTGTCTAATTCTTCCAGCTTCTTCCTCTTCACCTAGTGAAGCTTTCTTCCTGTGCAATAGGCTGGCCTGAGTTCTTGAGGCGGCATAACTTTATAGCCCCACTGATTCTGAATTTAACACAACTGCTTTCCAATTGTTTCTGCCCTTAGGGTGTCAGTATTAATATTCAAGATACAACGAGCAAAGGAGCCGGATACACAGATCTGATATTTGATATTCAGCATCTGCTTTATAAATTTATGCTAAATATGCACAAACAGTGACATACATATTTACATGTATGCATGAATACCTATTATATAAAGATATGACATGATGCTCAGAATCAGCTTCTGCCTCCCATTTAGTTTTCCTATAGCCTCTGAGTCATTCATTCAACCTCAAAACAGCAATCTTAATCAGAGAATCGATTTATTACCCTACCAGGTGGTAAAAGGCTTCTCCAAGTGACCCCTTGGGGATCCCTCCTGGCTATCTTCTGGAAAATATAGGAGATTGAAAACATGTGTGTTCCCACAATGCTGCATTCTGGAGCTGCGTCATCGCCTCATCCTGCCCCCACGTACGTTATGTAAGACTATGGAAATCAACAAGGAGCGATTCATTCCTCGACTGGGACAATCGTTGTTGTTTTTGAGGACAAACCTAAAATTGGAAGAACAACTCAAACGCGAGCAGTTGGAACATGCTGTCAAGCCCGTAGAAAACTCACTTCTAACTTTTCTGCAAAGGATATTAGTGGGTAGGAATCCTTGGTAGGTCATGAGTCAATTAACTCTTTGGGATGGAATTAAAATAGATTTGATGTAATAAAATCTTAAACCATCCGAGCTTAACCTGGGAAGTTGAGCCTGCACTGAGAGGAGAGGGAGGAGGCTCCTGGAACTTTGGGCCAGCAGAAGAGCTCCCATGTGGCCTTTAAATGTTACTATGGGGATCACTATAGTAACAATTCTACTCACCCTTCCTGTATTAAGTTATTTTGTTGTGGACCCAAAAGGTAAAGCAAACATCTGAAGGAAAAATGGCTTTAGAGAGACTTTACTGTTGCTGCAGCCCAGGCTGAACGTTTCAAGGGAAGTACTCTGAGTGGAAAAGATGATATTGGCAGATAATTTAATTCAATTGCAGGAATGAGATCCCTCAAGATTTCCTCAGAGACTCGAAAAAATAACAGCCGATCTATGTCATACTCCAGTGTCGAATTTGAGAACTTTCCAGTCTTGCTACTCAGCCCCTGGGCCAAATGTGGAAGAGTTATTACCCTTTGCCACGTCGTCTTCTATTCTTCTTTACCTCTGAGCTACACTCCCAGCCCTTTTTTATTTTTATTTTTTATTTTGAAACAAGGTCTTCATAAGTTGCTGAGGGTCTCACTAAGTTGATAAGGTTGAAGTTAGGGGTGTAACTTGGAGCTAGAATGTTCCCCAGCTTCACTATTAAACAAGATGAGAAAAATTAAGTGGATCAGAAAAAAATGACCTTAATTGTAATAGGCTTAAAGGCTTTATATGCAAGACCCCACCAACGAGGACCTCAGAAAATCTGTCTTGGAATTAATGAACACAGGATTGTAAAGAAGCGGAAATAGAGGAGTTTTCTGTCCTCTTCTTGAATCATTTCTTCTTGGTGCCTTAAAGATCTCTGCTGGGTGGGTGAATTATGCCAAAAAATGCCCACAGACTCTCTGAAAACCTGGAGAGGAAGCATGTGTTTTGGGGGTATACCCTTCTGCAATGGTAATAAAATTCTTAGTAGGGTCTTGACTTTTGTTATTGTATATTGAACCTAGAGGCATTTTTTTCCCTCTGAGTTACACCCTAATCCTCTCTAATTTTTTTTTTTTGAAGCAGGGTCTTGTTAAATTGCTGACAGTCTCACTAAGTTCTTGAGGCTGGCTCTGAACCTGCAATCCTCCTGTCTCAGCTTCCCAAGCTCTGAGATTACAGAGGTGTGGTAGCACAACCAGCCTGAGAGTAGAGTTTTACAAAGAAGAAAAGTGAAAAGAGTAGCTAGTAATAAAATCTTTGAAAATCCAATGTGCTTTTGTATAAGACAGTAATGGGAAAGATTCAAGCCTCAAGGATCCCCTAGATCTCCTGACTCTGAAGGAGAAGGCCCCACAGTGCATCAACATATGACAAAATCAATCAAAGGACTATTTGGGGAGAGTGAAGATGAGGCCTATGAATAGAGGTGGTCAGCGAAATCACAGGGGATGGTCAAGTGGAAATTAGATGCACAAAGACCTGGAGAGTCAACACCAGTCCAAATGGACTTCAGGAACCAGTGTAAGCAAGCCCTGCCCTTAAAACATGGTCTTTCCCACGTTTTAATTCAACAAACTCCTGCAATAAATAGTCCTTGGAGAGAGTTCCTATCAACATCTACCCCCGATATTCAAATGGGAACACTAAGATAGAGAGGCCAAGGGAGTTGTCCACAGCTAAATGTCCAGTACAGAGAAGAGCCAGGGTATGAAGCCAAGCTGCTCACTCCAGGGTCTGTGGTTTTATTGGTGACCCTGCCCTGCTCCTCCAAGGGAGAGTGTGAGGAATAGATGCAGCAAATTCCAAAGCTGCTTTCTACTAAGTGAAGGGAAGAGGAAAAGTAGGAAGGAGATGGAAGATTAGGCTAACATCAGGGATCGCAGAAGCAGGCAGTAGTCTCCTGGGGCCTGAACACCAGCCAGGCAGAACACCTCGAATCTCAGATGAGGAAAAGTAAACCCAGGACTGTACCCTCAGGACGCTCTAAAGTGTACTGAGGCCTGAACCAGCTTTCTCCTAGAGCAAACCAAATCTTCTGGGCTCCCCTGTGTCCCTCCTTTATAGGGACACAACACGACATGACTCCTTTTCTTTTCTTCTTCACAGGTTGAAAAAGTCAAGTCCTATAATAAGGAAGGCTCAAGCCTTCCGAGTCTCCATTGCAACCATTCAACTAACATAAGTAGCTTAGCCATTTCCCTCCTGCTACTCAATAATAGAAGCACATATAAAACCTCATGTGCAAATTCCTGGCGCCTACAAAAAGAAACAGAAAAACATTTAAAGATCTCATCTCTATGATACTTGAACAAGAAGCAAAAACAGCTTCTGGCCTCCTGTTTAGCAAGCTTCTAGTTATTTTATGTGGATCATGTTGTGATGTTTGGTCTTTACAGGTTTCTAGTTTTTTTTTTTTTTTTTTTTGACTGATGGCTTCAAATATTAAAACAAAGTCAGAAAGGGGATCTGAAGGTCAGAAAGGTGTGGTTTGAATTCATCTGTGTTGGGGCCCAGGAAGAGGAGGAAGTAGGAGGAACAAATACGCTTCCAAAAAGAATTCACATATGGACGGCGGGTGAGGGCGGCGTGTGCATGTGTGTGTGTGTGCCCATGTAAGTGCCCACGTGTGCACACGCGGGCAAAGGCAGCTGCTGCTGAGGAAGGAACAGTCCCTCTGGACCATAATTAAGCTTCCTGGAGGCTGGAACATTGGCTCACCAGGAGAGTCTTCCAACTCAGAGCACCACTAATCATGCAAAGTTGTTTGTGCCTCAGAGACCCCAGCTCCGTCCCCCATGGCCAGAGCCTGGGAAGGCCCATAATACACTAAGTAGGAAGTTACTGGTCTCCAAAGATAAGCCAACATGGAAAACCATATACAGCACTTGGGAAGTCTCTAGAAGCCACATCCTCCAATGCCTGGGGATGAAGCATCGGGGAAATAGAAATACAGGAAAAGAAGGGAGACAAGAGAGAATTAAACATGCTAAATGTCTGTAGATTTCATAAGGTGCCAACATGAAGCGAGCTCTGCCTTGCCCGCACAGTAAATATAAGATTACTAGGCAATTATATTTAAGCATTGCAGAACCTCCAAAAATAATTGCCGTGTTCAGGGCAGTTTTTCAATCCCTTGATAACAGTATAGTTTAATGGATAGAAACAACTATATCATTTATTCCTCTTACATAAAATGCTGCCAACCATGTAAGTACATGATCAATAATAGAGTTTTACAGTGGGTGTGCAGTCGTCCTGAGAGCTGCTGCTTCACGTAAAGTCGTAAGTGGTAAAATGAGAAGCCAAAAATACGGTAGGAAGTGCCTCAGCAGAGCTCAGACCCCAGAGGCTTCTCCATGCCTTTGTGTGTGTGTGTGTGTGTGTTTTAATGGTGTACAAGGAACAATGTCAAAGCTGACTGTGGTCTGTTTAAAGGATGTGTAAATCAGCTATAAAATGTTACCTCTGGGTTGTGTTTGTTTTTATTTAAGATTTTGGAGACCATTGAAATAGGGACTGGGATGGTAGGAGGCCTTGGGAGTAGGTGGAAAGAGGACGCACTAGAGATGAGAAGGTGTGTCTGTTGACTCTGGACCAGTTTCATTCTTCACATATCTGGGTCCTAGAGAGAAAATTAAAGCGTTGGTTTGGAGGCAGGCCTGGAGCCTTTGCAAGTCTTAATTTTACTGTAAAGGATATTCCCAGGTCAGCCGTTATTTGCTCTGAGCGGCATTTCTAAAATCCATTCAATAATTGACTACTCTTCTGAGAGGAAAACCACAGAGGCACTAAGGGAAGTCTGAGGGTGGTTTCCTTGAAAAAAAAAAGTTGAGGAAGCACGAGGTGGACGAGCTGGCCGGCTGCTTGATGTCCATTGAGCAGTTTGCTTTGGACAGAGGTGCAAAATCACCTCCAGGACCCTCAGTTAGCGCCAGCACTGCATCCATGAGCAGATAGCCTCTGCCCCCCTAGTAGATGCTCCTGGTGGCTCGGTGCCCACTGTGCTCCAAGTACCTGGCTAAGCACTTTGCTTGCAATGCCCCTTGAAATCCTCAGGATGTCAGGAGTATGTGTATCATTATTCCAGATTATGACTAGGAAGGAGTTATTGAACTTCTGTGTGGTTGGTAATGTTATGTGGCTACGGTTGTGTGATGTTTCATGGTAGGGCTGGGATCCAGCCTGCATCTTCTGAAGTCACAGCTTTCTTTCCCAATCACTATTGCTTCTTTTCTATTCATTTCTTCTTCTCCCTCTCTCCCTCCCTTTCTTTCTTTCCTTCCTTCCTCCCCACCTACCTCCTCCTCTTCTTGCTTTTCCTCTTCCTTTTTTCTTCCTCTTTCTCCTCCATTTCCCTCCTTCTTTCTTTCCTTTCTTCCTCCCTCCCTCCCTCCTTCCCTCCCCCCTCATTTATTTCATGCTGAGGGTCTTCTCTTCCTCCTCCTCTTTCTCTTTTTCCTCCTCCCCTTCCTTCCTCTTCTCCTTCTTTTCTTTCTTCCTCCCTCCCTCTCCCCTTATTTATTTCATGCTGGGGGTTGACTCCAGGGCCTTGTATATGCTAATCATGTGCACTTTCACTGAGTTACACACCTAACCCCTGCCTTCTCTTCTCCAATGAAGGGCCATGATTTGCATTGGTTTACCTGGTTCTATTCTACCACAAGGGTTTTTTTTTTTTTAATGTTTGTGAGCTTACTTACAAGTTAGAAAAGCTAGGGAGAATGTGTTAACCCTATGGCATAGAAGAAGAGACTAAAGTTCAGAGAGGTAAGTTAAGCTTCACGTCCAGCAGGTGGTAAAACCAAAGTTCTGAGACAGCCTAACTGAATTCTTCTTGCAGCTGCCTCTTAAAAGGCTAAAGCGGCCAGCTGAGCTATCCATCAAGAGCCAGTTTGCTCAATCTCAGATATGCAGTAGGGAAAATGAAAATCTATTGGCCATTGTATTTTGGAGTAGTAATGAGATAGGACATATCTCAGAGTCTCATTTGGGGAAGTGGATCTGTCTCTCAGCTCTGCATCCTCCTCTCTGGCCAGGCAATGTCTTTCTGGCACACACACAGACCTTCTTTTCTCTAAGTAGTTCCCTCTAAATTTCCACTAATCCAGAGTATACTCATGCTTCAAGGCTCAGCTAGCTCAGTTTTTGCCTTTGCTAGTTTGAGACCAGTCTCAGCAACTTAGTGAGACTCGGAGACCTAGCAAGACCCTATTTCAAAACAGAAACAAAAATAAAAAATGAAAAAGGCTGGGGGTATAGCTTGGAGGTAGCTCCTAGGTTTAATATGCAATACTGAACTAATAATAATTATTATAATTATAATAATAAAAGAGAAGGAAACAAAAGGGGAACTGTAGCTTCAAAAGTGAAAAATTGAGCCGGGCGTGGTGCCGGGCGTGGTGGCGCACGCTTGTAATCCCCGCGCTTGGGAGGCGGAGATGGGAGGATCGCGCAGGTTCGAAGCCAGCTGTGCTGGCTTAAGAGACCCTGTTTCCAAATAAAAAAAAAAAAATAGGTCTGGGAGTGTAGCCCGGAGGTAGAAGGGCTTCCAGGAACCCCAGTACCACCACCAAAAAAAAAAATGTGAAAAATTTTCTACACTCAGAAGAGTAAATAATTTCCGCCTAATTGATAGACTTGCTAAGATATTTAAGTTAGAATTATTTCCATAAAACCTGCAACATTTCTTTTATTGGGTTCTATACTGACTGCTTTTGGCTAGATTCACACCCTAAAATTCTAATGGGTGCGAGCCAAAGCCACATAGTTTTGTAGCTAATAATAACAATAATAATGAGCACATTTCAAAAGTGCTAATTACAAATTCAATTGGATTATGTTCTCATTATAAATTCTACAGGTTTTCTGCCAGGTTGGTACTTCACAACAGTATGTTTTCAAACACCTGTTTACCTTTATCATCACTAGATATATGCAAAAAGAGAAACTTTTTAAAGTTGAGATGCATATTAAATCTTACATGTCTTTTTAAAAATTTGGAATAATTTACCTAGAGTCCTTTACTCCAAAAATTGAAGCAAAAGCAAAATAAGTATATAATGAGTATATATATATATATATATATATATATATATATGAGTATATATATATATACATATATATATACATACACATGTGTGTGTGTGTCTACATATACATTCACAATATGTAGACAAAGAGCATGAGCATTTTAAAATTTATCATTTATTCAATAAATTCCAAAAGTACTTTTTTTGTGGGAGGAGATGAAAACAGAATTACCCTGCTAACTTTTTTACACAAAAGAACATTTTACTAAATGTCAATTATGTTTAAATCTTTATCACATAAACCATAGTGGCTGAACGAGTTTGCAGTCTCACCAACAGTGTAGAAGAGTTCCTACTTCTCTACATCCTTATCAACATTTGTTGTTATTTGACGTCTTGGCGATTGCCATTCTGATTGGGATTAAATGGAATCTCAGTGTCTTTTTGATTTGTATTTCCTTGATTGCTGATGATGTAGAACATTTTTTCATGTATCTACTGGCCATTTGTATCTCCTCTTTTGTGAAGTTGGGTACTGTTCAATTCAGTTGCCCACTGCATGATTGGGTTATTTGTTTTCCTAGTGTAAAGCCTTTAAATTCTTTGTATATTTTAGATATTAATTGACAAAGATCTTTCTCCCATTCTGTGGGCTTTCTCTTTAGACTCTTGTTTCTTTTGATTTGCAGAAACTTTTTAGTTTAATGCCATCCCACTTATTAATTCTTGTTTTAATTTCCCATGTTCATAGCAGCACAATTCACAATAGCCAAATTATGGAACCAAACTAGGTGTCCATCAAGAGATGAATGGATTACAAAATTATGGGAAATACACACCGTGGAATTCTACTCAGCAATAAAGAAGAACAAAATTGTGGCACTTGCAAGAAAATGGAAGGACCTGGAGAATAATTATGTTTAGTGAGATAAGTCAGTTATAAAGAGTAAAAGGTCATATGTTTTCTCTAATATGTTCTAGCTAATTGGGATAACAGAAGGACTCCAGATAATGAAGGATAAACCTCAGTGGAGCCAGGGAGATGGCCTAAGGGGAGAAGAGGGAGAAGATTGAGGTTTCACTAATGGAAATACTACCATTGACTGCAAGTATGTGAATGTGCCAATGTCTGTCTCAGTACATTGTTTTGGGAAGGGGCAAAATGGGGAGATGGATGGGGGCCACCAAGTGCTGTGTGCATATATGGCACTGTCAACATAATTAATATCATGGTGTGAGAATATAATGCACCTAGACAGTCCTTGAGTGTGAGGCAAGCCCCTGCATTCATGTTGGGCCACCTTTCAGGCTTGCTCCCTCTGTGGTTAATGCCAGAGATTCTTTCTTGCAGAAAACAGGAGGTCAGAACCTTTTTTGTCCTTTTTTTAAGCTTTATCTCCAAAGGATGATGGATGTTTGTGGCTCTCTAGCTTGGCTATCAATTAGAGTCACCTGGGGAGATTTTGAAGCCTATCAATGCCCCACGTCAAAGAAGTAGTTTAAAACCTCTTAGGGCTGGGGTCCAGGCTGGAGTATTTTTTAAAACTATGGTGGTTCTACTATGAAATTAAGGTTGAGAATAACTATATTAGGAGATGGAGAGACATAAGATTTATTAAGTTTTCTCCTTGTTATTTATTACCAATGCTTTGAGATTTTTTTCTACTTCCTATGTCTGCAGCTCATACAAAGGAAACCAGGGTCGAGATCAGCTTTTCATCAATGCTTGTTGACTGTCAAACTTAAAACTCAATTTCCTGCGGGGCATGGTGGTGCACATTTGTAATCTGAGCATTTAGGAGGCTGAGACAGGAGGACCACGGTTCACGGACAGCCTCAGCTACTTTGTGAGGCCCTTTGCAAATCAGTGAGACCCTGTTTCAAAATAAAGAATAAAAAATAGGGCTGAAGGTGCCTCTCAAAGGTAGAATGTCTCTGGGTTCCATCCCCAGTACCCCCCACCCAAACATACATAAACTAAGTTTCCAGAATTATTTGGCTTTTAATAAGTAGGTCAAGCTTGGAGGGGCTCCTGGGGCCTACAGATGGGACAGTTTGAGCATTACAGATAACAATAACCATAATGAATGGAAACTTCACAAATACTTAAAAACTGATGAGTTCATAATGATACTTCAAAAATAAATAAGCAAAAACCACATTGGAGGTTATTCATATATCAGTTCATTATTCTGAAAATGTATAAATAGAAAAAAAAACTCAAGCATCTCTTTTATCTTTCCTTACTTGGACTAGAATGTAAACTAATCAATTAGTTGAAGAAAACTGTTATTCTTTATATAGAAGAATCATATGTAATAAATGCAGAAAAATGAAAGAAATTAGAGATTGACTTTTTGGTGCCGTACTGAGGGTGGAACCCAGGGGCATCCTACATCCAACCTATACCCCAAACCCTATTTTTTATTCTTTATACTGAAACAGGGTCTCACTGGATTGCAAAGGGCCTCACCAAGTAGCTGAGGCTGTCCGCGAACCACAGTCCTCCTGTCTCAGCCTCCCGAATGCTGGTATTACAAGTGTGCGCCACCATGCCCAGCCTAGAGAATGACTTTTTTTTTCATTCCTTAATGAAATAATAAAACTATGCAAGAGAAGTAAAGGGACACTAAAATTATTACTGGAAAAGTTGATGGGGAACTTTTTTTTTCAGTACCGAAAATTGAATCCAAGGATGTTCTATCTCTAAGCTACAGCTTCAGCCCTTTTTATTTTTTATTTTGAATCAGGGTTTGACTAAGTTGCCAAGGTTGGCCTCAAACAACAGATCCTCTTGTCTCAACTACCCAAGTATGGGGATTATAGGCATGCATCACTATACCCAGCATCGGGGAACCTTTTTTTTTTTTTTTTTTTTTTTTGGTGGTACTGGGGTTCCTGGAAACCCTTCTACCTCCAGGTTACACTCCCAGACCTATTTTATACTTTTACTTGGAAACAGGGTCTCTTAAGCCAGCACACCTGGCTTCGAACCTGCGCGATCCTCCTGTCTCTGCCTCCCAAGCCTGGGGATTGCAAGCGTGCGCCACCACGTCCGGCCAATAGGGAACTTTTAAGGGATGGATCAGAGCCAGGTGTGGAGCATTCTTGTAATCCTAGTACTCGAGAGGTTGAGACAGGATGATCACGCAGGTTCAAAGCCAGCCTCAGCTACTTAGTGAGGCTCTCGGCAACTTAGCGAGACCCTGTTTCTAAATAAAATATAAAATGGATCTGGGAGTGTAGCCTGGAGGTAGAAGGCCCCTGGGTTTCATCTCCACTACCCCCAAAAAAAAAATAAAAAAGGGGACGGATCAGTCAGGCCATGCTTGTGGGTTTTTTTTTTTTTTTTTTATTTCTTGCAGTACTGGGTTGGAACCGAGGGGCATTCTACCTCTGGGCTACACCCCCAGCCCTATTATTTTGTCCGTTATTTTGAAACAGGGTCTCACAGAGTTGCGGAGGGCCTCACTAAATAGGTGAGGCTGTCCCCAAACTGTGATCCTCCCGTCTCAGCCTCCCGAATGCTGGCATTAAAGGCATGAGCCACGATACCCAGCTTTTCCCGTTGGTTTTTGATGGCTGTTGTAACAAGTAACTATAAACCTGAAGGTTTTCAATACTTTTTTAAACTTTTTTTTTTCATTGTTTTAGGGGACAAATGTCCAAAATCAGTTTTACTGGGTAGAAAACATAGTATTGAAAACATGCTCTTAAGGAAATATCTGTTTCTTTCCTCCTTCATTTTATGGCGGCTGTAGCATCTCTTGGTCTGTGGCTGCTTTACTCTAATCTCTGTACCCACATTATATTGTCCTCATCTTTCTCCCTTATAACGACATGCATGATGGCATCTGATCCAAACCAGATAATCCAGGAGAGTCTCCCATCCACAATCGATCGTATCTATCACTGAGTTGCAGAGGGCCTCGCTAAGTAGCTGAGGCTGGCCACAAACCACAGTCCTCCTGTCTCAGCCTCCCGAATGCTGGGATGACAAGCTAAAACTTGTAAAACATTTAGCTTTAAAACAAGTTAAAAAAAAAAAAAACAACTGCTACCTTTTTCATGTAAAGTACCATTTGTAGATACTTTATAGATATGGATTGTTTTTTTTTTTGGTTTTGAGAAATTTTTTTTATATTGAGATACTGAGGATTAAAACCAAGAGCATTCTTTCCAAGCTATACCCCCAGCTCGTTTTATTTTTAATTTGGAAACACGGTCTCCCAAAGTTAACTGAGGGTCTTACTACATTTCTGAAGCTGGCCTTAAACCTGTGCTCCTCCTGTCTTGGCCTCTCAAGTACTGGGATTATGGTGTGTACAAGGGGGGACCTAGGGGAACATTTTTTCAATGTACCACAACACTAAATCACTGTCCAATTTCAATATAAAAATACGTTTCCATTATCCCTGGTGTGCCTGATATCACTGGAATAAGTATTTCTCCCCCTCCCTGCCATCTTGACTCTTAATACAATCAGGTCTCTAGCTCTAGCTACTGGTTTATGGAGGACGAGGGAGCATAGTAAATGTCAGCAAAGTAATACACTCCGGAAGTCCCACCAGGTCTGTAAGACAGGAAATCCGTTTCTCAAATTCTTACATAAATACACCAAGTAAAGGGAAACAGTTACATATCAAAAGAGATAGGAGAGCATATTCACCATATGAGATATTTGTAAAATAGTATTTAAGACACTCAGAAGAAATTAAACAGAAGTTGAGGCCATTGGGAAATTGTTGGGTTGTGAGGGGTCTGATAATGACATCACAATATGTTTAGAAGACTAGATGTGAATAAAAATGTGTATGTGTTCCATGAGTTATGTCTAGAATTCACTTTAAAATGCCCTATAAATAAATAAATAAATAAATAAGTGGAAAAAACAATTTTAAAAAGCAAAGCAATGGTAAGGGAATAGATAAAATAAGATCAGCAGATGCCAATTGTTGAAGCTAAGTGATAGATGTGTGGGTGTCTATTAAACTAGCCTTTCTATTTTTATTCTATTTTTATGGAAGTTTGGAAACTTCCATAATTAAAAGTCTGCATAGAAGACAATGCAGCAGGTCCCTAGCAGGTGATGCTCTCCTGACCATCTCTCGGCATAGCTTCACTTTCTGAAGGATCGCTCTGAGAAACGCCAACACCTAATTCACCTCTTAATGCTGCTGTTGAAGAAGTAGAGAAATAAGTAAAGTGTTTAATTCTGTTTTATGAAGATCACAACCCCTTCCCACCCACCCACCCCAAAAAAAGATAGGAGGTGGCATTTCACCATGCCTTCTTGGCCAAGTGTCAGTGCTCTGATGGAAAAGAGAATTAATCAGTCAACACTTATTTATGAAACATCTTCTAGGCGCAAAGTTCTTGGCTGGACACAGTGGAGAAGTCAGAGGGCAGAAACAAATGCTAGCGATGACTTTTTGCTTCGCGTTGCTTACTATCAAGTTGACTAAGTAATTAAGTTAGACAAAACACTTAACGAGTTCCTGTAAGACATGATGTGATGATGTGATGGGTTATCAGGTGTGTAGTATAGGCCAGTGGTCCTCAAAATTCTTTAAATGGAGAAACACCAAGAAGGTATAGTGTTTTTGTGGTATGCCATAAAATATTTGTTTATTACTCCTAGAATAAAAAATATTAAATTTGTTAAAATATCATCAGATAATAGACATGTATTATAGCAGTGGTTTATGAAAAAATCAATAAAACAGGAAACAATTTGTATATGTGTGTGTGTGTGTGTGTGTGGTCCTGGGAATTGAACCCAGAGGTGCCCTACCTCTGAGCTATACCTTCAGCCATTTATTTATTCATTTATTTGTTTACTTATTTATTTATGTGTTTGTTTTGAAACAGGGTCTTACTAGGTTGCTGACAGTCTCACTAAATTTCTGAGGCTGGTTTTAACTTGTGATCCTCCTGTGTCAGCCTCCCAAGCCTGGGATTATAGGTGTTTACCATCACACCTAGCAAAAGCTATTTACTTCTTAACATTTGCTCTTTTGTGAAAATTTGAAAGATTTAAATGTATTTTACTCTCATATTGAAGCAACTTAGTCTAATTGTGGAACCCGATGTTCTTGAGCATAGCTCATTCATGTATACAACTGACAAATTTTCATTGCGTGTTCACTATTTGAAGACAGCGCGGCCACTGGGTAAACAGGATGAGCAATGGTATCTGGCTTTGTGAACCTCACAGTCTATGGAGAAGATGGAAAATAAATAAACAAGCAAGCAAACAACTACACATTGGAGAAATGTGATGAAGAAAACATCAATTTCTCCATCAAATTTGATAGAAAGTTTTGCTGGGTAGGAAATTTTTGGCTGGAAGTTGTTTTCTTTCAGAGTTTGGAATATGTTACTCCAAGCCCTTCTGGCTCTCATAACTTGGTTTGGGAAGTCTGGAGTGATTCTAATTGGTTTGCCTCTGAATGTCACTTGGCCCTTTGTTTTTGTTGCCTTTAAGATTCTCTGCTTGGCTTCCACATTGGTCATTTTGACAATTATGTGGCGTGGGGATCCTCTTCTCCGATCCTGTCTAAAGGGAGTTCTATAAGTTTCCTGGACCTTTGTATCAACCTCTTGCTCTATGTTTGGAAAATTTTCTGCTATTACTTCTTTGAAGAGATTGTTGATCCCTTTGGTTTCACTTTCTTTTCCCTCCTCTATTCCAATTATTCTTAGGTTAGCACTCTTTAAATGGGCCCATATTTCTTCAATATCAGATTCCTGCTGTCGGATATTTTTTTCTAGATTAGAAACTATGAGTTCATTTTTGGATTGCTCATCTTCTAAGAGCGAGATTCTATTCTCCATGTGTTCTAATCGGTTGTTTGTGCTTTGAATTGAGGCCTTTACTTCATTAATTGCATCCTTTATCTCTTTTTGGCTCTCTCTGAGTTCTTTTCGAAGCACCTCTATTATTTCTACAGTTATTTTCCTGATTTGATCTTCTAGAAATCTCTGATTTTCTGTTTTATCGGGTTCTGATGTTGTGGGGTTGTGGGCATTAATTGCTCCAGTATTATTCCTCTTTCCCATGATTTCAGAAGTTTGTTCCTTTTCTGGGTTCTTCCCTTGGGTCACTATGACTTCCCTTAAGGTGTTCTGGATCTCGAGTCAGTAGTATCTCGGACCCCACTATGATAAAAAACCATGACAAACAGAAACTGAAGGAATTTATGTCTTCAAAACCAGCACTAGAGAAAATACTCAAAGAGATTAACTACAAAGAAGAAATAGGTAACACACACCAGAACCAGAGAAACAAGAGTTTCCATCCAACAGACAATTAAGATTGGTTATCTGTGGAGATTCATTATTTATGTTAGTCTTTTACCTATCTCTAAATGGTATTGCTTGCCTTTATTGTTGTTAATTTTTAGGATTTCTAGTTGGAATATTAATATACCTTCAGATATAGCAATTGGAAATATTTTATCCCATTCTATTAGTAACTGTTAACTCTGTTTATATTGTCTTTGGATATACAATTTTTTTATTTTTTTATTTTTTAGGGAGTCTGTATACTCCTCTGTTGCCTGTGTCATTGAAATCATAAACAAGAAATCACTGCCAATTTCAATGTTGTGAGGTTTTATGACCCAGATTTTCTCCTAAAAGTTTATAGTCTTAAGATTTGTATTTAGGTCTATTATCTATTTTGAGTTAATATTTGTATATGGGATTAGGTAAGGGTCCAATTTTATTCTTTTCCATGTAATTATTATTTTTTAACAATATTTAGTTAAAAGATTATCATTTCCACCACCAAATGTTCATGGAAACCTTGTCAAAAATAACTTGACAATATAGGGAAGAATTTAGCTCTAGGCTTTTATTTAACTCCAATGGTTTATATATCTGCCTTTAGAATAGTACTACACTGGTTCAATTATTGTAGCTTTATATGGTTTGAAATCAGAAAATATATATATCTTCTAGCTTTGTTCTTTTTCAAGATCGTTTTGGGTACCTAGAGTCCATATTCCATATTAGGATAGATTTTTTTCTGAAAAATAAATATATAAATATATGATAGTTTCACCTAAAAAATAGAAAAAATATTCTCTGGTAAGAAAAAAAGTAAAAGGAAATATTGAAATGTTATCTTTAAGTCATCAAAAGCTTGGTATCAGACAAATGAAACTGTTATGTGAGATTATCATTTTTAATTTTAGATAAATTGCCATAATACTAGATGTCAACTACTAAGCCAAGCATGGGAGGGAGGGATAGGGAGAGAATGGGGTGGGGATTGGGTGGGGGCTGACTGGGAAAAGTGTGCATGTATGTCTACAAAAGTATGTATCCTACTATGATGTATGAATACAGTGCACCATAAAAAAATAAAATAAAAAAAGAAATAAAAAAAAAAGAAAACATCAAGCCGGGCCTGGTGGCACACACTTGTAATCCCAGTACTTGGGAGACTGAGACAGGGGGATCACAGGTTCGAAGCCAGCCTCTGCTACTTAATGAGACCCTCTGCAACTTAGTGAGACCCTGTTTCAAAATAAAAAATGGGGCTGTGGTTGTAGCTTGGAGGTAGAATGCCTGTGTGTTCAATTCTCAGTATCACAAAAGGAAAAGAAAAGAAAAAGTCCCAGGAGGGTAGTGACAAAGAAAAATGAAAGACAGTGCTGTATAGTTTAGGCAGAGGACATAACCCAGGCAGAAAATTAAGACATAGAGAATCTACATGTGTTTGGAGTTCTGAAAATGTATTAAGGGTAGAAGGCAAGAAGATTGCCACAAGATAAAGCCAGATAGTAGACATGGCTAGTTTAGTTCAACATTATAGAATACAGAGTTGGAAAGAAGTCAGTGAAAAAGCAAATCAATCAGGAAAATGATGATTAGATTAATTTGTAAAAATAGCAACACTAGCAGCTACATAAGAATAAAAATGGATAAATGAAAGCAGATGAAACCCAGAAAAAATAAAGTTTTGGTAAGGTTGGAGTTGACTCCTTCTGTCGTTTAAGTCCTACATCCTAAAGCAAGCCCAAAGCAACTAGCTAAAAGTGCCTTGATTCTTATTGCTTTGGCCCTTCTCCATGTCCCAGTTCCCTCAAGAATCTAACATGTCTGGAAGCTTTCAAAAGAGTTTTATGGCTACAAGTGTTAATATCCAATGTAATACCCCAAAACATGAAGGTATTCTAGAGAACATGAAAGATGCATTCCAAATATCATTCTGTTCCCCAGTCCTCTGAACACCTCATCCAGGAGCAAGGAGAGAATCTGTCTACAAACTACAAAGACAGTGCTTGGGCTTCTGGGTGCCTTGGACCAGAGTTTCAAATTAAACACTGTGTGATGTTCTCCTATAAAACAGGTCTTATGAGTATTACATCAAATGGCAAGTGTCCAGCACACAGAAAGGACTTACCATTTGAATGAACAAACAAACAGATAAATAAATTTAAAAAATGTGTTATAACTACAGGAAGATATTACTTAAAGTCACTCAAATTTATTTTGGAATCAACTTCATAGACTCAACTCCTTGGTCTTAGAGTAAGAAGAAGCTAAAATGTTCAATGACAAATAAATAATAGTATTGTATTGGCACTCCTGTGTTATGGATGATTTTCAAAACATTTATACACCCAGATAAAAATTACACCGAACCAGAACAGAGCCAATGCCAGTCACAAATAGCCATGGACTATGGTAAGCTAAATGTCGTGAATTACTAGAAGATACCACAAAAGGAAAATAAAGTCACCCCTTTCACTTAAGTCACAATCACAAGCATCCTTAGCAAAGTGCACACTTCACACTTCGGTGTGATGCTGGTTTGGCCAGGGTGGGAGACAGCTGTGCCTTTCTGTTGCAGATTAGCTCTTATATCATGCCTTCATTGCCTGCTGAAACCCTTCTTTGAAGCCAGTTGGAAGAAGACAGGTTGAAAGACCCATCTTACAAAGAAGTTTGTACGCTTTTCTCCAATTGAAAACCAAGAGCGTGGATTTAGGATTAAGGACTTTAAAATTGTTAGTTTTGAAATTGTCAAGCAAAGGTTTTGTTTTGTTTTGACTTTCTTATTCTATGAAATACAAGAAGAACGAATCAAAGCGTGACTGGCTGCATTCTCAGATGATGTAATTTAGATACTTAGCTCTGCAATGGTTGCACTGCTTTTAAAGATAAATCTAGGAGTCGGCACTAAATAGAGGAATCAACTGCCTTTCATTTACAGTTTTAAATCAGGATGCTGGACAGAGTCACCCACCCATCCATCAGAGACAATTCTGGGGAAAGACCTCAAAAGACCATATACTTGTATTATGATTTCTTTCCTAATCAGTATCCCAAGACACTTATATGGGCTGGCATGAATTTAAGCACCAAGTCACTCAAATCAAATAGAGCTCCTCTCAGTCTGTCATCAGGAAGCAAGCTCTCCAAGGTGTATTTTTATCCCAGCCTCATCTAAGTTATGACAACTCACCTGGTTGGTTTCTGCCATTCGAGTAGAGAGAAGCATCAAAATGACAGGATGTCACTCTTCTTCATGAGGTACAATGGAGAGGAAAAGCAAACCTGGGGAGAGCAAATTTCAAAGTGTTTCCAAGATGTCTCCCCTGGATTTGTACACTGAGCGCCCTCTTTCCATGGCTGGCCCACATTACTACTGGGCTAGCTTGTCTTTTTGTAGACCCATAATCTTATAACATATAATTCACATGGGGTAAAAGTAGAATCTAGTGCCTTCTTAATTCACATGAAATATAAATAAATAAATATTTCTATCAGATATGTAAATACAGATATAGATATGCAGAAATATATATAATCACAGATGTAATAGCTGTTAGGAACCTTCTAATCTACACATTAGTTATCTGTTTAATCTAGCCTTCCCCCTAATTTTCCAGATGAAGTATATTTTTGCTGCCACTGCTGGTATTATTTTACTCAGTTTATTTTTATTATAATTGCACATGTATTTCAGCTTTTTCCATCTTATTTTTTGCTTTCTTACCATAATTTTTTCTGTGACTCTTATTTCTTCTCTTTTAGTTTACTTTGAATTAACTGAGTTTTTGTTATTCTCATGCTTTTTCTCGACTGCCTTGGAAGATATACACCGTGTTTCTTTTACTCTAATTATTAATCTTAAAATTTTAACATGCCTCATGAACTGAAGAGATCTAAGATTAATTGATCCTTTTATTCTTACTCTACTATGGCAAATGTCTTAGAATAATTTAATTCTGACCACTTACTCCTTAAATGCTATTTTTTGGGGGTGGTACTGGGGTTCCTGGAAGCCCTTCTACCTCCGGGCTACACCCACAGGCCTATTTTTTTTTTATATCTTTGTTTGGAAACAGGGTATCCTAAGCCAGCGTGGCTGGCTTCGAACCTATGCAATCCTCCTGTCTCCGCCTCCCAAGTGCGGGGATTACAAGCATGCGCCACCACGCCCAGCTTAAATGCTATTTTGACCAGTATTTTAAGTGCCACCTAATTTTTATATCCTACCAAATTATTCATTCTAATTATTATCATCACTGTTTTATATAATAATTAAGTGTTGACATAATAAGCCCACCAGTTTCTTTGCTCAGGACCTTTCATGTAACTTCTTTCTTTGGAGTTTCAATTTTTACTTTTTTTTTTATTTTATTTTTTTATTGGTGCAATGTATTCATACATCATAATGGTTTTGTAGACATACATGCACACATCACCCAGTTAGCCCCTACCCGATCCCCACCCCATTCCCTTCCCATCCCTTCTTCCCATGCTTGGCTTAGTGGTTGACATCTAGTTTTATAGCAATTTATCCAATATTAATGATGATAATCTCACAAAACAGTTTCATTTGTCTGATACCAAGCTTTTGATGACTAAAAGATAACAGTTCAATATTTCTTTTTGCTTTCTTTCTTACCAGAGAATATTTTTTCTTTTCTTTTTTTTAGATGAAGCTATCATACATTTATTTATTTATTTTTCAGAAAAATCTATCCTGATATGGAATATGGACTCTAGATACCCAAAACAATCTCAAAGAAGAACAAAGCTAGAAGATGTATATTTTCTGATTTCAAACCATATAAAGCTACAATAATTGAAACAGTGTGGTACTGTTCCAGAGGCAGATATATAAACCATTGGAGTTAAAAGCCTAGAGATAAATTCTTCCATATATTGTCAAGTTATTTTTGACAAGGTTTCCACAAACATTTGGTGGAGGAAATAATAATCTTTTAACTAAATATTGTTGAAAAATAATAATTACATGAAAATTAATAAAATTGGACCCTTACCTAACATATTTACAAATATTAACTCAAAATAGATAAAAGACCTAAGTATAAATCTTAATACTATAAACTTTTAGAAGAAAATCTGGGTCATAAAACTTCACAACATTGAAATTGGCAGTGATTTCTTGGATATGATTTCAATGGCACAGGCAACAAAAGGGTAAATAAACTCCCTAAAAAATAAAATATTGTATATCCAAAGAAAATGTAAACAGATTTAAAAGTTACTGATAGAATGGGATAAAATATTTCCAAATGTTATATCTGAAGGTATATTAATATTCCAACTAGAAATCCTAAAAATTAACAACAATAAAGGCAAACAATACAATTTAAAGATAGGTAAAAGACTAACATAAATAATGAATCTCCACAGATAACCAATCTTAGTTGTCTGTTGGATGGAAAATCTTGTTTCTCTGGTTCTGGTGTGTGTTACCTATTTCTTCTTTGTAGTTAATCTCTTTGAGTATTTTCTCTAGCGCTGGTTTTGAAGACATAAATTCCTTCAGTTTCTGTTTGTCGTGGAAGCTTCCTATTTCCCCCATCTAATTTGATAGAAAGTTTTGCTGGGTAGAAAATTTTTGGCTGGAAGTTGTTTTCTTTCAGAGTTTGGAATATGTTACTCCAAGCCCTTCTGGCTCTCATGACTTGGTTTGGGAAGTCTGGAGTGATTCTAATTGGTTTGCCTCTGAATGTCACTTGGCCCTTTGTTTTTGTTGCCTTTAAGATTCTCTGCTTGGCTTCCACAGTGGTCATTTTGACAATTGTGTGGCGTGGGGATCCTCTTCTCTGATCCTCTCTAACGGGGGTTCTATAAGTTTCCTGGGCCTGTGTATCGACCTCTTGCTCTATGTTTGGAAAATTTTCTGCTATTATTTCCTTGAAAAGATTGTTAATCCCTTTGGTTTCACCTTCTTTTCTCTCCTCTATTCCAATTATTCTTAGGTTAGCTCTCTTAAAATGGGCCCATATTTCTTCAATGTCAGATTCCTGCTGTCGGATTTTTTTTTCTAAATTAGAAACTATGCGTTCATTTTTTGAATGATCATATTCTAGGAGTGAGATTCTATTCTCCATGTGTTCTAATCGGTTGTTTGTACTTTGAATTGAGGCCTTTACTTCATTAATTGCATCCTTTATCTCTCTTTGGCTCTCTCTGAATTATTTTCAAAACACCTCTATTATTTCTACAGTTATTTTCCTGATTTGATCTTCTATAAATCTCTGATTTTCTGTTTTATCAGGTTCTGATGTTGTGGGGTTGTGGGCATTCATTGCTCCATTGTTATTCCTCTTTCCCATGATTTTGGAAGTTTGTGCCTTCTCTGGGTTCTTCCCTGGGTCACTACGACTTCACTTAAGGTGCTGTGGATCTCGAGTCTATGGTATCTCAGTTCCCACTACTCCTTTACTGGGTTGTATCGCAGAGTCTCAGACCCTGGGAGTCAATCGAGGCTGCTTTAGACCATGGGGGGTGACTGGTTTGGTGTTCTCCTATGGTGTAATATCTCTGCCACCACCACTCCCCCACTGAGTCAAGTCCCTGGGAGTACAGTACTGGGATTTCTCCTCTAGGGGCCCCAATTTGACTCACTGTTGAGTGCACAGATGGAGCTGTCATGGACTCGGTGAATTCGCTGCTGCTGCTGCCGCCGGTGGCAATATGTTGCAGCTGCTGCACCCTCGGCCGTGAGGCTGGCGTATTTCTTTTCTCTTTTTGAACTCCACTCTGGGTCCCTGCAGGGTGCGCTGAGCCCAGCCCCTGGGAGCGTTAGATGTTCCCTGCGCCGAGAAATCTGCCGAATCCCGCCAGGCTGTTCCGCAGCAGCTCACCTTGGCTTGCTGTCCGCCGCTCCTCTCTGGAGCTTGGTTGGCTGTTGAGTGTGTTGGTCTGGTGCCGTCCGGTGAACTTGCCGCTGCCGCCAGCAGTAAGGCGCTGCTGCCGCGTTCTCGGGCGTGAGGCTCGCGTATCTCCTCTCTGGTTTCTGAGCTCTGTTATGAGTTCCCTTCCTCTCTGGAGCCTGGTGCTGCAAGGCAAAATGGCGCCCGCCGCTTAATGCCATGTCTCCAGCTGCAGCACTACAGTCTGGTTTCTGGTGTCTCATTTTTCCAGCTCTCTTTTTCTCTGTCCCTTAAAATTACATTTTTTGTTTCTCTGTTGATGGTGTTTTCTGGCTATGAAAGGCACTGATCTTGTGGTAATAGAGATTGGTTGTTAGCGGGGCTCGTAAGCCCCGTTTTGCTCCATCGCCATCTTCCCGGAAGTCCCTTACTTCTTAAAGTATATCCCTACTTTATCCTTCTACCATGGTTCTAATATTGGTAAGTATTCAGTCTCAGTTTTTACTTGATAATCTCTTTAATTCACTCTTATTTATAAATGATAGTACAGTTGGGTATAAAAACCAGAGTGAGCAGTTATGTCCCTTAGTCCTTGGAGGATGTTATTCCATTTCCTTTGGTTTCACCTATTGTTACTGAGAAGGCTATAGTTAGTATGGTTATTCTTTTGTAAGTAGTATTGTCTCTTTCTTTACTCTTAGATTTTATTCTGTCTTGGTATTTCTGTAAGATGTGTCCATATTGCCTACCATGGTTGAGCTCCCTAAACCTTAGGTTTCATGACTTTCACCAAATCTTGAGGGTTCTGGGTTTTATCTCTTCCCATCCTCTCTCCCAATCTCTTTATATCCCTCTTCTAATGCATCTTAACAACTTTTAAATATCTCCCTTGATTTCATCTTTCTGCATTATATTTTGGAACATTTTTTTCAACTATCCAAGCCAACTTGAATAGTTCAACTATCTACTGTTCATTGAATTTCAATATTTTTTTCAATTTTAGAAATTTAATTTAGCTATCTTAAAAAGTTCCTATTCCTTATTCATATGTCTTATGCTTTTCTGACCTTATAATTTCTTCCTTTAATCTTTTGTGTGTGTGGTACTCGGGTTCCCAGAAACCCTTGTACCTCCAGGCTATACTCCCACTACCTATTTTTATACCTTTTTATTTGGAAACAGGGTCTCTTAAGCCAGCATGGCTGGCTTCAAACCTGCGTGATCCTCCTGTCTCTGCCTCCCAAGTGCAGGGATTACAAGCGTGCGCTACCACGCCCAGCTCCTTTAATTTTTTTAGATATATTATTTCATAATATTCATCCAATAATCTATTACCTGAAGTTCTTTAGAGTCTAATTCTTTTATTTTTGTGTTTCAGCTAAGTGTCAATCCTCATGTATTATACTTACCTGTGTTCCATAATCCTTGACTGGGCATCATTTTCAGCTATTCACTGCCCCAAGATACAAGTTCATAATTTTAGTACTTTTTGATTGAGTTAATGATTCTCTTACAATCTTTGTTTCCTTAAAGACTCAGTTGTAGCCAGATATGTTGGCACATGCTTGTAATCCCAGTACTTGGGAGGCTGAGACAGGAGGATTGCAGGTTCCCAGCAAGCCTCAGCTACTTAGTGAGGCTCTCAGCAACTTAGTGAGACCCTGTTTCAAAATAAAGAATAACAAGTAGGGCTGGAAGCTGGACATGGTGGTGCATGCTTACAATCCCAGCATTTGAGAGGGTGAGATAGGGGAATTGCAGTTTGTGAACAATCTCAGCCCTTTAGTGAGGCCCTTTGCAACTCAGTGAGACCCTGTTTTGAAATAAAGAAAAAAAAATAGGACTGGGGTGTAGCTCAGAAGTACAGTGCCTCTGGGTTCAATTTCCAATACATATAAATAAATAAGTAAATAAACAAACAACTAGTTATAAAGACTCAGTTGTGCACAGTCATATACTGCATATCAACATTTCAGTCAGTGATGGACCATGTATATAATGATGGTCCCATAAAGTTAAAATGAAACAGAAAAATTTCTGTCACCTTTTGTGTGTGTGTGTGTGTGTGTGTGTGTGTGTGTGTGTGTGGTACCTAGGATGGAACCCAAGGGCATTCATTGTACTCCTAAGCTACACCCCCATATTTTTTTACCGTTTTTTATTTATTATTTATTTATTTATTGTGGTACTGAGGGTGGAACCCAGGGGCTTTTATAGCTCCGGGCTATACTCCCAGACCTATTTTATATTTTATTTGGGAACAGGGTCTCACTAAGTTGCTGAGAGCCTCACTAAGTAGCTGAGGCTGGCTTCAAACCTGTCTGATCCTCCTGTCTCAGCCTCCCAAGAACTGGGATTACAAGCATGCGCCACCACACCCAGCTCTGTCACCTTGTATTTTTGCTTTAGCTTTTCTATGTTTAGATACACAAATCCATATTTGTACTAGAGTTATTTTCTACAGTATTCAGTACAATAACACGCTACATATGTTGTAGCCTACAAGAAACAGGCTATACCAAATAGCCTAGTGTAATAGGCTCTGCTATCTAGGTCTATGCAAGTATTCTCATGATGTTTGGACAATGAAAAAATTGCCTTATAATGCATTTCTCAGAAAGCATCCCCATGACAAAAAACATTAAAGCCAAATATGAGAAAGAGGAAGGGAGGAAGGGATGGGATGGGAATTGGGTAAGGGCTGACTGAGTGATTTGAGCTTGTATGCCTCAACCATCTTGTACTCCATTAGGATATACGACTACAATGCACCAATAAAATCATGTAAATAAAGAAAGCATCCTCACAGTTAATGTGACATATGACAATTTAAAAACATGCATAAATACATGTATAAATGATATAAATATGTTGCCTACGGTTCCTGGGCAATTTGTAGCAAGAATTTCTTCAGATTATCCAATCCTAATCATTGTCAGAAACAGCCATCACATTCCGAGGAATTAAAATGACAAGGACAAGAAGACATGACTAGAACTGAATTTAATGAGTTAATTAATTAATAGAACAAAGATGCAGTTGGTTCTTCTTGGAACCCTTCTTCCATTCATACACTGGCCTCAATCTAAATAACATTTTCTCTAGAAAACCAATTGGTTGGGACTGAGGGTGTAGCTCAGTGGTAGAGCTTACCCAGCATGCTTGATGCTCTGGGTTCACTCCTCAATATTGCCAAAAGAATTCTTCTGTTGTTCTTTTTAAGATGGCTACAATTCTTTCTGCTTCTCCATTAAAATTTTTGCCTAACGTTTTTTTTTTCTAGGTAAATTAGAAGGGTGAGACCAGGATGATTCTTTTCTTTATTTAGCACACTTTTACTTAGCCCTGCAGGTAAGCAAGGCATAAAACAGAGCAAAGCTGCTGCTCTGAAGAGTTTGTATTCTAGAAAAGTAAGCCACAGAAAACCAGACACGCAATACAGATCACACACACACACACACACACACACACACACACACACACATTGTGATAAATGCTACTGAAGAAAAAAATCCTGGTGAGAGGGCGGAGAGAGGTGTAAGAGAGAAGGACTGAATGAGATAAGGTGGACCGCAAGGCCTCTCAGCTCTGAGGACTTGGTTGGAAGGAGGGAACCAGGACTGTATTTAGGAGAAGGGCACAAACCCTCCAGCAGAGCAAGCTTTGCTGTGGGGAGGGATATGTGGATGGAGGATATGCCACGAGGTCAGAGAGGACTCAGACAGTATCACATAGGCACTGTCAGGCCAAGGGCAGGAGTTGGGGGATTAGTATGAGTGAAGTTTGATGCCTTTGGAAGGCTTTAAGTGATTCTGCTTACATTTCAGTGGATTACCTCTTGGGCTCTAAGACAGGTGGAAGGAGTGTTATGGTTTGCAGACAGAATGTCCCTCAGAAAAGCTCATATGTTGGCAATGCTAAAATGTTCAGAAGTGCACAGGGCATGGTGGCGCACGCTTGTAATCCCCGCGCCTGGGAGGCGAGACAGGAGGCTGGAAGATCGCGCAGGTTTGAAGCCAGCCGCGCTGGCTTAAGAGACCCTGTTTCCAAATAAAAATATAAAATAGGTCTGGGAGTGTAGCGCAGAGGTAGAAGGGCTTCCAGTAACCCCAGTACCACCAAAAAAAAAAAAAAAAAAAACCATGTTCAGAAGTGAAATCACTGAATCAAGGATTTAATCTCATTCATGGATATTTAAATCCATTGATGGGTTAATAATTTGAATGGATTTACTGGGTGGTAACCGTAGGCAGGTTGAGAATGGCTAAGGAGATTGATCACTGAGACTGTGGCCATGGAGACTATATCTGTTCCTAGTCTCTTTTTCTCTCTTCTCATTCTCTTTTTCTCTGCTGTCAGCTACCATGAGCTCAGCCTTGCTTCACCACATCCCGTCACCATGATATATGTGCCTTGAAGCCCGCTGACCATGGACTGAACCTCTGAAGTCATGAGCCAAAGAAACCTTCCCCCTTCTTAGTCATTCTTGTCAGATATTTTGGTCACAGTAACAACAACAATAAAAAAAAAAAGGCTAACTAAAACAAGCAGAGTAGCAAATTGAGACCCCAGTGTCATCATTTAGGCAGATAAAGGAGGACAGATCTGAACAGTAGCTGCAAAGGTGGTGAGATGTGACTGGATTCTGGAATAATATGTTGGGTGTTTTGGTAACAGTATTGCTCTAAGGCATCATTGTATAACTGATTCCTGAATACAGGGTCTAAGCTTTGCATTTGTGAAATGAATAAACAATGGCTTTCAGGGTCACCTTCTTGCTTGATGGCTTTCCCACTGACGAAATGAAAATCACTTCATACTATGAAAACTATGCATCTGTATTTTGCTGCTACAGTTAAAGAGGTTCTAATGTAAATACTGTTAGTCATGTTTTGTAAGTAGCTGAGTCAGTGCATGAACCAGCTCTACTTCCTGGCTCAGTACTTTTGCTTTGGACAAAATTTAAAACTATTTTGAACAGGTCTAAATTTTCCAAGTCCACTTCTGCTAGGAATGTGGACTTGTTCCATGTCAGCTCTATAAGTGACATTTAAATAGGCCATCAAGCCAGGCGTGGTGGCACGCGCTTGGGAGGCGGAGACAGGAGGATCCTGCAGGTTCGAATCTAGCCTCGCTGGCTTAAAAGACCCTGTTTCCAAATAAAAAAGTATAAAACAGGTCTGGGAGCATAGCCCGGAGGTAGAAGGGCTTCCAGGAACCCTAGTACCACCAAAATAAATAAATAAATAAATAAATAAATAAATAAATAAATAAGCCATCCATACATTTACCTCCATCCACAGTAGTTCTGAAATCTTTGCTTGGCCAAATAAGCAAGATTTTTCTTTCAAAATCAATACTGAACAAGTCACATTTTTTGTGTGTCAATTTGTTTCAGGATAATGTTCAATAGAGTCTACTGACAAATTTCACTTCTCAATGAAAGATGTCAAGACACACCTACTGTCCAAAACAATGTAGTGACTATTCAGATGTTCCCGTGGACATACCCACCATCACTCTGAACAGATTTCGATGAAATGTGAAAGTGACAGAGACAAATGTCTTAAATGAATCTGTAAATTCATTGATAATTTTCTAATCAATCCTACTTTTATTAAATTATCTTTTGAAGTTTAATTAAAATTTTAATTAATTCCATTTATGAGCTGCAATAATGTCTTCTAATTATGTGATTACACCAAGTGAAGTCTGCCATTCACAGAAGTACTTGTTAAAATGTCTAAAATCACCAAGGATACATTATCTTCTCTGTATAACATACATAACCCAGAAAATGGCCCTTGTGATTAGTACTCTTTATGCCTCAAATAGTACATTAGCAGGATCTAAGGCACTGGTACCATAACAAGTATATGAGGATATAGACAGTGCCAAAAGAAACTGGTGCCAAACATGTTAGCTTTCATGGTGGCATCTTCACAGAGGTAACAAGGTAGTTAAATAACATCTATTGCAAAGAAAACTTCAAAGATCACAACATCTTGGGTTGGAAAGAACTTGAAAGATGGTCTCCTTCCAATTCTACCTTCATCTTTGACTTAATTTGGAATTACAGTGCTAATCTTGATAACTTGTTTTGATTCCATCAGTATTCTGGGTTCTACACTGGGAGGATTCCAGATGATAAGTGGGCTTCCTGCCCTTGATGACCCCCAAATGTGCAATAGTCTCTTTAAGTTTTCTATAGCTTGCCTGGTCTTTGTAGTTTACTTCCTAACATAAGTCAAATAAGATCTCAAAGATTTCATCTCATGCCAGGCATGGTGGTGCCTGCCTGTAATCCCAGGATTTAGAAGGTTAAAACTGGGAGAAGCACAGGTTTAAGGCCATCCTCACCAAATGAGCTTGACGCTTAGCAATTTAGCGAATCCCTATTTCACAATAAAAAAGAAAAAAGGGCTGCTGGTGTAGTTTGGAGGTAGAATGTCTCTGGGTTCAAGTCCCAATACAAAAAATTTTCACTTAAAAAAAAAAAGAAATGTTTACTCAACTTTGGTCCCATGTATTACATTCAGTTAGCATTCAATAAATTCTTGAGTCACAAAGGGAAAAAAATTCACTTTAAAAATTAAAAGAAAAAGCTGGGCATGGTGGTGCACACTTGTAATCCCAACATTAAGGAGGCTGAGACAGGAAAATCGCAGTTCATGGTCAGCCTCAGCTACTACTTAGCAAGGGCCCCTGTAACTCAATGAGACCATGTTTCAAAGTAAAGAATAAAATATAGGGCTAGTGGTGTAGCTCAGAGATAGAATGACCCTGGGTTCCACCCCCAGTACCGCAAAAAAAAAAAAAAATACAAGAAAGGAAGGAAGGAAGGAGAAAAGGAAAGGAAAGGAAAGAAAAGCTGGGAGTGGTGGGACATGCTTGTAATCCCAGCATTTGGGAGGCTGAGACAAGAGGATCACAGTTCAACGACAGTGTCAACTACTTAGTGAGGCCCTTTGCAACTCAGTGAGACCCTGTTTCAAAATATAAGGCTGGAGGTGTAGCTCAGAGGTAGAATACCTCTGCATTCTATCCTCAGTACCCCCCCCCAAAAAAAAAGAGCATTAAGGGGTAGATTGGGTAGATTGGGTCTGGGTTTTGTGCTGAACTCAAGGTTGGAGAGATGCTGAGGAGAATGTTCAAACTATCCACAGCATATATTTATAGAACTGTCTCCCAGGATAATGCCCCATGAAAGCAAGTCAGTCTTCTCTTCAGTCTGAGAGATATGGAGTGGCCTCGGCCAGTGGACACCTTCTTCCTGTATAAAATGCTCTCCAGACCTGCTGTTAAGAGCACAGCTCAGCTCTGAAGCTGCCCACATCACTACAGTCGTGCCAGCCACAATTTCATATTGGCCAACTTTCTACCAAGAAAAGAAGATGCCTAGTCCAGTCTTTTATTAGCAACAATAATCGCCATATTGGTCTTTCATCATTGACAATAATAGCTAACATTCATGTTAATCAGAGTATAATGCTATATCATCAAATATAACTATCTCATGAGGGAGGTGGCATTAATAGACTCCTCTCTCTCTCTCTCTCTCTCTCTCTCTCTCTCTCTCTCTCTCTCTCTCTCTCTCTCTCTCTCTCCAGAGAAAGGAAGAGAGATTCTCAGAGGTTAAGAGACTTGTTCAAAGTCCTATTGCAGTCCAGAGCCAGAACTGGAAGTCAGGTGCCTGATTCCTCCACAAGGCATTGAACCGCTAAATGAAGCTGTACCTGGTTGTGGCTGGCAGTCAGGGGTGGCTGCAATGGGACCCCAACCACCTGCCCTCACACCTGGCCCAAGTTCTTGGAATTCCAAGACACCCCTCAAAGCACAGGCTTATGTCAACAAGACTCCTCTAGAGGAGCTGAGGTTATCTGGGAATCTGGCTGCCAGCGTTCATTCTCTGATCCGCCTGCTCCATCCAACAGCATACACCCGACTTTCTTGCCAGCAGGCAGCAGGGCGGGACGGCCAAGACTAACAAGTGTAGGCACTGTGCAGGGTACGGGGTGCATGAATAGCACGATTCTTTGCCGGCCAACACTACTTTCATTGTTTCAGGCAATGAATAGAACTGTGTGCAGAAAGGGAAGAGAAAAAAAGAAAAAGAAAAGAAAAAAATTCACACACAGAGCAGAGGCAGCAAAATTTGTCTCTTTTGTGACGGTTTCAAGACTGGGTGAAAAAGTCGTTCTTCACCTGGTGCTATTTTACATATCCTTTCACAAACAGAAAACACTTTCTGGCAAGGGAAGAGCCGTTCTCTCTCAAAATTCAGAAGTTACAGGTCACAGTGCAGGTGGGGGGAGTCTGGCAGTCCTCATTCATTGTGACATTGGGGACTTGGACACGGTGATGTGGGCTTTGGATGTAGTGAGTTGAGCCCCAGCCCCAGAGTCGTCTTGATTTACTCAGGATCAAAAATGCCAGTTTTGACTGTGTTTTCTCAGATGACAGGGAAAGTTAAGCATGCAGCATAAGCTACGGTATAGGCGTTTTCACAAGGCAAATAATTTCCAAACTTCTATTTTCTTGCCACAGGGCTAGGCTCAATTGATTCCAGACCCATTCCTGGGATGCCATCATTGGGCTTCTGCAAATCACAACCAGGGAGTCTACGTTATCTCTGTCCTGTGTGCTTCATTGGTTGAGGTCAGAGTCCCACAAAACCATGACATGAATTTAACTTCTTTTTTTTTTTAAGGTCTAGGGATGAAAGCCAGGGGCATTCGACCTCTGAGCTACAGCCCCTGCCCTATTTTTATTCTTTATTTTTGAAACAGGGTTTCACTAAGTTATGGATGGCCTCACTAAGTACCTGAGGCTGTCCACGAACCGCGATCCTCCGGTCTCAGCCTTCCAAATGCTGGGAATGCAAGTGTGCGCCACCACGTCCAGCTTATGAATTTAACTTCTACCTGTGAAAAACACGGTCCTGTCCCAAGAGCAGGGTTTCTTACATATAAATGACATAGGCCCATGTTCTCCACACACAACCTTTGCATTCTCAAAACCACTCATATCTGGAGCCAGAAGTGGTGAGCACATGTCCGAAATCCTTGTACTTGGGAGGCTGAGACAGGAGGACCACAGGTTCAAGAACAGACTCAGTAACTTAGTGAGATCTTGTTTCAAAACAAAAAGGCTGGAGGTCTAGCTCAGAAGCAGAACACCCCTGGGTTCAACTCCCAGTAACCTCATAAACTCCTGTTAGGGTCGATGTTCTGTGCTACAAATAACCATAAATAGCATGTTGCATAAGTCATTATTTTGTGTTCTGATGTCATACTGTCCTGTGAATCCAGTTTCTACAAAATGGTTATCCTTAGTTTTCTATTGAAATAGAGAAACTTCCAAAGATGGCTAAATATAGGGATAATAGCATGCACTGGCTTTAGGAATAAAGTGATTTAAATCCCGTCCTAGAAGCCAGATGCAGGTGAACACTTGTATGTAATCCCAGTACCTGGAAACTGAGACAGAAGGTATGAAAATTTGAGGCCAGCCTCAGCAACTTAGCAAGACCTTGTTTCAAAATAAACACTAAAAATGGCTGGGGATGTAGGTTAGAGGCAGAATGTTCCTGGGTTCAATCCCCAGTACCACAAAAATGTAAATAAATTTAAAAAATTAAAATTAAAATTAAAAATGGGTCTGGGGTGTAGTTCAAAGGTAGAATGCCTCTGGGTTCAATCCCCAGTACCACAAAAACAAATAAATAAATTAATGATAAACAATAAAGTTGCCTTGTTGTTATGACACCTTAGAGAAGCAGCTCTATTTCCCTCAGCCTTCCTACTTTCACCAATTAAATCTGAAGGATATGGTCCACCTCTTAGGATTTGTGTCAGTGTGAGAGCATAGAGATCTCTCTGCATAGTGTCCAAAGCATAGCAGGGATGTTGAAAGGCATAGATGTTGCTCATATTTTCTCTGGACATAGTGCCTCACAGCACTGCTTCTAAGTCTTTAAAAATCATGAACTACTGCCGGGAGTGGTGGCACACGCTTGTAATCCCTGCGTTTGGGAGGCAGAGATAGGAGGATTGCGCAAGTTCGAAGTCAGCCTCTCTGGCTTAAGAGACCCTGTTTCCAAATAACAAAATATAAAATGGGTCTGGGAGTGTAGCCCGGAAGTAGAAGGGTTTCCAGGAACCCCAGTACCACAAAAAAAAAAAAAAAATCATGGACTACTAAAATAATAAAATACTAAATGAATGGAATGACTTTGGGTCACCAAGGCTTTATTTTGGCAAGACTTTGGGGAGAAGAAATGCCACCAATTATAAATGACTCTGCTTGAAAGAAAGGTCATTAAAAAGCTGAGCCACGCAGAGTGACACTCACCTGGAATCCCAGATCACAGGTTCAAGGCCAGTGCATGTTAATGCAGGGGGACTCTGTTTCAAAATAAAAAGTTAAAAGTATGGGGAGTATAGCTCAGTGCTAGAGAACACCCTGGGTTCAAAGCCCAGTACACACACACACACACACACACACACACACACACACACACACACACACGGCAAAAATGGAGGAAAGAAGGTCTGAGAATAAAAGACAATCCATTTAACTGAAAGTATTTATCCTTTTTAAAACTCAATATTACCAGCCAGGCGTGGTGGTGCATGCCTATAATCACAGTACTAAGACAAGAGGATCTCAGGTTCAAGGACAGCCTCTGCAAGTAGTGACACTTTCATCAACCGAGGGAGAGGCTGTTTCAAAATAAAAATAGGACTGGCTAGGAGTGTAGCTCCGAGGTAGAATGTTCCTGGAGCATTCTACATATTCAACTCCAAGGAGCATAAAAAACTTCAATATTATCTTTTGAAGATCAGAATACTTTATCCAAAATATGCCACTTTGGCATATGGGTTATTTTGAGCATAGAGCAATTTAGAATTGACAGATACAGGAAGAATTTTCTGCCTTCCTCTTATCTGCTTAAAAGCAGAACATAAACTTTCCTTCAAGAGCCGGGCATGGTGGTGTGTGCTTGTAATCCCTGCGCTTGGGAGGCGGAGACAGGAGAGTTGTGCAGGTTTGAAGCCAGCCTCGCTGGCTTAAGAGACCCTGTTTGCAAATAAAAATATGAAAAATAGGTCTGGGAGTGTAGCTTGGAGGTAGAAGGCTTTCCAGGAACGCCAGTACCACCAAAAACAAAACAAAACAAAACAACCTCAAATGCCTATTGGTTCTGAAATGGGGTTTCTTGAGAAGAAACACGGTGTTTCTTGAGAAGAAATTCGGCGTTTCCTTACTGGATTCTTGTCTGCAGCGAGTAAAGATGGCAGGAAGGGGAGTAAGAAGTTTTTGGAAACAGCAGGGAATAGGGAAAAGTAGCCGAACACCCCTAAAGGCTGTTGGGACTCTGGTGCCCAGCAGCTGCCTTCAGGACAATACTTGAGGGTAGCCCAAGCCAAATGCCTTCAGTTGCAAGCTGCTTTCTCCCAAAGTTTGTGATCTTCCAGAAAAGAAGTGCAGGTCACCCCTAGGGGCCCTGGTCAGCCTTGATGTCCAGCAGAGGCCTTCAGCTCACTACCCAAGTGTATCCTGGGCCAAGTGCCTTCAATTGCACCCTACCTTCTCTCAAAGCTAATGCAACCTGTGAGAGAGAGAGAGAGAAAAGCTCCCAAAGGGGAGGGGTTCCCAGAGTAGGTAACCCTCCTGGTGACTGTTCTAGGGGTTTATATATCTCTGCATGTCTTCTGTTACTTGGAGTCTGGGAGGCAGTTCTTAAAATTTGCATAGGGCATGTGCATGTCCTTTGAGGGGTCTCCTTTCAGTAGAAGTGTCAGACTTGCTCCAGTGATGTCTCCTGGGTTTGTTGATTAGTAAGCGGATGGTTTTGTGAAGCTTTGGTCATTCTTATCTCTGAACCTTGGAAAAGCTGGTCTCTTTTGGGAGCCTTGGAAGTTAATTAGTATTCGTTGCCCCTCAGAAAATTAAGCTTTTCTACCGAGGCCTCTTCCCTACCTGCCTACTTCTCTTCTACCTCCTCAGTTCCATCCCCAGTACAGAGAAAAAAAAGAAAGAAAGAGAAAGAAAGAAAGAAAGAAAGAAAGAAGAAAGAAAGAAAGAAAGAAAGAAAGAAAGAAAGAAAGAGGAAGGAAAGAAGGAAGGAAGGAGGGAAAGGAACCTCTAAGTTCCCTTTGAGGAAGTTTGTTTCTTACCAGGGAGAGAACAATTCATTATCCAAGATTATGGGGATTAAGATCAAGATGAGTTTACATAAAATAGCATTTATTTTCTCTTAGTTTCCCCCATATAATTCCTAGTTGCTTCCCTATAGCTGACGACCCCTTGAAACTCAAACCTTTCCTTTGTTAAAATGCTATAAAGTGCCCAGGCATGGTGGCACACGCTTGTAATCCCCGTGCTTGGGAGGCTGAGACAAGAGGATTGAGGTTCCTGGACAGCCTCAGCTACTTATTGAGCTCCTTTGCAACTCAGTGAGACCCTGTTTCAAAATAAAGAATAAAAAATTGAGCTGGGGGTGTAGCTCGGCGGTAGAATGCCCCTGGATTCCATTCCCAGTAGTGCAAAAAATAAAAAGGAATAAAATGGTATCTAAGCCCCCAAAACGAACCTATTTACTGATTTTCACTTCTTCTTTATGAACTCTCACACCTGTAAATATTTTTAGAAAGTGTGTGTCCTTTCTCCTTGTTACTGGGTAATACTTTCTGCCTCCATATTTACTTTCCTAAGGGGGGGAAAATAAATTAAGCCTGAAAACCTTTCTCCCAATGCATATTTGTTTGATGCGTTTGGGGACGTCACTATCTTTTGTTGTTCTACAGTTCTGTGGGTGTCTAAGCAAACCACTGGGTAGTGGAGGTGTGTCTAAAATAACAATTATAGCTCCCTATCTCTTCTGAGGACTGGCCAGATCCTCTGTCAAAGTCCTTCCCTGCCCTGCTCATCCCTAATCCAGTTACTAACACACTGTTAGTTTGTTTCTTATAAGTTTAATTTGGAGGCCCCCAGGTACAACACTTGAAAAGGTAGCAGAAAGGGTTTTCTTCTTTGCTTGCCCTTTCTTCCCTTTTCTTTCTTTTTCTTTCTTTCTTTTTTCTTTCTTTCCCTCCTTCCTTCCTTCCTTTCTTTCTCTCTTTCTCTCTGTCTCTTTTTGTTCTCCTTTCTCCTCCTCCCTCATCTCCTCTCTTCCTCCTCCTCCTTCTCTCCTCTCCTCTCCTCTCTCTTCCTCCTCCTCCTCTTTCTTCTCTCTCTTCTCCTCCTCCTCCTTCTTCTCCTCCCTCTTTTTCTTTTTGGGATTGAACCCAGGGGCATTCTACCTCCGAGCTACACCCCCCAGCCCTATTTTTTATTCTTTATTTTGAAACAGGATCTCACTAAATTGCAGAGGGCCTCACTAAGCAGGTGAGGCTGGCTTTGAACTTGAGATTATGCTATCTCAGCCTCCCAAGTACAGGGATTACAATCGTGTGCCATCATGCCCGCCTTGCACTTTCTTTCTTTTAGCAGCAGGTGAGTGAATGTTCCTAGACCAGCATTTATTTATCCAAAGCTGGAGAAACCGGGCCCTTAGTCCTATGATCCAATGTGTCCCCTCTGCCTGTTCCCTTCCAGGTCCCTCCCATCTTCTTGTCATTTCTTTCCCATACATCTCAGATATTATTTTTATTCTTATTTTTCATCATTTGGTAGGTTCTTGATATTAATCACGCTTCAAGTACTTACTCAGGAGGTTATGGGGACTTTAAAAGTAGGAGGCTGATTTCCAACTTCATATCTTCTTAGGTAGAAATTTTAACATTGCCAGCCAGGTCAAACATGGCTGCTACTCCAATTTCACTTGCGTGCTGTTCTGGACACTATTGGAGACTCTAATCCGTACAGGAGGAACGCAGGTGATTCACTTCAGGAAAAGAAAGAGGTTTTGCATTATCCCCGTGAAGACAGCTGCCTGTTTCATGTATGTGTTTTCAGAAGTTTGGGCATCTGACGAACTTAGGCTGGCTTTTGACCTGTGCATAATCGGAAGCACAAAACACTCTTGTATTTCTTTAGCTTTCAAAAACATCCACTTTTGATTTAAAAAGTTGGGAAAAACTGACCCAAGTAAATGGCTGTTAGGAAGAAATGGGAAAGCCCTCCAAGCATCCTCCCCACCTCCGTTCCCTTCCATTTTTCCCCTCCAAAATGCCGTTTAATACTTAAAACGACTTTCCTAGCGTTTAACCTAACAATGCTTTTAAAGATTTAATATTACCCTCTTTTCCCTCAAATGATATTTGCATAAGCCATAATTAAGTTTTTGGAGTCTTATAAAAAAGCCTATTGAAAGAAATAAAGCAGTGAAGCAAACATTATAAATTGGAGTAGCTAATCACACAAAAAATGATAATAGCTTCTAAGCCGTAAAGTCAAAATTTACTTACATTTCCTGAATATTATGACTATTAATATTTTAAGATCTATTTATACGGAGATATAGCGTTGCCTTCTAATTTGCTCTTTTATTCAAAGTGATCTTTAACAACTAAAATCTTGTAACCCAATATCATAATCAAGCATTGAACTTTTAAATTGAAGCCAGACTCTTTTTAAAACACCTCATTTTCAAACATCCGGAGATGAAAAAGCATTTATTTGAAGATGGAAATTTTTTAGTTGTTTAGGAAAGCAGAAGAAGCTCTTTCGGACCTGAAATACTAATATGAAATGTCCTTTAACAATATGAATCTTTTGAAAAGATGTAAATTCATCATTATTAAACTCTGCCATTAATTTTTCTATTTAACGCAAAAGAATACAATTCATTGTGTTGCCATTTTATATTTTGCTTCAGCATAGTCCTTAGCAACTGCAAATTCTTTGAGTGAAAATGTGTGATTCAAACTGTACCCAAAACACAACACACACTTTGTAATTAGAAAACTCATATATCACATGAGGTTGATAAGAAAATGGGGGGGAAAAAAGCACCATACATTTCAGCAACATTTGCTTGAGTTGATCCTCTGTGATTGGAATGCTTCTTGCAGGGTTTTCCAAAGTTCAATGGATGATTAAAATAAGAAAGGGGGAAGGAGGAGGCTGTGTGACCGAGAAAATGTAAAATGTAAATAACAAATGAAAATTCCGGGGGTTAAGACCAATGGTGGTTCCCCCAGACTTGGTGCCATTGAAGTCCTACTTACACAATATATTCTCAGAACTTTGGACAAAAATTGCATCCGTGGCTTTGTTTTGAAGGTGACAATGATTTTTTTCAACTTTTATACAACCTCGTGACAAAATGACAGGAAGTTTAAATTAGAATGCTAGCAAACTAAGCTTTGTGTCTGAGGGAGAGGTGAGGAGGATGGGAACGGCCCGCAGATTGTCTTTTTTCCCCTTTCTCTTTCTATCAACTTAACAAATGTTTGTTTTCAATTTGTTTTTGACAATGGACTTAATAAACTCTTTTACCTGGTTAAGATTTATGAAAAGTGTGGCTCCCCCTACTTATCTCATTTATAGAATTTTGTCATTTGCATAATGGGGAGCTGGAGCTGGGGCATTTTCTTTTCTGCCTTTCAAGCACTTCGATTCTAATTTTCATGGTAATAGTAAGTGCATTTAACAACAATGGTCCATTGATCCAGCTTGTCTCCTACCTGCCCGGGAGCAACTGGGCAATTGTTACTCATAGAAGCCACAAGGCAGATAAGGGAATCGACCATTAGTGCAAAAAGCACTGTCTATAATGGTTTCAATAATAATTAATATGCAAGATAGCTAGTCTTGTCACACACCATTTCAGACTAGAATTGCATCTGTCAGTCCAAATCCCGACTCCATTCGAGGCATCCAGCACCGAATCTAGTTAGACAGCTAACTGAATTAAAACAAAAATCTACAGATGCATGATAAATGCACAGGATGCCATATCACACATGAATGACTCCTGCGCAGGCCAAATGACAGATGTATTTCCGCGACTCCAGGCCAAGCTCCAGCACAAACCACTCTTCATTTATCAATAATTGGGCCTTAATTTCGTTTGGCAGTGGTGGAGCAGCATGCTCAGCTTCCTCTCCAATAGACAAACACTAATTAGACTTTTTTTGGGGGGTACCTATCTTTTGATTTTATTTCAAAGAGTCAACCACAAGCAAAGTTAGAACTTGTCCTTTGGAAGAGAAGGATCTGTTTTACCTACAGCTCATTATTGGTGATAATATCTTGCAATGAGGACTCTCAAAGACTAATGTTTCATTTCTATAAAGATGGGAAATATAGGACATGCCCAGAGAGAAAAAAGAAATTGAGGAAGGATTGTGGCTATACATTTTGTCTTATAAAATACTGACCAACTCTTCATAGTTTTTGCTGAGTTTCACTTTGCCTTTTAGGTCAGTGTGTGTGTGTGTGTGTGTGTGTGTGTGTGTGTGTGTGTGTGTGTGAGAGAGAGAGAGAGAGAGAGAGAGAGAGAGAGAGAGAGAGAGAGAAAGGATAAGAGAAAATGAGGAAAATTCACAAACATCATACATCATAGACAGATGGATTGGCAATAGAAACAGAATTGTAGAACAATTCTTAAAATTTTAATTTTAAAAGGAGAAAATTATTAGGACCATATTTTTAGGTTATCACATAAATTTAAAGACCATTTTTTTTCATGTGATTTCTTTTCTTTGAGGTGAACTCACCGTGATAATTAATAAAATGCCTGGTCAGCTTCTTTAAGTGTTAGTGTCCTACTGCAACCCAACTAGGAGAAGGATTTCCAATCTTGTGTACAATACAACAACGTCTACTGTGAAACATATAAACCAGCCCTAGAATGACAAAGACACATATAAGCATCTGTGTATTGTCCACTTTCCTTCTTATTTCTACATTATACAAATTAATATTTTCTCTCTCAGTGTCTGCAGAGTCCAAGTATTCATTTGCTTCCTTTGTAATTAACAGGCCAATTGCCACGGCAGGCGGTGTACTGTGGTGCTCCCCAGGGTGGACTTTCCTCTGGTTAAGGAGTTGTGGCTAGTTGTTCATTTGAGCTTAGAATCGGCGGTGTCTTACAGGTTCTCTTGAGCACTTAGCGCTTCCTTCCAAACCCTGCCCCACAGTGAGTAAGAACGGAGACCCCGGCTTCTCCATCATGTCACCTTTCACATACAGGCTCCACATCAGCAGGCAGCTTGACTGATCCATCTGGAGATGATGCTCCTCCTCGCCACTCCCATACCCTTCGGATCCACATTTGCTCCTCTGCCTCGGCACAGGTGAAGCGGTGACGCCGCGGTCCTGAGGATTGGCTGCCATGCCCAGATGATCCGTTGAAGTTGGCTGCCTGCTCCAACATCCAACATAATTGAGGAGGACTAGGAACATAATCCATTCCTGTTTCACCCCAGTAACGATGCCAAATTCAACAGAGAGCTCTCCATATGGCCTCACACAAGTGAGGTAATGTGTATATTATGCCATAATAAATGAAGTCTCATAGGTTTCAATGGCTCATAGTCGCTATCAGGAATTTTCCTAGCAATTCATGGGAAACTGAGCAGCATGCCATAAATGAGAAAGCCATAAATAATTTTGCAACTCAGCCACCGGGGCTGTGGTGAAATGCTCTGCTTGCATTATTGACTCTAAACACTGACACGCGTGTAGGCGTGGCTGCCATTTTGTAAGCTGGCTCCCCTGAAGGACTCAGGAGAATGGAAGGATTAGTGATTCACTTGGAAAAAGACTTGAAGGTTTTAAGGAACTGGGAAACCTAGGGTCTGGGAATCATGCTACTTTTAATTCCAGAGTAACAGAATTGGTAAAGACTCTTGGCACTTGTAATTCTTAGGAGATATTTAGTGAGAAAGATGGAGTTTGTGGAGTATATTGTATTATTATTTAAAACATTCACTGATCGGAATGGATTGACCCTAGGTTTAACTGTGTGACTTGCTTGGCCGATGAAATGTGAGTTGAGTTGTCACATGCCAGTTCTCAGGATGAGCTTTAAGAGCCAGCGTGTGATTCTGTCATGTTCTATCCCCCGATGCCCTGAGACCAATAACATCCCAGATAAGGGCCGCTCCATTAATCTGGGTCCAAAAGTGAAGACATATGGGGAAGAGCCAGAGCCAACCTATAATGTACATGGAACATGAGAAGAATGAGGCAACTGTTGTCAGAAACAAAGAAATGGGAAAAATTTATTACTACAGAATAATTTAAGTTGGTTGATACAGATCATACTACATATTTAAGATTATATGGACTATTTAATTCTGATGATTTGAACATAAGCACCGGCAATCCATCAATCTAAACAAATAATCCTAACAGGATTGGTTTTCAGTGGCATAAATGTTCTAGCATCTCCTGCCTTTGAGTTTCTCTTCTACTTATACATGATTTATTGAATTGACCTACACAAGTTTGCAACCAGCACATTTTTGCTATTATTTTTGCACGTAAAAACTACTAATCTATACCTTTTCTCTCACCTGTGTAACCTATAATTTATGCTTCCAGTATTTGCTTAGAAGTCTTTTTTCTTTCCTGAACCCCATAAAGAAAGGATTTAGACTTAGATGTAATTCTAATATGGAGTATTTCAACATTTTATCATCTATACCAGTATCTATCAGTAAGACATGATGTTAAAATGTTTTCTTGCTATGGTCAGATGTGTGTATTCTACCTCCCAACTGAAATGATATATTAAAATCTTAACCCCCAAGGCATTCAGAGGTAGGGCCTGTGAGAAAAAATTAGATCAGGAGACAGACCACTACTACCATGTGACATCTGTGCCTTAAAAAAAGGATTCAGAGAGCTTCCTTGTCTTCCTACCATGTGAGACTGCAGAAGTAAGTTACATCTATAAAACCCTTATGGGCACTGAAGGTAAAGACACCTTTTTATCTTAGATTTTCTAGTCTCTAGAACTATGAGAAACAAATTTCTATTGTTTATAAATTTTCCAACCCAACCTGTATTTTGTTATAACATCCTAAATGGGACCAAGACAATCATACTGAGTACACAATTTGTCATGCCCAGAAAATATCAAATGGATATTCAAAATCCCTTCTCAAAAATGCTAGCCTAGGCGCCGGGCGTGGTGGCGCACGCTTGTAATCCCCGCGCTTGGGAGGCAGAGACAGGAGGATCGCGCAGGTTTGAAGCCAGCCGCCCTGGCGTAAGAGACCCTGTTTCAAAAATATAAAATAGGTCTGGGAGTGCAGCCCGGAGGAAGAAGGGCTTCCAGGAACCCCAGTACCACCAAAAAAAAAAAAAAAATGCTAGCCTAGGGATATCAGTCATGGGCAGAGACTCCTGGAACCTTGAATGGGGTCCAGGTCACTGTAACCTTGGCTAAAGTTCTATAGAGCAACCCTCTTTAGGGGTGGTGCTAAGGATCAGTACTATATGAACATTCTGAACAGACAGGTGAAGTTCAGAAAGAGGCTGGGAAAGGAAGCCAAGAGAAGTTCCCAAGGGTTCTCCAGCCTGGTCCCAGGACACGGTGTAACGTGCTCATGGATTTGCCCTTGGGTGTGGAGGTTTCTTTTAAGAACATGAAGTCAGTCGAGTTCCTAATCATCCCAGCATGTTTACATGTTTATATGAACAGAATTGTCCCCGTATGTGGACAAGTGATTATACTTGTAGTTAGTCTCTAGAGAAAAGGAGTCTGGAAATGCAAACCTAAGCCTGTGCGTATCCTCGAATTCTCTATAAGGCCTCACATTTGTCCCATTTTTGTTACTTGGAGAAATGGACTGTCAGCCATTTCTTCAACCAACTGAGGAAAATAAAGACAATAAAAATTGTCCTCTCCCTTTAGCTCATTTAATTGATTCTAGGTGTCTATGAATTTATGTACAACTTGTTTTTTGCCTTTGAATTACCTTTTGTTTAAGGATCAGTGGTGACAACATTTGGCCATTTCTTCTACTTCAATATTCGTATTTGGTAAAAACAAAAAACGTAGCAACCCCAAGTGAGTCTAACTCTCTTTTTTTAATCTTTAGTGGAATCTGAAATCCAAAGTCAGGCAGCCATTGGTCCACACTGTCCCAAGGACTTAACTGAATCATTTTCCTGGTCACAAAACAAGTAGGAGAGCTTCAGAGATTTATTAGGGATACAGATCTGCCTATGCTGGGAAGACCCAGGTGATGAAGAAGATGAAATATTTTCTCTCATCTTTTTTTTCTTCCCTCCTTCCTGCCTTTAGACTCTTTTAGTTGAGAAGATTCAGAACAAAGACTCAAGCTCATTTTACTTGACCTATCAAGGACTCCAGAGAAGCCTGTACTTCCCCCTGTAGACTTTGCAAATTATCTTCAAGACAAGATAAATTCGTAGAGAGCTCTGGTCTCTTATGAAAAGCACAAGTCTGGGTTTGGGGGATCCTTTTTATCTCTAACAATGCTAGAACGGTGCACATGGCCGAAGGTGCTATGTGCCTCTCCATGTGTACCTCTTACCTCTTTCTCGGTAGATTATTTCCAGGTTCCCAATGCCCCTCATTTTCTATTTTTCTATATCTCCTTCAGAAAAGCCATGGTGATTAGGATTCTCTGCCTTTAGGAACAAAAAACAAATGGGGCTGCCTTTAAATTGAAGAAACTTGCTGGAAGGCTAGGATATATAGTTCCTAAACTCAAACGATTTATAAAGAAAATAGACCTTACAAAAAGAAGAGTGGCTCTAGGGAACCTAAGTGGCAGGATCTAAGTGACAGTCTCTTTAGCACACCCACCACATGGATTGATCAGTTTCAGTTCCTCTCACATTGCTCAGTATTCAAATTTCATTTGTTGGTTAGTATCATTTGCCCACCCTTGGCCTTAGAAGGGCAGGGCTTTTTGATTGACGGCTTCACTAGGACTTAGGCAACAGGAGAGTGGAAGAAAGTCTATAAAAGGATGACTGGTGGGGGAAAGGGCTCTTACCAAAGAGAGGGGTCCTGGAGAGGCAGAACAACAAATATCTACTTCGATCTCCAAAGAGAACTTCCTTCCCTGCCGTCCAGATCTAGGCCTCCAATATCCTCCAAGATCAAAGAACAAGATGGTAGATTATCTCTACTCATAACCTCACCTTGGCACCTGAGGGCACCTTGCCTTTTTAGCAAGGATAACATCTTAACTTTCATGATCATTTCCTAGTAGCAAAGACAGACTCTGCCTCAAAGTCTAGCCAATTCTGCATGGCAGGTGAGAATGTCTTAAGTTTTATCATGAAGGCATTCATTATATCACAAAGGCAACAAATCAGATCGATGACCTTAGGGTAAGCCTTCAAATGTTAATATGAAACCAGTCTGGCTTCTAATTTTTTTTTTTTATCACTTCCAAATCATCACCAAGCCCAGCAGTTTAACTAACCAAACAACTGTGATTCCGACTCATTAGAACTCTTCCATTTGGGTTGAAGATACAAAGGGGCAGGGATTTAGGTCCTCTGTGAAGACCCTCCAGTGATATTTAACTATTTAAATCAATATTCTAAATGTTTGCCAGGTTGCAGGTATTGGCCTGAAAACTGGCAAAGCTTTTTTTCTACATTTTTGGTGCATTGTAGTCATACATCTTAATGGAGTACAAGATGGTAGAGGCATACATGCACACATCACTCATTTAGCCCTTCCCCAGTTCCCATCCCATTCTCTCCCCCCTTCCTCCTTTTCATGTTTGGCTTCGAGATTGACTTTGATATGGGATGAGATGGGGAGAGGCAAATTCCCTAATGTACTTTTTTATATATTTTTTTGGTACTGAGATTGAACCTGAGGCATTCTACCTCCAAGCTATATGCCTCTTTTTAAATTTTCGAAACAGAGACGTTTTAAGTTGCTGCGGCTGGCCTTGAACCTGTGATCCTCCTCTATCAGCCTTCCAAGTACTTGGATTATAGGCATGCACCACCATTTCTGCTTTTTATTGCTTATGATTGAATGCTCAATAAATTATTCTATATCTTTTAAATCAACATACATGACAAACCTCATTCCAAGGGTGACTGTAACAAGATTTCTAAAGAAAATATAAATCTGGTATTGAAAGGGTCTATTCCATTTCATTCAGTTTTCGATTATTTAAGAATATTTGGATTTCACATCACTTTATAATATTTTGTGCACTTCCACCAAAAAATAATCTTAATGAGTTTTTAGTGCCATAGGCCTTTATTGTCTCTCTCTTTCTCTCTCTTTTTGTACACACAGCCAATTTAATTTTCAGCATAGTAGAAAAAAATGTTTTTTTCACATTGCAAAAGGGTAAACAGCTTGTTAGAGTTGGATTGCATGACTTTTATGAAAGAGAGTAGGTGCCTTATTTAAATGTGTTATAATGGAATATAGTAATAGATTAATTAGCTCTGTATTTTACAGCCGATTTTTTTCATACGCCCTATTTCTTACACTGATCCCATAAGATTTAAGCCTAAGTTAAAACACAGTGATAACCTTTGCCTCCCATGCCCTTGATAATCATCTTCTCTCTCTGGTATTGATTATCTGCCAATCTGTCAGCTGCTGGATACTTCATGCAAAGACGAGCCTGCTGACAGCCAGGAAACAGACATAGAGGTAGAAGAGAGGGCTGTTAGCAGGGAGACTACCTTTGTCCCCAGTAATCAATCGAATTCCTCTTAGTACTCTTCTCAAAGTGGGTGGTTTGAGCTTGGAATGAGACATCTACAGTCTGCTCGGAAATACGGAGTCATATGGAAAGGCTGATGCACGTTGGATGAATACAGATCTCAAAGGATTCTATCCTGGAATTACAAAAGAATGGGGGAGGATGGGGATTGCATCTTTGCAAAGCTGAAGCCCTGAAAAATGTCATTATTAGCTCTCTTATCCCATCCACTTTGTCATTCCAGGGTTTCAAGGAAAAGTAAAATTGCCTGAGCTTTGAGAGTCAGGACAATCTTAGTTTGGTCCCAGGTTCTTTGTGACCTGACCCCGTGGTACTATCAGCCACTGGGCAAGTGGCCCAAATTCTCTCAGCCTAAGTTTCCTTGCAGTGGAATGATGAGGATTAAGTGAAATCGTATCAGAAGCTCCTAGTGTACAAGTGTTCCTTTGATTGATTTAACATTAACTCCCATTTAATGAGGGCTTCTATGTTCCAGGCACTATACATGGACTCCTTCCAGATAGCATCTAAAGAAAGTCTTATTATCACCATATAGTGCTGGGAGCACCAAATTCAGAGAGATCGAATAATTTGGAATTTGAATTCACACCATTGGATTCCGAAACCTTTGCTCTCTTTTCTAAGTTATTTGTTGTTTTTGCTCCTAAAGATTTAGAAACAGCCAGGCTTGGTGATGCCTGCCTGTAAACCTAGTACCTAGGAGACGGAGACAGGAGGATCAGAGCCAGCCTCAGCAACTTAGCTAGGCCCTCCACAACTTAGTGAGATTCTATTTCAAAATAAAAAATAAAATATGGCTGGTGTGTAGCTCAGACGCAGAACAACCCCAGGTTCAATCCCCAGTAACACACACACACACACAAAATTAGAGCCAATCTGTATGAGGAAGTCATGTGCGTCCATACAAAAATCAGGATTGTCTGCAACAAACATTAAATTCAATATTCGCTGATGAGAAGAAAATAAAAAAAGGCACATTATGAGTGAAAGAAGTTGAAGACTTTGCTGTCAAAAGGACCTTTCCATGGAGCTACTAAAAGGATTATGCTGGCTTTTAAGTATTTAGCACTATTATTGTTTTCAGTCATGAAAGTAGATACCATTCAAACAGTAATGAGATGACAGTTCAATAGTAGAATTTGAAGCTCCAGATTTAATTATGAGAGTAAATTTAAATCCTAGAAAATTACATCAATTCACAAAAGTTTAGAAGTATTCTTTTTGTCTTCCTATTAGTAATTATCTTTATAAAATCATTATTCTAATGTACAAATGGACAATGTCCTACTTTTACCAAGATTGTTAATATTTTTATACCAGGCATATTCTAGTGATTCTTCTCAGAATCTCAGAAAATTATTATTATTAAATATTGGGGAATGAACCCAGGGGCATTCTATCTCCAAGCCATGCTCCCAGGCCTGTTTTACTTATTATTATGAAACAGGGTCTTGCAAAATTGCTGAGAGCCTCGCTAAGTTGATGAGACTGGCCTCAAACCTGCAATCCTTCCATCTCAGTTTCCTAAGTACCGGAGTTATAAATGTGCATCACCACACCTGGCTTCCAGAAAATTTACTTAAGAGCAACAGAGTGGTGTGCTGGGTAGGCTGCTGAGCTTAAATACAGGCAAAGCAAAGTCCAGTCTCCAACCTCCCATTAACAAGTCCTCAGAATTTAGTCAATCACCAATTTCTTGGACATTTATGGACTCATCTGGAAAGTGGATCTGGTGATTTCTAAGGTCTCTCACAGTCCTGAGAGTATGTGATCTGCTTTAATTAAGGAGCACAGCAAGGTAAGTCATGCAGTTATTTTTTTTTTCTGATTCCACTGACGACAATGTGCCTTATTCTTAGACATCATAGAAAAAGACGAATGGTTGGGAATCGTTCTCTTTGCTGTCCATTTATAAGCAGAAAGACTCTTTGGTGTCTTGCCCAGTACTTCTGCACAGTCTTTCACAGATCCCAGCACAGAGAAGTGCTTCATAAGGCGTCACCAAGAGCTGCTGCTGCTGCTGCTGCTGCTGCTGCTGCTGCTGCTGCTGCTGCTGCTGCTGCTGCTGCTGCTGCTGGGCCGGTGCAGTGAGACGCAGACTTAAGGAAGCATAGTAAGCATGATTCTAGGGCAGTTCTTGCATGGCCCTCTTCTGCCTTCTACCTCCTCCAGGTTCATTTTTTTTCCCTGGCCCACAGAAAGCTAGGGCAATAATCAAACAGCAAAAATCATCGTGTGATTCCATCCTGACTCCAGAAATGGGCATAAGCTTAGAAGACTTGATTTTTCTCTCAGAGCTTTTGAATTTTGTACCTTGAGCTGGGTTGATGGCTGTCTTTCTGAATTCCTTTAGTACTTAAGGGTCAACCATCTTAAAAAAGCAAAGTAGCAAGTACATGCCAAGCGCTGTGCTAGGTATTTTCACATGCATTTTTCTCATTTTATTTTTATGAAAATCTTAGAAGTTTTACTATCAATAAAGTGGAGATATGGAAGTTAGGGATTAGAGATTCAGTATTTCTATACGCAGGTGGCCCATTAATGTCATGGGCTACAGAACACTATTCTTCTAATACAGACATTCACACCCTCCTTTAGAATTTCTCTCTCTTTAACTTTTTTTGAAGAGTGCATATTCTGAATAAGACTGAACCCTAATATTTTTAAAACTCTAATTGCTAGAAAAGCAGAAGACAGGATTTCCTCTCCCCCCACCCCTGGGGGTTGGGCGGTACTGGGAATTGAACCCAGGAACTTTCTATCCCAAAGCCATATCCCCCAGCCCTATTTTATTATCTTTTTAAAATTTTGAAATAGGGTCTTATTGAGTCATGCGGCTGACCTTGCACCTTCAATCTTCCCATCTCAGCCTCCCAGGTACTGAGATTAGAGGTCAGTACCAGCACACCCAGCAAAAGATTTCCATTTAAAGGCTACTTTCAGTTTTTCCAAAGTGAGAGATATGAATCAACTTTGGGTGGCTGCACTCTTGTTTTGGAAAAATCATTCCATAGGCTTTTTGGTCCACCAAAAGTGATCTGAAAAGTCTTAATCTTTGTATGTACTGTGTAAAAGATACTTGTTTTGTTTTGTGGATAGAATAGCCTCTCTATTGATCATAGCTCTTTGCAAAAACTTTGTTTGCTACACATTATTTTTGCTCCTGGGAGATTTGTACTTGTGCTTTTCCAAATGGTCAGAATTCAGCAGGTACTACAAGGCTGTTGTTACAACATGAAAGTACATCTTTACCACCCTGTATTATGATAGAGAAACAGTCCCCGCTCTGCTGCCTAGAAACCGCCCTTGCTGTTCTTCTGAATTCCTTCTGTGGTGTTTTGAAACCATGAATAACTGAAGAGTTGGAGTTAGGTATTGATGTCATATATTTTTCCATTCCAATGGGTTATGCTAAAGGGAAAGCAACAGACCAAAATAAACCAATGAATCAATGTAAAAACACAGCCAGATGCAGGGAAAAAAAAAAGAACCATGAATGCATTTGGTGGGGATACTTAGAAGCACATGGATGGGGTTCTGAACATCATTTGGTAAGTCTGGTAAATTTTTAGTCTAATGTGATTTAGTCTTTAAAGGAAGTATGATCTCACAAGGCAGCTGAGACAGGTAGGTAATACTTGGAATCATGTTAGGAAATATAGTATTCCTTTTTATTCTAGGGAGGTTTGTATTTAAACTTTAGTCTGTTCCCATTAGAGATTGTATTCTTTGTCCTGTATTCCTCATACAGTGAGTAGTTAATGACTGTCTCTGAATCTGTAATTGAAAGAAACTCTTGCCATGTTAAGGTTCAGATGCAAAGGTTTTCAGCACCTTTTTACATTCTAAACAAACAATTATTAGAATTAGACAACTTTCCTTTACTCACTTAAATGCCACCCTATTTGGGTTTTGTTTTCATTTCTCAGTGCCAGAAAATATTAGTCATGAGTCTTGTCATCTATTTGCAACTAAATTACTTAGCCCAGTTACCTATAGCCATGGTCATATACAGTCTCTGTATTTCTGAAATAAACTTTATATTTATAGTTTAAAAAAAGCATGCATTGTTCTCATAATTGTACCATAGTTCACTGCTAGGTAAATTCTCAATTTCTCATTGAGATTAAGTCAAAATATGTTACACAATTTTTTTTATTGGTGCACTGTATTCATACATCATAGTAGGATACATACTTTTGTAGACATACATGCACACTTTTCCCAGTCAGCCCCCACCCAATCCCCACCCCATTCTCTCCCTATCCCTCCCTCCCATGCTTGGCTTAGTAGTTGACATCTAGTATTATGGCAATTTATCTAAAATTAAAAATGATAATCTCACATAACAGTTTCATTTGTCTGATACCAAGCTTTTGATGACTTAAAGATAACATTTCAATATTTCTTTTTATTTTCTTTCTTACCAGAGAATATTTTTTTCTATTTTTTAGGTGAAACTATCATATATTTATATATTTATTTTTCAGAAAAAAATCTATCCTAATATGGAATATGGACTCTAGGTACCCAAAACGATCTTGAAAAAGAAAAAAGCTAGAAGATATATATTTTCTGATTTCAAACCATATAAAGCTACAATAATTGAAACAGTGTAGTACTATTCTAAAGGCAGATATATAAACCACTGGAGTTAAATAAAAGCCTAGAGCTAAATTCTTCCCTATATTGTCAAGTTATTTTTGACAAGGTTTCCACGAACATTTGGTGGTGGAAATATTAATCTTTTAACTAAATATTGTTAAAAATAATAATTACATGGAAAAGAATAAAATTGGACCCTTACCTAATCCCATATACAAATATTAACTCAAAATAGATAATAGACCTAAATATAAATCTTAAGACTATAAACTTTTAGGAGAAAATCTGGGTCATTAAACCTCACAACATTGAAATTGGCAGTGATTTCTTGGTTATGATTTCAATGGCACAGGCAACAGAAGAGTATACAAACTCCCTAAAAAATAAAAAAATATTGTATATCCAAAGACAATGTAAACAGAGTTAACAGTTACTAATAGAATGGGATAAAATATTTCCAATTGCTATATCTGAAGGTATATTAATATTCCAACTAGAAAACCTAAAAAATAACAACAATAAAGGCAAACAATACCATTTAGGGATAGGTAAAAGACTAACATAAATAATGAATCTCCACAGATAACCAATCTTAGTTGTCTGTTGGAAAATCTGTTTCTCTAGTTCTGGAGTGTATTACCTATTTCTTCTTTGTAGTTAATCTCTTTGAGTATTTTCTCTAGTGCTGGTTTTGAAGACATAAATTCCTTCAGTTTCTGTTTGTCATGGAAGCTTCTTATTTCTCCATCTAATTTGATAGAAAGTTTTGCTGGGTAGGAAATTTTTGGCTGGAAGTTGTTTTCTTTCAAAATTGGGAATATGTTACTCCAAGCCCTTCTGGCTCTCATGACTTGGTTTGGGAAGTCTGGAGTGATTCTAATTGGTTTGCCTCTGAATGTCACTTGGCCCTTTGTTTTTGTTGCCTTTAAGATTCTCTGCTTGGCTTCCACATTGGTCATTTTGACAATTATGTGGCGTGGGGATCCTCTTCTCCGATCCTGTCTAAAGGGAGTTCTATAAGTTTCCTGGACCTTTGTATCAACCTCTTGCTCTATGTCTGGAAAATTTTCTGCTATTACTTCCTTGAAGAGATTGTTGATCCCTTTGGTTTCACTTTCTTTTCCCTCCTCTCTTCCAATTATTCTTAGGTTAGCTCTCTTAAAATGGACCCATATTTCTTCAATATCAGATTCCTGCTGTCGGATATTTTTTTCTAGATTAGAAACTATGCGTTCATTTTTGGATTGCTCATCTTCTAAGAGCGAGATTCTGTTCTCCATGTGTTTTAATCGGTTGTTTGTGCTTTGAATTGAGGCCTTTACTTCATTAATTGCATCCTTTATCTCTTTTGGCTCTCTCTGAGTTCTTTTTGAAGCACCTCTATTATTTCTACAGTTATTATCCTGATTTGATCTTCTAGAAATCTCTGATTTTCAGTTTTATCGGGTTCTGATGTTGTGGGGTTGTGGGCATTTATTGCTCCAGTATTATTCCTCTTTCCCATGATTTTGGATGTTTGTGGCTTCTCTGGGTTCTTCCCTTGGGTCACTATGACTTCACTTAAGGTGTACTGGATCTCGAGTCAGTAGTATCTCAGACCCCACTACTCCTTTACTGGGTTTTATCACAGAGTCTCCGACCCAGAGAGTCGATAGAGGCTGCTTTAGACTGTGGGGGGTGCCAGGTTGCATGTTCTCCTATGGTGTGATATCTCTGCCACCGCCTCTCCCCCACTGGGTCAAGTCCCAGGGAGTACAGTACTGGGATTTCTCCTCTGTGGCCCGCAGTTTGACTCACTGTTCTTGAGTACGCAGATGTAGCTGTACTGGCCTCGCTGAATTCGGTGCTGCTGCCGCCGGTGGCAATATGGCGCCGCTGCTACGCCTTCAGCTGTGGGGCTGGCATTTTTCTTCTTGGTTTTGATTTCCACTCTGAATCCCTGCAGCGTGTGTAAGCTCGGCCACTGGGAGCTTTAGATGCTCTCTGCGCGGAGAAATCCCGCCTGGCTGTTCTGCAGTGGCTCACCTCGGCTTGCTGTAGCCGTCCTGTGAATTCGCCGGTGCCGCCGGCAATATGACGCTGCTGCCGCGTCTGCCGCGTCCTCGGGCGTGAGGCCGTTGTATCTCCTCTGTGGCTCTGTTCTCAGTCTGCTTTCTCTCTGGAGCCTGGTGATTTTTTGTTTCACTGGTGATGGTGTTTTCTGGCTATGAAAGGCGCTGATTTTGTGGTAATGGAGATTTGTTGTTAGCAGGGCTCTTAAGCCCCGCTTTTCTCGGTCGCCATCTTCCCGGAAGTCTCTCTATGTTACACAATTTTAACACTGTGGTATATTTTAATAAGTCTCTATGTTTTCATGCTTTTTTGTGGCACTGGGGATCAAACTCAGGAGCCTTCTATCTCTGAGCTTATACCCTTCCAGCCTTGTTTTATTTTTTATTTTGAAATAGTCTCACTAAGTTGCTGAGGGACATACTAAATTGCTGAGGCTGGCCTCAAACCTGCAGTCCTCTTGTCTCAGCCTTCCAAATATTAAGATTACAGGCATGCACCACCGCGTCCAGCTTTCTTCAGATTTTAAAATTAAAATGTAATAACCAGCCGGGCGTGGTGGCGCATGCTTGTAATCCCAGCATTCGGGAGGCTGAGACCTGAAGGATCACGGTTTGCGGACAGCCTCAGCTACTTAGTGAGGCCCTGTGCAACTCAGTGAGACCCGGTTTCAAAATAAAGAATAAAAAATAGGGCAGGGGGTGTAGCTCGGAGGTCAAATGCCCCTGGGTTCCATCCCCAGACCCGCCAAAAATAAAAATAAAAATAAATAAAAATAAAATGTAATAACCAATCAGCCAAGCAGTGAACAAGCTGAGTCTAAAAAACAAAGTCTCCTGAATCTTTAGTCCTGGATTAGACTACCGCTTATATAATATATTCAGAAGCTTTCTAATAATAAGTACATTAAAGACATAAATTACAAAATGCTCATTAGAATTGGTGATGACAACACTATTGCTTGGAATACAAATAGTCTAATCTATTACCCCAGAAGCCCTGGTCCTCTATTTTGGTAAGGAAAAAAAAGGCCTCACCTGTGTTCTTATTGGTTGACATTTGCTTATTAATGCTGAGAGGATGTTCTCTGCTTACATAACCATTAGGTAACACGCATTTGCAAATTCTCCTTTACTCACAGGTTTTCCTCTCCATAGCTGATTTTCCAAAGTAATGACAAATGGAAACTGCTTTTTAAGACTGCCTTCTGTGCTTTAGAAGTGTTTGAAGAAAAGAGAAATAAGCATTTCTTGAGGACCTACAATGCGTTCGGTATTGTGACCTATGGAGATCATCTCAATAGATTGTCCTTGAGTGAAAGAAGAAAGGCACCAATTAGCAAATGTGGTGTGCAGTCACAGAAATGCTCTTAATTCTCCATGGTCTCTCCTTGGCAGCGCCCTAAGATAGCAGCCAGACCAGAGATGCTTTCCAACTTATGTGGTTGGTGATAAATGCAAATGAAGACCTCAACTTACAAGCCAAAGGTTTTAGTCTTAAGCCCAAAATATGTTATATAAAACTCACCTTCAAGAAAGACTCTCTGGGAAAGGATTTACTCCTCCAAATGGGGGAGAAAATAGGTTTTTGTATCTAGACTCATTCAAAGCCAAAAGTTCTTAGACTGAAGTGGAAGGATTTCCACTTGGACCTGGGAGTTGTTAACATGAGTGTGTTGTGTTTTTAAGAGGGCTTTGGGAGAAACTCATAGAGTTTCTTAGATATCAACAATGTGGTTTAGACTGTTTTGAAGACTTCTGTGTAAATTAATGATACCCATATGGAATAAACCTTCGAAAAATGCACACTAGATGAAATAACTCATTTGAACCAATTTAAAAGATTTGTAAATAGGTATGTGGCAATTATTTTTCTAGGTCATCTTTCCAACTTGGAGAATTCACAATCACTTTTGAAATTTTATGACAGTTCTTAAGACTGGTTCATAGTCCTACCACAGCTCTTATCTGTTGCCTTTAACACACTTTAGCCTCCATCATCTTTAACACATCTCCAGCCAATAAATCAGCAGTCAGGTCACGTTTGCCTCAGAAGGTGCTCTTTATAATGATGACTCCCAGGAAACCTACAGAGTTTTGGCTTCACATTAGAAGCTGATGTACATCAGAAGAGAGCGTCTAACAAGACCCTCTTGACCCTACCTGTCACACTATATAAGAAATTAGCTCAAAGTGGATCTTCACCTTGAATGTAAGAGTGAAAACCTCTAAAACTCGTGGAAGAGCACACAGAGAAATACTCTTCAACTTTGGGTTAGGTAATGGTTTCTTTGATGGGACACTCAAAGTATAATCCACAAAAGAAAAAAAATGAATTTTGCCAAAATTGAAAACTTTTATGCTTTAAAAGACACCATCAAGAAAGCGAAAAGACAATCCACAGAATAGAAGTAAATATTTGCAAACTGTGTAGTTTATAAGGAACTCCTGTGCAAAATATGAAAAGGCTTACCCTGCAATGATAAAAGGTTACCCAATTCAAAGATAAGCAAAGAGCTGGGCGTGGTGGCGCACGCTTGTAATCCCCACGCTTGGGAGGTAGAGACAGGAGGATCACGCAGGTTCGAAGCCAGCCACATGCGCTGGCTTAGGAGACCCTGTTTCCAAAGAAAAATGTAAAAATAGGTCTGGGAGTGTGGCCCGGAGGTAGAAAGGCTTCCAGGAACCCCAGTACCACCAAAAATAATAATAATAATAATAAGCAAAGGATATGGGCTTAGTGATGAATGCTCCTACTTTTAGCTGGTTGGGATGCTAAGAAAGGAGGATCACTTGAGCCCATGAGTTCAAGACAAACCTGAGTATACAAATATTTAAGACCTGTCTGGGCAACATAAGTGAATCCATATCTTAAAGCAAGCACAACAACAGCAAATGAGTAAAATATTTGAACAGGCATTTCTCCAAAGATATACAAATTGCCAATAAGCACATGCAGATAGCCAATAAGCACATGTAAAGGTGTTCAGTATCAATAGTCCCTATGAAAATAAAAATGAGCTCTACAATGAGATACCACTTTGCAACTACAAAGATGTCGGAACGAAAAAGACAGATAATAGCGAGAGTTAGTAAGAATGTGAAGATACACTGCTGCTGGGAATTCAAAAGGACACAGTTCCTTTAGAAAATAATCTGGCAAGCCGGGCATGGTTGTAATCCCTGCGCTTGGGAGGCTGAGACAGGAGGATCACGCAGGTTCGAAGCCAGCCTCAGCTACTTAGAAAGTAATCTGGCAGGTTCTTAAGATGATAAACATAGTCACCATGCCCCAGCAATTCCAGGCCTAGGTATTTGTCCAAGAGAATCAAAGACTATGCCCACACAAACCTGAGCACGAATGTTCACATAAACGTCATTCAAACATCCCCAAAGTGGAAATGACTCTGATGTTCATAAATTGATGAATGGATAAAGAAGATGTTATATATCCTTACAAGATGCTACTACTAACCAATAAAAAAAAATAACTTCGTACCTATTAATCAATTAAAAATAATGTGGTACCTGTACATGCCACTTCTTGGATAGACTTTACTATGCTAATTGAGAGAAGCCGCATATTGAATGATTCCATTTATATGAAGTGATCAGAATAGGCAAATCCAGAGAAATAGAGAACATGTTAGTAGCCGGGCGTGGTGGCGCACGCTTGTAATCCCCGCGCTTGGGAGGTGGAGACAGGAGGATCGCACAGGTTCGAAGCCAGCCTCAGCTACTTGGCGAGGCTCTCAGCAACTTGGTGAGACCCTGTTTCTAAATAAAATAGAAAATAGATCTGGGAGTATAGCCCGGAGGTAGAAAGCCTCTGGGTTCCACCCCCAGTACCAAAAAAAAAAAAAAAAAAGCCCAAAAAACAAAATAGGTCTGGGAGCCAGGCGTGGGGTGCACGCTTGTAATCCCCGAGCCTGGGAGGCTGAGACAGGAGGATCGCGCTTTTTCGAAGCCAGCCCCGCTGGCTTAAGAGACCCTGTTTCCAAAAATAAAAAAGTACAAAATAGGTCTGGGAGTGTAGCCCAGAGGTAGAAGGGTTTACAGGAACCCCAGTACCACAGCTAATAATAATAATAATAATTTATTATTATTATTATTATTATTATTATTATTATTATATTATATATTATATATCATTATATTATATTATATTATTATTGTTGTTGTTGTTATTATTATTATAAAAAGAAAACATGTTAGTAGTTCCAGCCGAGGGATCAGGGAGAATAGGAAGTAACAGCTCATGGGTATGGGGTATGTATTAGTCATTCAGGTTGCTGTAACAAAACACTATAAATGGGATGCTTAACAAAATAATTTTATTTTTCATAGTCCTAGAGTCTGGGAAGTCCAAGATCAAGGTGCTAGCCAATTTGGTTTCTGGGAAGGGCTTTCTTCCTGGCTTGTGAGTGGCCACTGTTTGTGCTGAATGCTCAAAGAGCTTTTCCTTAGTGTGGGGTATGGAGAAGCATGAAGCTCTCCTCGTCTTCTTATAAGACATCAACCATATTAGACTAGAACCCCCACCCTTCTGATCTCATTCAACTTAAGTTTCTACCTTCATTGTCATCACCTGAGGGATGGTAATTCTTTAACATATGGAATTTGAAGTAACACAATGTTCAGTTGGTAACAAGAATAACAAGACTCCTTTTTAGGAAGCTGAAGGTAGTTTGAAAGTATATGGTGGCAATGATTGCACAACATAATAAATATAAAAGACATTAAATTGTATACTTTGTTATTTTGTTTTGCTTTTTGCAGTACTAGAATTGAACTCAGGGCCTTCAACCTGCTAGACAGGTTCTGCTACCGAGCTAGATTCCAGTCCTTTCTATTTTATTTGGAGACAGAATTTCACTAAGTTGCCCAAACTGACCTCAAAGTATTGATCCTCCTGCCTCAGCCTCCCAAGTAGCTGGAATTATAGGTGTGTGCCACCACACTCAGCTAAATTGTATGCTTTAAACAGTGAATTATATCTCAGTAAAGCTGTGTGTGTGTGTGTGTGTGTGTGTGTGTGTGTGTGTGTGTGTGTTTTACTGGGAATTGAACCCAGGGATATACCACCTCGGAGATACACCCCAGCTCTATTTGTTTGAAACAGTGTCTCACTAAGTTGGTGAGGGTCTCTCTAGGTTTCTGAAGCTGGCCTGGAGTCCTCCTGTCTCAGCCTCTCAAGTACTGAGATTAGAGACATGCGCCACCACACCTAGCTCAATAAAGCTATTATCAAACAAGCAAACAGAAAAGGCCTTTTATTTTATTTTATTTTTACTTTATTTTATTTTATTTTTTATAACAATTTTTTATTGAACATAAATAGTATACATTTACACTATATTTGGTGCCCTCCCCCCCCGCCCACATTTTCCCTCCCCCCCCACCAATGGTTGTCCAGGTTAACCATGTCTTATTCATAATTTTACACATGTTCAAGTGTAGACCCTTATTAATCGAGACCGGCCTTCCTCCTCTCCTATCTTACCATCCAAACTTAGCTAGTATTTCCCCTTCAATATCTGGAGTCCCACTGGTATCCTCTGTGTTTCCTAGTTTGGGCATATTAGAGGAAACATATGTATCTTCTTCTTCTGTGCTTGGCTGATCTCACTTAACATAATGTTCTCCAGGGCTTTCCATCTTCTTTCAAATGATATAATTTTGTTCTTCTTTATGGCTGAATAGAATTCCATTGTGTGTATTTCCCATAGTTTTGCTATCCATTCATCTGTTGATGGTGATCTGGGTTGGTTCCATATTTTGGCTATTACAAATTGTGCTGCTATGAACATAGGTATGCATATGTTGCTGTAGTTCTCTGAATTCAACTCCTTTGGAAAGATACCCAGGAGTGGTATAGCTGGATCATATGGTGGATCTATTCCCACCTTTCTTAGGAATCTCCACACAGATCTCCATAGTGGTTGAACTAGTTTGCATTCCCACCAACAGTGTAAAAGAGTTCCTCTTTCCCCACATCCTCGCCAGCATTTATTGTTATTTGATTTCTTTATGCTTGCTACTCTGACTGGGGTTAGATGGAATCTCAGTGTAGTTTTGATTTGCATCTCCCTGATGGCCAGTGATGAAGAACATCTTTTCATGTATCTATTAGCCTTTTGTATCTCTTCTTTTGTAAAGTGTCTATTCAGTTCAATTGTCCATGTCTTGATTGGGTTGTTTGTTTTGCTAGTGTAGAGCCTTTTGAGCTCTTTGTATACTCTGGATATTAGCCCCCTATCAGAATGGTGGCTGGTAAAGATCCTTTCCCATTCTGTAGGCTTCCTCTTTAGGTTATTGATAGTTTCCTTTGATGAGAAGAAACTTTTTAGTTTGATGTTATCCCACTTATTTATTCTTGCTTTAATTTCCTGAGCTTTGGAGGTTTTGTTGAGAAAGTTACTGCCTGTGCCAATATGTTGTAGTGTTGAACCTATGCTCTCCTCTACTAGCTTCACAGTCTCAGGTCTAATTTCTAAGTCTTTGATCCATCTTGAGTTGATTCCTGTGTTTGGTGAGATATAGGGGTTTAGATTCATCTTTTTACAAATGGTTAGCCAGTTCTCCCAACACCACTTGTTGAAAAGGCTGTCTTTTCTCCAGCGTATGTGTTTGGCCCCATAAAAGGCCTTTTAAAAACAAAAACAGTTATTTCTTTTTTATTTTTATTTTTTGCGAGTTTGAGGATGGAACCCAGGGCATTTGACCTCTGTGCTATCCCTGCCCTATTTTTTATTTTTGTTTTGAAACAGGGTCTCACTAAGTTGCAGAGGGCCTCACTAAGTAGCTGAGGCTGTCTGTGAACCATGATCCTCCAGTCTCAGCCTCCTGAGTGCTGGGATTGCAAGTGTGCACCACCACACCCCGTAGAAGCAGTTATTTCTATATTGTATACTACCAAGGGCAGTGGGTTGACAGGTTAATACAAATAGCAACTTTTGACAACACTGTCCTTGCCCTTCTGAGTATATGAAGCACTCGTGCCATTTCTCGGTGTCCAAAAACCACAAAATATGAAAAAGAGTAGACTGGCTGTTTAGTTCATTTTATTACAGTCCCTTTGACACTTCAGCTAAGGAACACTTGCTCCAGGGCAAGTGTGAAGGTTCAATATTTTTAGCCTCTAATGATCTCAGATCTGTTCTGTATGTTTCCCAGTTTCACACGTGTGTCTGTGATAGTCATGGAGACAGGCCATGTGTACATACTTTCAAGAAATGACCTCAGAAGGAAACAGTTGAGAATCAGTCCTCACCAGGGAGTGGGGTCATTTAGCATGTTGCTGTTGGGAAAATTGAAGGCTCCCTCATAATTGTACAGCCTCTTTGAATAGTCACTGGGCTTCCCATAGGAGCCGTATGCTTGAGCCTCAGAAATGTTTTTGGCTGTCCTTCGGCTTTTTCTGTAGGTCATCATTAGATCAAACAACAGGTTCTGAAGCTGAAACGCAGGTGCACTGGGGTCATAAAGCCCAAACCAATTGAGTAAATACATCTTCATTCTTGACTCACATATTTCCTTTCTTTCTTCCAGGCTTTCTTTATCCCTGCTTCGATAAGTCATCTAACTTGACATTTGGGATACTCATCCAAAAAAATGATGTCTTTGCAAATAAGAAGAATTCGAGTCATTCTATTACCAACTAGTAGTCAATGTTTACAAAGGAACATTTATTAAGTAGATCATTTGGGCATCTGGTTCCAGAGTGTCCTAGGATTTCACATGTCATAGTTTTGTCTCAAAAATTTGTGGCTGGGGGATGTCTTCCAACAAGAAACAATGCAAGAGCACAGATTTGAAGGAGAATCTAGAGATGGCCAGGAAGAACCATGAGGATGGACACTTCAGGAAGAGAAAACTGTATGTATGTCCAGCAAGACCTTGGGGCAAGAAAGGGCTAGAATGGAGACCAAAGACTGCATGAAGAGTAATGCAGATTAGTCAAGAAGGCAAAGTTCCTACTGAATTCCCACTGAAAACTTCTTTGACCTTGTCTAAAGAGTTCACACTTTACCTTGAAATCAATGGGGTATCATTCAAAGGACTCAACAGAGAATGACATAATCATCAAATTCTTCATGCCCTGTGTTAAGTACTTTTAAAGTTTACCCTGATGATATGTGGGCTGGGTAGAAATTACACCGGAAATGGGCAAAAATGAGCACAAGGGACTTTATGAAGAAGGTTCTTGGAAAAGGCAAAGAGAACCATATAAATAAGAGCCACCCAAAGTGGGGTATAAATAATTGAGTGCATTAAAGAAATAGGAATAGGCCGGGCATGGCGGCACATGCTTGTAATACCCATGCTTGGGAGGCGGAGACAGGAGGATCATGCAGGTTCGAAGCCACCCGCCCAGGCTTAAAAGATCCTGTTTCCAAATAAAAATATAAAAATAGATCTGAGAGTATAGCCTGGAAGTAAAAGGGTTTCCAGGAAACTCCGTACCACCACCAAAATAAATAAATAAATAAATAAATAAATAAATAAATAAATAAATAGGATTAGAAGCAACTGGGCCATGGAATAAATGAAGGAAAGGATGGAATTAAGTATAATTCCAAGAATTTCTTTAATAAATAAGGCCAAGCTGGGCATGGTGGTGCATGCTTGTAATTCCAGTGCTTGGGAGGCTGACACAAGAGGATCATAAGTTTGAAGCCAGCCTTGGCAACCGAGTGAGACCCTGTTTCCAAATAAGAAATAAAGTCTGGCTGAAGGTATAACATGGAGGCAGAAGGCCTCTGGGTTCAATCCCCAGTAACAACAACAACAAAAGGCCAGTTAGGTAGGAGAATATTTGAGGAAGAAAATTTATTTCAGGACTTCAGAAGCATATTTCATTAGAAATATATATTTAAGCGAGGCGTGGTGGTGCATGCCTGAAATCACAGTACTTGGGAGGCCGAGGATCACATATTGAGGCTAGCTTCAGCAACTTAGTGAAATCCTCAGAAATCTAATGAGATCCTGTTTCCAAATAAATAAGGGATGAGGATATAGCTTGGATGTAAAATGTCCTGAGTTCAATCCTAAGTACCAAAATGATGATGATGATGTTGTTGATGATGATGATGATGATGATGTTGTTGATGATGATGATGATGTTGATGATGATGATGATGATGGTAATTTTAAAAAGAAACAAGAGGAGAAAGTACTGGATAGAAGCCAGAAGATAGTGGTGTCCTCAAAGCCAAGAGCATAAAAGGCCAATCAGAGCGGCCCACACTATTAGGGAGCCAGACAAGAAAATAGGTAGGTAGGAACGGCTTTGTTGGCTTGTTTGGTTGGTCTTTTGAAAAGACTTTTATATGCTTGTAAGCTGGCAGAAAGAGTTGGGCGAAGCTGAGAACACTATCTAGGTCAGACATAGATGCACAAAAAATGCATTAATAACAGACTTGCAAAGCAATGTAAATGAATCTATCTATAACCAGTGCTGTAGGAACTGTACAGAGGAAGTAGACGTTGATGGGAATCTCCAGTTCCCAGAGGTTTTAGCGAAGGCATAAAACCTCAGTAACCGTAATAAGGATGGGCTATTTTTCCTCTATTCTATCTCCGAGTGAGATATCTTTGAAGGTAGTTGAGTTTCATCTTCTCCTGGGTTGACCCTGGTTCCCTACTCACAATCCTTTTTACATGATGCATCACTTAGGATGAAGGTTTATTGTAAGAATAAAATGACTGAAAGTGATTAGAAGAGTCAGTCAGTATTTAGAACACATTACCCTGCTTGCCAGGCCTCCAAGGCGTCTCTTGTGTAAACCAGTCGAATTCACAGCAGGTCCGTGGTCTTCTGCACATTCCTCACGAGTGGTCCCATGATGGATTGTATGCCTGGGAAATGGAGAGATGTTCTCCTCAAGGCTATTTTAAGAATTGTTCTTATAACATGGTTCATCAGGTATTAAACTAGGTAGAATAAATATAAGAAATTTTTCTTGTATGGAGTTTTTTCTCCACTGGCTGTCAGCTTGGTGAAGAACGTCATAAATCACCCTGACAGCTCTAGTGGCTCGTCCAGGGTTCTCCTGCTAAAATGGAGAGTTAGAAACTTATTTGAAATTTGCAAAATATTGTCACATTTTCTATCTCTTGCAGTAATCACACCCAGATTTGTTAAGGACATGTATTCAAGGAATGGGGCAGCAAGGAAAATCACAGTTATGTGGATAAGGATATAGAATCCTTTTCTTACTGCTTATAGGGGTAGGAAATAAAATGAAACAGGAGGTGCTGACATTATCAAAGATCAGATTAACAACCAAAATGATCAAAAATATTCCCCACTAAGAGTTAGACATGGTTACACCTGCCCAGATCACAGATTTGAGGCGAGCCTCAAGAGATTTAGTTAGACCTTGGCAACTTATCAAGACTCTCTTTCAGAATAAAAAACAAAATGACTGGAGATGGAGCTCAGAGGTACAATGCCTCTGAGTTCAATCCCCAGCACCAAAAAAAAAAAAGAAAAAAAAGAAAAAGAGAAAAAAAAACCAAGTCCCCACTAAATAATATTGATATAACACATTATAGAACATTTTTCACATGCCGTAACTCATTATGATTCTTATATCAGATCTCAATTAAATATGTTTCTTCTGTGAAAGGAAAATGGAAACAAAGATTACTCAAGTTCCCACAGGCAGGAAGTAAAACACCAGCCTTTTGCCCTAATTCCATCTCTATTTTTTAGACCTTGCAACTACTGCTTTCTTGATTTGTGCAAAAAGAATGCTTTTTAGCAGAGTATTCTCTCTGCTTTTTTTGGCAGAGACAAAGAATGCTATAGTCCTTATTTCATTAAATATAACAGTTCAGATTTACTGAAAATATAAGAGGTACCTGTCTCTGCTCTACGGTCTTCATGTCGAGTGTATGATGAAGTGTGTACTATTAAAAACTCTAAGTCGTGAATGATAAATCCAAGACTTTAAGAGATTTAGAAACTTTCCCAAGGTCATATAGCTAGTAAATAGGAGAAGTGGTGGTAGATGCCAGGCCCTGAGTCAAATGCTTCTACACGGATTATTTAATTTCATTTTCTCATAATACATATCAGTGTTCTATTACATATTCACATCTTTCCCATTTTTATAGATGCGAAAGATTTGGTTTGATGTAATAAAGCTAGAATCAAGTTAGTAATGTATTGATCTGGAATTCGTTTCTGTTTGCATGGAGCTGATAATGATATCAAAACAGAGAGCTTATAAAATGTATTTGCCACATTGGGGGCATCTCAAAATAACGAATGACTTAAATCATTAAATTGCACAGATGTGAACCGGGCATAGTGGTACATGCTTGTAATTCTAGCCTTTGGGGAGGCTGAGACAGGAGGATTGAGTTTCTTGTCCAGCCTCAGCTACTTAGTGAGGTCCTTTGCAATTCAGTGAGATCCTGTTACAAAATAAAGAATAAAAATTAGAGCTGGGGGTGTAGCTCAAAGGTAGAATGCCCCTGGTTTCCATCCCCCGTACCACACACAAAAAAAATCATGCATGTAATTTCTCAAATATTTTTTAAATTAAATTTATTTTAGAAGGAGTATTTTTGTGAATGATACTCCTTCATAATTCTTTAGTTAACAACATACTATAAGGGTTATCTTTAATGGATGAATTTATTTCATAAGCTTCAGGTGTAGTGTTATTAAAATATGTGGCCCTAAGCCGGGTGTGATGGCGCACACTTGTAATCCCAGTTCTTGGGAGGCTGAGACAGGAGGATAACACAGGTTTGAAGCCAGCCTCAGCTACTTAGTGAGGCTCTCAGCAACTTAGTGAGACCCTGTTTCCAAATAAAGTGTAAAATAGGTCTGGGAGTATAGCACAGAGGTAGAAAAGCCTCTGGGTTCCACCTCTAGTACCACACAAAATAAAATAAAATAAAATAAAATAAAATAAAATAAAATAAAATAAAATAAAATAAAATATATGGCTCTTTCAGGGGACTAATTCCAGCTTTTGCTGCTATAACAAGCAAATTATTCCCATGCTTTTTACCTCTAATATGCAGATTTCTACTTATTGTTTATAGTCCACTATGAACTTGAAAATCAGTTGCACATTTCAGAATTGTAACAGTATAATTGGATGTTTATAGAAATTGGGAACACACACATATAAGATAATGTTTTAAAATCCTACAGTAACTTGCATATATAAATGTATAAACAGGATTAATATGTACGATAAGAGCAAATTAAATTGTTTGAACTGAGAGAGAAAGTAGCCTAGATATCAGAAATAGTTCACCCACTTATCACATATTTGTCAGTGCCTCCAAAGAGACCGGCACTTTTATGGTGGCAAACATACAAATGAGTTTATACTGGGAAGTGGATTGAATTTCTTTACAAAAAAAATACTATTTATAGTATGATAAAATAAACTTCAATGATACCACCAAAGACACAGACAAAGCAAGGTAGCTTGGACACACTGAAAACCTTTAAAAGGTTGATATATTCTAAGCAGAGACTAAGAAAAAGAAAATGAGGGTGGAAATGTCAATATTAGATAAAGTAAAAAAGCCACTGAATAGGAATGATAGGAGAAGTTTATACTGATAAAAAGTTACAATTTACAAATCAGGTGAACAATGAACCATTATACATCAAAGAATACCTTATCAAGAAGAGTCAGTGGAGGACAGCTGTATTCTACCTCCTTACCCCTTAACACCATTCAGACATAGCCATAGGACGGACATCTGTCCTGGAGCAAAACCAGTGACCGCAGGAGCTTGTGTTGGAGAATTATGGTAGTGTGCTTGGCAAAATGCAGGAAGAACGGCTACGGCCATCTTAGTGTAAGTCAGGCTTTCTGACTATATGCAAGCTTACTTTTAATGAGCAGTTTGTAGTACAAATATTCCAATTCCTTTCCCAAAGAGGCTACATAGAAGAACGTCTTCAGGAAATCTGAATTACAGAGGTGATCATTCATCCAAGAATCACCAAGTACTTGAGAAAGGTAACACAAAGAAAAAGGTAAACATAACACAGAGAAGAACTTACAACTGAAAAAATAAAGTTAATAGAACAGTCAGTGAAGGGCTATAGTTAAATTGTGGCAGCGTTGTCTCTTCATATTTATGGGCCTCAAATCTATAAATTTGATTAAGCGCACACAAGAAATATATATAAAAAAACTTCATATGTACTAAATATGTACAGACTTTTATTTCAATTTCTCCCTAAATTATTAATAAAGTATAGCATCTATTTATACAGCATTTATATTATATTGGATATTTTAACTAATGTAGAGATTATTTAAATTATATAGGTATATATATATATACATATATATATATATGTTTTATTCAAATACTAGATTATTTTTAAAAAGAGAATTGAGCATCTGTGGATTTGGGTATCTGCAGGGGTGCTGAAACCAATTTCCTGTTCAGATAAGAGGAAAGCTGTATGTATCTTCCACAGAAGGATACAGAAAAGTATTGCATCTATAAGAAAAAAATAGCATAGCAATTAGAAGCTTGTTTATTACAATTTAAATTTAAACTATAGACAGTCTATAGAGGAAGGTTTGCTGCTGGGAATGAGTTAGTTAGAAAAATCAAAATAGAGATATCTCTAAATACAGTATAAGAGATCAAATAAAGAGCCAGAATAATTACAAGACATGTTTAATATATTCAGGAGCCTTATCTAGTAGTAAGTCTAGACAGAGAAAATAAGGTGAAAAGGAATGGCATTTAAGCAAATAAAGATAGTTTTCCAGAACTGAAGGAAAACACAAGGTTCTATATCCATAGGCAAGTTACAGTGCTGAGTAGATAGTTTAGCGGGAAGTAAAAGAGGAGCAGGACACTGGTCCTTCCCATGTGGCCTTGGGAGGTAGAGACCTAACAGTTGAGCTGTTGAGCTGTTTGAGCTGGCTGTAGAGTCAATATAAGAACCATGCATTGTGGGACTGAAACATGGAAGACAATTGTTTCTGCCAATGTGTCCCTGTTTCCTTGTAACAAACTACTTTCCCTCATCATGTGAGTTTTGAACAGTTGTCCACAGTCCCCAGAGCTCTCCTCTGCCACAGATGCCAATAGCTCTTTTTCAAAGCTGACTCCTCCTGTGGACAGAGCATGTGAGGCTGGCATTGGGAGCTACTACTGATGTCTCCACATTTGTTGATTCTGGCTCTTTTAGAGCCCGGTGTCTCCTTACTCCTTTGTTACTTTGTCATCATGAATTTTTGCATTCACTTTTTCTGTTGTCTTTTTTTTTTAAGCATTTCATCAAAATACCATTTATGTTGATCACTGATCTTTTTGACATCCCTTAAATTTAGCATCTGGGGAAACGTCTCTCACTTTGCCATCGCCCTTGGCCCTTTCTCCAGCCCTTGGTCTCACACGTAAAATTTTCCACCATGAATAACTGAATCTGGAATTTGACAAATCTGGTTTATTGAAGAACACAGAAGAATAAAACTCCAATCTGATAAAATTTTTTAAAGGGAGCTGCATATTTTTGGAAGTCTCAAGAAAAAAATTACTAAAAATAATAGGCTTAGTAAGGTAGCAGTTTCAACATACGCAAAAATCAATAGCTTTAATATAAGAAAATCCAAATGCTCCAATTAAATATAATGAAAATAGTACTCTACTTACTTTAAATATATATAAACTTAGAAATTAAATTAACAAAACTATGCAGAGCCCATATAAAAAATTTTGAAAAACTTAATATTAAAGGACAGCATAAACCTAAGTAGTTGAGGTGATATATCATAGTTTTGGATTGGAGCATGTAATGTTACATTTAATATTATAAAATATTAAGTTTCTAAAAATTAATATTTAATTTTTATGCAGATCTAATTAAAACCTCTTAGAATGTTTTAACTGAACAGCCTATCCAAAAATTCATTTGAGAAAATAAACTTACTATAGCCAGAAAGTTTTTAGAATATGTCCTGCCATCAGATTACAAAATTAATTACAATGCTAGAAAATGTAATAATGTTTAAAAGTGTCGTTTTAGTTATAGAGTAGAAAGATCCATGAAACAGATTAGGCAGTCTAGAAATAAACTAAGTAGAGATATAAGAAAGTAATGTAAATAAAATAAGAAGCTTCAATTTTGTTTAAAACAATATATTAATGAATAAATGTCTTGGGACAATTAGGTAGCCATATAGAAGAAAAATAAAATTGGAATCTAGTCACCCAGGAACCAAATTTATTTCAAATGGACCAAAGGGTTGAATGTCGATGTTTACACACACTTAGAAACACATACACACTGGTGACTATTTAAGCAGAGGATGCTCTATTTAAATAAGATAATAAAGTTAGATAATTAAGGCAAACATTGGTATTTAACTACATAAAAATAGAAAATACCAATTATATAATTAACTAAAATAATATAAAACAAATAATCCATTAAATAGAGAAAGAGGAAAGGGGAAAATATCTAAGAGTTATCTCCTTGAAGTGCCTATTAATTTGAAAATTTTTAGAATTTTATTCTACCGATATTTAAAAATATTATTATAGCCAGGCGTGGCTTGTAATCCCAGAATTTGGGAGGCTGAGGCCGGAGGATCATGGTTCGCGGACAGCCTCAGCTACTTAGTGAGGCCCTCCGCAACTCAGTAAGACCCTGTTTCAAAATAAAGAATAAAAAATAGGGCAGGGGTGTAGCTTGGAGGTCAAATACCTCTGGGTTGCATCCCCAGACCCACAAAAAAATAATAATAAAAAATAAAAATATGACTATAAGTGAGTATAATTCATACTTAAATAAATGCCTAGCATTGAAAAAGGACTTGGATTAAAAAAAGGAACATCTTTAAAAGAATAACTTCTTTTAATAATGTCTTATCCAAAAATGAAAGGAATGCTACATTATAATTTCTAATTATGATCATCTCAGAATATACTAAAAATGTATATGATACATTTTCAAGTCATCCATTTCCATCAAGAACTCTCATTGTGTAAAGAAATAAAGAAAATGCCCCTGAATAAATATAGCATGATAAAAACTATTAATTTCCCCAAATCTATTCTCCCCTTCTTGCATGGTGGGAGAATTTTTAGCTTGGTACAACATCTGTTGTTCATCAGAAACCACATTTCTTGGCCTCCTTTGTAGGTATTTTCGTGAAATCAAATTTTGTTTAGTGGGATGTGAGTGTAAGTGCTGAATATAACTTCTGGACAGTGTCTTTAAAAAGAAGGATAATGCCCTCCACTTCTGCATTTTTTTTCCTGTTATGGGAATACAGACATGATGATGGTAGGTAGTTGAGATGGCCATGTGATGTCATAAAATAGAAATTGTGTTTGTGGCCTTTCTTTCTTTCTTTCTTTCTTTCTTTCTTTCTTTTTCTTCTTTACTTTTTCTTTTGTGGTGCTGGGGATCAAATCCAGGAATATTCTACCTCTTAGCTACACCCCCTGCCCAATTTTTTATTTGGAAACAGAGTCTCACTAAGTTGCTGAAGTTGGCCTTGAGCCTGGGATCTTCCTGTCTCTGCCTCCCAAGTACTGGGTTTACATGTATGCACCACCACACCTGCCTGAGACTGTGTTTTGTAGGGCAGAGCAGACTGATAATGGTAGATGTAAGCCACTATAACACTCTGTACTTGCTTTCTCCCAGACTGCTAATATGAATCACTATTACTTGGACTCTTTTTTTTTAATAACAGTTAAACCTAATTAGTCTATTCATTTATTAAAACTGGTACAACTAAAAGGTAGGAATAAACAAATGTAGATGTTTTCCCTCCTGTAAATGAAAGTTAAATTTTGCACAAATTGAAAGTTTAAATTTTTTAAATACTAAATAATTTTTCAAAGGTATTTTATAGTAAAAAAAAAACAGAAAAATGCAAAGACAAAAATAAAAACTTATGACATATATTACCATATGAAATGAATAATCTCTTAACAAGGAAAGATAATAAGACAATGTTGAAAGAGAAGGATGCACTTGAGAGAAAATACTTGTCAACTATATAGGTTTAATATATGTAATATATCAAGAGAGAAAGTCAAATAAGCCTAACTTAAAATTAAGAAATGAATCTGAAGCGGCAATTCCAAGAAGAAATGCATGTGGCAACAAACATGAGAAAACATATTCCCCTTCACTAGTAATTAGGGAAATACAAATTAAAATAGCATCGATATCATACTATTCACCAGATTGGCAAATACTTTAAATTTTCATAACATCCAGTGTGAGAAACAGAATTTCTCATTCACTGTTAATAGGAGTGTAAATTGGTACAGACTTATTCAAGGGCAACTTGGCAGGAGCTACCAAACTTAAAGTATGAATACCCTTTCACTTACATTCCAGGAGCTTATCCTAGAAAAATAGTAGCAAATACACGCAAAAATATTTTCATAAATTTATTTTAGCATCATTTTTATCACAGTAAATTTTTAAATGACCTAAGTTTCCTCCCAAAATAGAATTTATTGGCATAAAAAATTTGTTTTTCTTCCCAGCCTATTTTAATAAATAAAAATATAGTCCTCTACCTATATTACTAAAAAAATAAATGATATAAGATGATAACAGAAATTAAAAAATAAATTCATGTCTCACCATTTTTTGGTAGTGAAGTTTATTAGTTCACATTAATTTCTAATTTGAATTAAGTCACAGTTAAAATGCCATCAGGAATTTCAGGAACTTAAATAAGTCCAATGTTCAACTGGAATATAAATAGCAATACTAATTAACTATGTTGTAGAACCTCAACACAACACAATAGACAGATATCATTAGTGTATGTATGCAGAGTTAGCACTAAAATAATAAAATGCTTACACAAAATATTCACCAAAACAACACCAAAAGACCCTTCAATATATAACATAATCTCAACTATGAACCAAAGTGCAGAAGTGAAAAAACTCTTCTAAGGACAGAAATATACCAAATCATTACGGGATTTTATATGAGGTGGTCCATCCCTTTGTTTTTGGTACTTTTTAAATAGTTTTAAGCTTTCTACCACTTACGTTTCTGAAAATGAAACTTTATTTTATAAAACTCTTTGAAAAAGCTTGATGGCACGTTTTGCAACCTAAGCTTCCCATGCTCAGGGCTCTGGGGATGCTAATTAGAAAATGATGAGTTAATTAAAGTTGTGTGCTTAGTCTCTATGGCAAAGATTTCCTTTAATCCAACAGTGGTTTTCTCTCCATTTGCAGAATGTGGTTTCTAGATGAAAAACTGAGAACAGACTGACCCTCTGGCCACAGCTACTCACGTCAGGGAGGCGAAGTTGCAGGTGCGTGCTGTTTGGTTTGGTTTGCCAAGTCAAAATAGTTGTGCTTCCTGCTGGGTTGAGAGTTTCCAACTTGAGGCGGGGCAAGAGAAACTCTAAGCAGTTTGCCCTTTGCAGATGTACTGAAACATTACTGAAATTTGCTGGTTTCCCTTAAGGTTTCTTTTTTTTTTTTCTTCTTGCTTTTATCACTACCCTCCAAATAAAGAAAGAAGAGAAGGCTAGCATACTAAATGTGCTCTCAGTAACTAGTTACTTTCCTGACTACCACTCTGTTTTCCTTTCTACCTTTCCTGACTACCACTTTGCTTTCCTGACTATCAATCTGTTTCCAGTACTTCTGGCCTCACACGAGAGCAAATAAAGAGAAATAGAAAGCCAGACTCCCCCCCTGAACAACACAACTTTATGATAGCAGCTTGAATGTGAAAGGAGGACTTGTACCCAGGCTGCTGTGCTGAAAGTATCACCCCTGGCTCAAGGGGAGCAGCAGAAAGCTGGGAAGCCCTGGGATAGAATCCCATCTCAGCTCCTCCTGGGCCATCAACAGATACTTTGCTCTGTAGTTCAATTTCATCTCTTCCAATCCCCACCAAGGTGTTTGAGCACTAATTAGTTACTGCTAATTAGGGCCACAAAGCTGAAGAGCACCATTGTATATGGTAGTAGAGAGATAAATTTTCATTATCTCTTACCACGGCTTCCAGTCAGGATCAGAGAACATGTCTTGGGACTACCTCCTCGTGGCACAGTCCTCTCTATTTAGTACTTCCTTCCCACCTCCGTCATGTGCAGCCTCTCTAAGTAGCTTGAGCTATGAACTTGCCATTTTGGAAGCAGTCACTAGTCCAGACCCTCAGGCTTGAGGGCTTTTCAAGAGTGAGGTCTGGAGGCGCAATAGAGGAAGCTGTCCCATAGTTCAGCGTCTCCTCCATTAGGGGGCGCTGTGAGTGGACACCGCATGTGTGTTTCTTATCCTCCTTAACAGTGAAAGACCCTGAACACCAAACTAGTAACTCACCTCGCCAACTTCCTGAGCCACAGTCCCTGGATGCCACCAAGTAGCTCTTTGGATGCAGAACAATATATCAAGTTCTGCTTTGGTAGAATTTAGAGGGCTCAGAAGATGTAGTTCTAAGGCCAGTATAAATGCCTGTGAATCATTCCATAGTCAGATTGGCAGTCTTTCCATAGTCTGCGGTGGGATTACACATCAGACCACTATAGTTACACAGGGATAGACTAACCAGTGACCCAGACACTAGAGTAATAATAAGCGGGTTCATATGGCCCAGGGGCTGGTGCAGTGCCCCATGCTGGAAATATAGAGTGAAAGCGGGTTGTAGGCTCATGCTAGCCAACATTTACAGCCATGTTGGAAAGGTGTGGTTCACAAACCAAAGTAAATATATATTACCAATGAAGTGCAACTAAGAAAAAAATGTTACGTGTGACTCAGATCAGAAGCACCATAGAAAGGAGGTCAGGGCCTTGTCCACTGTGTCACTGAAGATGATGATCATGGCGACAGTTATGAGAGGGAGAAAGAAAAGACTGTCCACATATTGGCTAACTTAATATGTCAGTGGCAACTTTATGAGGCAACTGATAGAATCCCCTTTTTGCAAAGAGGGAGAAAGTACAGAAAAGTTAGGTAACTTGCTTATCCAGCTAGCAGGTGGGAAATAAGGGTTTGAAGCCGGGCAACCTGGCCTCAGAAATGATATTCAAAACCTCAAAACTCCATTGCTGAGCTGTCTCGTTGAGCCGTGAGGTTGGATGATACAGCTGGGTTGCCAAGGGCAGTACTCCACTACGGCCATAAGATACCCGCACGTCTCAAACACAGGAGTCACATTTTCTATTTTTTTTCTTCTCTCCACCTTTAAAATAATTAAAATATCACTCACATACCATGACATTTACCCTTTTGAAGTTTCAAACTCAGAGGTTTCAAATAAATGCAAAACAATTTTATTTTATTTAACTTTTTTTGTTTATGATGATACTAGAGATGAAACCCAGGGGCCTTCTACCTCCAAGTTACACCTCCAGACCTATTTTATATTTTATTTGAAAACAGGGTCTCACTAAGCTGCTGAACAGATTTTGAACCTGCGCGATCCTCCTGTCTCAGCCTCTCAAGTACCAGGAATACAAAGTGTGCGGCACCACGCTCGGCTAATGCACAGTTTTGTGGCCATAACCAGCACCATCTAATTCCAGAATATTTGTATCACTCCCCCCCCAAAAAAAATCCCCTGTATCTATTAGCAGCCACTCTTAATTTCCCCATCCCCTCCAGCCCTAGGCAACCATTAACCTACTTTCTCTCCCTGTAGTCCCGTCTTCTTTAGGTAGTTCATATAAATGGAATTGTACCAAATGTGACCTTTGGTGTCTGGCTTCTTTTATTTGGCATAAAGTTTTCAGGGTTCACCCACATTGTAGGGTGTATTCCCAGTTTGTTTCTTTTTATTACTGAATAATAATCCATTGTGCGAATGTATGACATTGTGTTCATCCAGTCATCCATTGTTGGACATTTGGTTTGCTGACACTTTGGGGCTATTATGAATAATGCCATGAATATCTGTGTACAGGTTTTAGCATAAACATATGCTTTGAATACTCTTGGGGATGTACATAGAAGTGGAATTATTGGGGCAGATGGCAACTCAGTTTAACTTTTTGAGGGAAAGCGTTATGTTAAAAGGTAACTTCTAATTCACTTTTGTAAGTACACGATTCGTAAACCTTGGTATACTTTATAATTATTTCTTAAGCAACTTGCTAAACACCGCGCAAGAGCGTGCAGTGCACTGGTTCAAAGAAGGGGCCCGCGGGAGAGCAGAATCGTCAAGGAGAAGTGTTCCTATGAAGCCTGCTAATTTCTCAGCAGAAGAGTCAGCGTGTAGATCCAGCCGAATTGAGCAAAAACAGCTGCTTGTTGTGCTCTTTCGGTGGTGAGGAATACCAAAGAGGCTGAAAATGTCTGCACCGACTTGTTAGACAGCTTTGTTAAAAAGAAACCACAGTGGATTCCACACCACCCCGGAGGAGTTGTGCTTTCCAATCTTTTACCTTGATTTAAATTGAAGAAAACAGAGGCGCCAATGGATTGCAGAGGCCTGAAGTTTCTTTTGTCAGAAATGGTTTTTCCATTCTTTGTTCAAAGGTGATTTCCTTTCCTTAGGCTAGCTTTGATATCTTCATTGTTGAAAGTTTTATTATAAAAGTGAAACAATGACCCCTCTATCCTTCTACAGATGGTATGAACTATCACACCTCTCTCTCTCTCTCTCTCTCTCTCTCTCTCTCTCTCTCTCTCTCACTCTCTCTCTCTCTCCAAAATTCTACCATCAGTTGAATTATCTGAGAATGGTAGGAAGAAAAGATGTATCTGATGAATATATAGGTGGGTGAAGAACACAGCCACTCTCTCCTGTCTTTAAATACTCTTTTCCCAGCAAAAGATAAGCCCATGAATCTCTGGGTGTATTTATCCCACGGGGATGACAGAGGCTGAATTTGCCCCTTGTCAGATTATCATTTGTTTTCAGCAAATTCTGCTGCTACCCAAATCTCTACCACATGCTCTGAGAGAAGAGAAAAATTCCTCCAGCAATATGTTTTCCTTATTAGCTGTCTGCCGGGACTATTACAGAGAGAGAAAACGGAAAACTTCAATCTGTGACCATATGTCCAATGTATGTCCCTCTCTTTGGCTCCCAGGGAATTTTTTTTTAAATTTCTAAGCTGGGTGACATAGATTAATTTTACTTTTTTGACTGTTAATACTGTAGTTAATTAATCCAGAAAGTCTTATAAAGTATCTTCTTTGGGAATGAGAGGCTCAGTGGTTTCATGGGTAAAATTTGAGCTTCGAAGTCAAAGTAGATTTGGAAACTGATTCAATAGCTACAATCATGCGCACACACACACACACATACACACATCTTTTTATGTGTGTGTATGTGTGTGTGTGTTTCTTTACAAAATTCACAACTTCTCTGAATCAGGAATAAATGAAATACATTAAACTCCCATAACAGTGCCTGGCACATTGTAGAAGCTTAATAAAGCAGAGATACTCTTTTCATTATCCTTATTATCTGATACCTGTGTGATAAGTGTTATGATAATGAGAGGGACAGTTGCTAAGGTAACACACAGAGACCAGGTAAACTGTCCTGCTCCTTTCATTTCCCCTTGGCTTTTCCTTTTGCCTTCTTTTCACTTCTCCAGAGAGAAAGGTCTTTTGCCTACTCAACTGCAGACACGGGTTCTGAGTCTCTTCACTGCTCTCCCTTCAAATATCTGATCAGATTTTAACAGCTCTCCGGCTTCACTGTTGGCACCCCAACCCGCCCAGCGGTGATGAGATGAACGCACAGCTGTTGAAGGTTGCATTCACTCTGGGGCGATTCTCCCTGTTACAGAAGAGGCCCCTCTGTCTCTCGCCCCTGGCAGCAGGCATTAGCTCTGTGGGCTCACCATCTCCCACTGCTGGCTCCAGCCCGCAGCGCCGGAGTGCTGGGGGGAGCCCCATTAGCTCGGGGTCCTGGAGCAAAGCCGCAGTTGCAGTTCATCGGATTGATTTGCTCCTGAGCACTAGAAAGCCCCACAAGCTCAGCAGCTCTTGATGACATCTGGCACACACAGCAACTTCCTCCAGCTCCGCTCACAGAGCTGAGCTCTGTCCCGCCTCAAAACCAGCCCTGGCTCCACAATTACCTTCTGCCCTTATTCATGCCCTGCCAGTTCCTCTTTGCTGGAGTCTGAATGAAGCTGCTGCGTCTGCCAAGGCTGAGAATCATTTGCGAGGACTTATGGACCTTTTCCTTGAAGGCAAAGATGGCACGTGGAACGTGGCTGGTGGAAGCATCGTTCAGATATCGCTCATTACAGGTAAGAGGAAGAAGATGAAGATCGTTGGAAGATTCTTCTAAGTCCAATATTTCTGGAAAAGCAGACATAGCTGCCTGCTCTTTATGTCTTAGGCTGAGCCAGTGCCCAAATCAAGGACCCTTGGGCATAACTGGAGAAAGATTGTTCTCAATCCACCCCCTGGGAGAACACCTGCCGGCTCACATGGCTGCGGCCATTGCTCTTGCCTGTTCAGACAACCTCACCCCGAGAAGAGCATTTTCTAACATCCAGTCTTGAATTCAGAGGGCCATGTTGCTGAGGGAAGCCATCCCTTTAGGATGTCTTGATTCACCTTCTTGAAGGTAGAGAGGTCCACTCCAAGTTAAACACAGTGGAAAATAAAATGTGAACTTGAGGAGTGTGGTACTGTTTACTTCAAGCTTGAGAAAAGCTCTGCAGAAGGGGCTTTTGAGTTTGCTCAGCTCATTTCCTTACTCCCTTGTTCCTCTGTGGATTGGCTGCATGCTTGCCTAGCTGCATCATGCAACAGCCTCGTGACTCAAACAGTCTCTGGACTCACAACAAGAGGGAGATCTCCCTGAGAAGAGTCTCCAGAGCATTGGCCAAGAGCAGGAAATGGGAATCAAAGGTCACATCTGCAGAAATAATCCCTCTTGCTCACACTAAGACTGTTCTCTCCCTCTTCTCTTTGATGATACGAAGTATGCACACTCCAGACTATACTTCCTCGGAGTCCAAGGTGAACTTATCCAGATTAAGGGCATCTCTATGGAAATGGATAACCATGATTATTCAAACATGGTGCCTATTTTCACATTCCAAACAATATTCAGCACAAACACATCTCTGGACACCTGAGCATAACAGACTATGAGATTTGAAAGAGAATGGAAAAGTGTAATAGCCAAGGAAACAGGTGATAGATTGAGAACATTCTTCCTTCGGTGGTGCCCAGTGGTCCTTGATTTGGGCACTAGCCCAGCCTAAGCCATAAAGAGCATGCATCTCTATTTCTTTTTCATAAATCCCACAGGTTCACACATCTTTCAAGAGCTTATCTCACCCGATGTCCCACTCAGAGACTCTCCTGTGGAAATCAATTCATCCCTGGAAATGAAAAATTCATATAAGATGCCACAAATATTTTTGGCTGATGCATCAGGAGGAGAATAGATCATTCATAAGAAAGATATAGGATGCCTCATCATTAGAATTCCAAGGGACAAAAAATTGAATAGCATGACCACAGTATGTTGTTGCACTCTTCTCTAAGGTGGGCAAGATCCCTAGTTTACTCCTCTATGAGTCTTACTCAAGTGATTTTAGGTCCAAACAGATGTCGTGTGTGGCTTTGAAAATAAAAAGAAACTACAAATGAGAGGCTTGAGAAAAAGAAAAGTAGACAGTAGTTAGGTAAAATTCAGTTTTAAGGTGTTCTAGGGACATGCAACCCCAAACTAAGACACAGTCCCCATTAATTTTCCAGTAGGTGAGTCAGAAAAAATAATAAACAATTAAAATAAAGCAGGATACCCATATGAATTGGAACAAGGTGGTAATGTACTAAATGTACTAATGTACCAAAATGAAGAGGAAGCAAATTTTCTTTTCATAATGAAGCCAGGTCCCACAACCCAGAAGAAATGAACTTGGTGAGGCAGGAATGGATGTTGCTCTCATTTAAAGATTAAATAATCCCCCTGAGATTGGAGCTGGCCGAGGGGTAGGCCGGTGCCAGGGCCAGCGGCCAGCATCGGAGCCTGCCTTGAGGCAAGGCCACTACTGGGGCCTCCGAGGCCGGGACTGGAGCCTGCTGAGGGGTTAGGCTGGTACCGGGACCAGTGAGGCTGGGATCTAAACCTGCCATGAGGCAAGGCCGGTGCTGGGGCCTCCGAGGCCAGGATAGGAGTCTGTCGAGGGGTTAGGCTGGTGCCAGGGTCAGCGAGGCTGGGAAGGAGCCTGTCTTGAGGCTAGGCCAGTGCTGGGGCCACTGAGGCCAGGATCGGAGCCAGCCAAGGGGTTAGGCCTGTGTGGGGGCCAGCGAGGCCAGAATCGGGGCCTCCCATGAGGCAAGGCTGCTGCTTGAGCCAGCAAGGTCTGGATCAGTCCACCAGGTAGCCAGGCCACTACTGGGGCCGTCAAGAGTGGGATCGGCACTTGCAACACGGCATGCACAGAGAAATATCACAGAAAATAAAAACCAGATGCTTCCCCTAATCAGCAATAACTAGGAGGAAGGGGCAATAGGAAGAGGTCGAGTTATAGAAAGGGCCCTATAGCGAAGCAATTAAGGTGACCAATCAGAGGGTATGGAACAGAGGAGGATGGAGCCTCTTTAAAACTCAGGAGGTACATAAACAAATGTATCAAAGTTAATCACCAAACAAGCATGGGATCCAGGGAAGGGGAGGGAATGGGATGGGGACTGGATGAGGGCTAATTGGATGATGTGTGCTTGTATATCCTCTCAAGTCTTGTATTCCAATGTGATATATGATTGCAATGCACCAATAAAAATAAATTTAAAAAATAAACAATAAAATAATTAAAAAGAAGAAAAACAAAAATAAATAAATAAATAAATAATCCCCCTGAGGTAATGTAGCTATTAAAGGCATGGCCAAGGTCTTCCAAATTCCAGCCTACTTCCTGTCCATTACATCCTGTCTTCCTTGGGTGTGGGACTGGGGTGCTAGTGGAAGGAGAATTAAGTAGGATTTTTCAGGGAGTTGTAAGCCTGGAGGGCCACTAGTCTCCCTTCTTCTTTTATAGAAGAAATAAGTCAGCTTTTATGTCCCTTAATCGTAGCACAAGAAAGTTTAAAATCCTAAAGAGGATAATCTGCATGTGAGCAATGAGAGAAGCAATCTATGTAGCATCAAGTCTTCTTGATAAAATTTCTCTAATCCAGGGAGATACGGTCTTCTTTCTACTATCAGTGTTGAATTTTCAAGTAAGACACAGAAAATATTCTGGGAATGTTATCATCATTATCATCATCATCATCATCATCATCATCATCATCTCCATTACAAGCATATTAACATTATTTCATAAGAAGGAATCACTGAGCGTTCAAAGAATTGGAGAGTAATTGGATGACACATTATAATAGTGGGTGAAAAACATTCATGGAAAGAAACATAAAAGTAAGAAGAGGACCCTACACACAACTCAACCATTGTATCCCCTTTAAAGAGTAAGAATTGACTGGAAGGTCCAGGAGCAAATTCTCCACTCTAATCCTAATTTCTATGAACCTGACATTTAGCAAGCAGGATTCAACCTGAGTTGAATCCTGGTGCTGTCAATTTGCAACTGCACAACTCAAAAAATTTTCTCTTAGCATTCTGCACCTCCCTGTTCATTTATGTGAAATGGGAATAATAATAGCAGCTTCCTTGATAAAGTCTGAGAGTTGAATTGTATAACTTAATATATTAAATACATAAGAGGAGCTCTGCAGCCATTACTTTCTCGCTGTACATGATAAGTAGTCATTATAATTAGTGTTATTATTAATATGAGCCAAGCAATAAAGCAGAATCCCTGCCCACAGCCTAATAGGGGGAAAAGACAGTTATGGAGATAAGTAAGTGCCCTAGTGGCAGAGGAGGAAGAGGAGGAGGGAGATGTGTTCTGGAAGAGCTAATATCCAAATTAAATTTTTAAGCAGTTATGACAAGAAATGTGTGGGCGGGATTCTAGAAAGAGTAAACTGATGGAAAGCAAGGAGATAGAGCCTGCATGGTGCACTTGGCAGCTGTTAGTAAACAAAGATGGCAGGATAAGGGAATAGGATGGAGGCGAACTGGAAGGATAGGCAGGCCAGATCGTCTACTGCCTTAAATGCCAAGTCAGCGCAGAGCTCACATGCAGAACACAGGAAGGATTCAAAGATGGACTTCAAGAAGGGAAGGACATGATAAGACCTGTGTTCTTACAAGATTGCTAAAAAGAAGCCAGGTGTGGTGACACATGGCTGTAATCCCAGTACTTGGGAGTCTGAGTCAGGAGGGTCATAGATTTAAGACCAGCCTCAATAATGTAGTGAGACTCTCAGCAACCTGGTGAGACCCTGTTTCAAAATAAAAAATAAAAGAGGTCTGAGGGTATAGCTCAGAGGTAGAATGCCTCTGGGTTCAATCTCTAATACCCCCAACCACCAAAAAAAGAATTGTGGAAGATGGGTTGGTAGGGGTTAAGATTATCAACAGAGAGACAGGATTAGGAGAGTATTTTAGGAATTCAGGAAAGAAAGAAATAAAATAAAGTGAAACAGAATCCAAGGGTCTTGAAAAGTGATTAAATGGCATTTGTGGAGGGAAAGGAAGTAGTTAGAGAAGATACCCCGTGTCTGGTTTGGGTGCCAAAGTGTGTAGTGGTGCACTCACAGAGATGGAATGCAACGATCAGGAGCGAGGGCGGAGAGGCTAGGTTTAAAACTGCACTCGTCTTTTCAATTCAGTTTGCTTCAGGAGTAATGGGTGCATGGGTCGCACCCATAAACCAATTCATATAAACATATAAATATATACATAAACATACGTATAATAATAACGATGATGCAAATCTTTGCAAATAGATCATCCTCTCATAAAAGAAGGCAGCACAGCAAAAATAATTTGATTCCCTACTCCTTCCTAATGTCACGCAAAGTGCCACACAGAAGACTTGAACTAGCGAGCCTAGAATGGACTATGTTCCAGTAAAAAAGCCCCCTGTACACAGGAGGGTGAACAGGCCTTTTGAATTTCTGAGATCTGGAAACTCCTTACCCTTAGGGCTAGTAAATCTCTCCCTTTATATTTATATATTCAGGCCCTTCTCAGAGGCATTTAAGCTGTTTTGTCTGAAACAGAGAGTAGACTGTTCCAGTTGTATTGTAGAATATCAAGGAAAGCAGCTGGAGCCTTGGACGGGGGCTGTAATTGTGGATTCACTGGCTTCACAGCAGAAAGTCTGTCTAAACACTAAGTGCTGCTGTCTGGGAAGTGTTGTGTAGGGGCATCTCGCCTTAAGAAGGCAATAGGGAAGAGAAGTCTCAGCAGAGTTGCCCTTACGAAAGCACAAAGCCAGCTCACCTGTAATTGTAGGTAAAGTGACACCTCACCTTAGTCTAGACTAACGGTGCCAGGTATGCTGAGGTACGACTCCACATAGCTGCAAGCATTGCAACTGCTGCCTGGCACCAGGACTCTTTCCTGTTCAAAGGTGGAGGGCCAGGCGGGGCTGGTAAACTCACACTTAAGCCCCCTTCGTTCTTGGATGGTAGAAATAACCCTCTTCCTCTAGACAGTACAAGCTCAAGCCAGATTAACTGCATTTGAAGAGTGAGGAGGTGTACTCAGTCCTGAGTACTGGAGAGGGATTCATACTTGTTATTCGCATGGTATGACCAGACAATTCTAATTCTTCTCAAGGCAGGAGACCCCACAGGCCCCAAATCCCAGAATAACCTTGACACTACTCATCTTACCGCTTTATTATACTCTATAGTTTGGAAATATTGACTGCCATATTTGTCTTTTACTCAAAAATTATAGGTACACTGGAAAACATCCAACATTTTATACCCACTTCTAATTATTAATATCTCAAATTTTGATCTTTACAGAATAGATAGTCATAATACAAAAATCTTAGAAAATTTTTCTTTTATAATCACTTCAATTATTCTAAATTAAATCTCAATAATATAGTTGCTTCTAAACAAAAATACAATTTATGGTTAGATATAAAATGTTCCCTAAAGAGTTCATTTATTAATATTCAGGGTTGATATAGTTGAGTCATGAGGGTTGTAATCCCAGCAGTGATAAATTCATTGGGATCGATTTATCTGGGTGTAGCTGGAGAGGTGGGTCCCTGAGGTGTCAGCCTTGGATATTACATATGGTTCCTCATACCCTGCACTCACTCGCTCTTGCTCCGGCCTCCATAATGTGAGGACCACAGCCCATGTGCTCTCCCTCTCTCCTCCTCCTACCACCATATCCTGAAGTCCATGGTCCCCGGCCTCACATGGACTGAACTCCAAACCACAAAAAATAAATCATTCTTTCTCTAAGTTACTGGTGATGTATTTAGATTAGGGTTGTGAGAATGTTGACCAGAATGCTTACATAATAACTGCTCACCAAAAGATTAGGACTATTGGTTTCTCCCTTTTTGATGAGAACCTTCAAAATGATGTGGAAGTTATAGGTATTAGGAATAAAAATAAAATGATAAAGACTGGATTGTGGTCATAACACTAAGAATTATTTCTTTCTGTAATGGGGATTGAACCCTGGAGTATTCTACCTCAGAACTATACTCCCATCCCTATTTTTTATTCTTTAGTTTGAAACAATGTCTCACTAAGTTGTGGAGGGCCTCACTAAGTAGCTGAAGCTGTGCTCAAACCCATGATCCTACTGTCTCAGCCTCCCAAGTATCACCACGCCCTGCTCACTAATAATTTTTTTTAACAAACTGGATTCTAATTTCAACCTGTCTTTATCACTGATGAGATTACTCAAATCTTTGCTAATACCTCAGATTATCCATTTAAAACATAAGGAAACAATTCTATTTCCTAAAGGTAGGAAAATGTTATATCTTTAACCCTAACAATTGGTATAAGATTTTGTTATTGAACATAAAAATGCAGAAAAATAATAAAGAAGTAATATTTTAAATTTAGACAATTTAACTTAACAAGAAAAATCATATACATTACATATCTATATGTACATATATATATATACATATACATATATCTACTATGTGTATGCATAAATGTGTGTGTGCTTGTGTGCATGCCTACTGCAATGGAACTGATGTAGTAACATACCTGATAGAAGAAGAATTCGTTTATCCTTTAAAAAATGAATTGCAGAATATGGTTAATAAATCATCTTAAAAGTCTTTAGTTGGTGGACATGGAGGTTTTTTCCTGTAACCCCAATACTTGGGATGCTCTCACAAGAGGATTACAGGTTCAATTTAGCAAGATTTTTAGCAACCTAGCAATACTCTGTTTCAAAATAAAATAAAAAAAATAAAACAAGAGCTGGGGATGTAGCTTGGAGGTAAAATGCCCCGGATTCAATCCCCAATACCAAAAAAAGTCTTTAGTTACACAAAGAAGAAAGCTAAAAGGTGACTGATTTAAACTTGCAATAAAATTTGCAATTTCACATGAAAAGAATTCCAAGAGATAGGTTTAAGGACTGGCTGATTTAATGGCTCAACAGGTTACAGGGATCAAGTTTGCTTCTGTTTTTCTTCTGTGCCATGCATCCATCAGCTAGTTCTTTTCACCATCATAAAATGACTGCTGTCTGAATCTAATCTTTACCCACAATTAACAGAAATGAAAACTAATAGTATATAATCTTTTAATTTATTTTTAAAACATCTAAGAAGTCACCCAAACATAATTTCTTAAAGGCACTTCTGCAGATTTACAGCCATCTCATATTAGAACTGAGTCAGGTTATCTTCTAAGCCAACCAATACCAAAGAGAATGGAATTACTATAACTCAAATGACTATAGTGATAACTATAGTCACTACTATATAACTACAATAACTGTAGTTATTACTATGACTCACTTGGCCTAACCCTTGGACTTGTGGATGGGGTTGCCTTTCCTAGAATTGTAGAGCTGAATACAAGGTGATGGATCTCTTGAATACAAACAGGGAGCCCGCATAGTGGAGCACTCCAGTAATTTCAGTAATTGAAAGACTGAGAAAGAAAGAGGATCACAGGTTCGAGGCCAGCCTCGGCAATTTTGCAAGGTCCTCAGCAATTTGGTGAGATCTGTTTCAAAAAGAAAAAATTAGGGCTGGGGTTGTAGCTCAGAGGTAGATTACCTCTAAGTTCAATTCCCAGTACCACCACCAAAAAAAAAAAAAAAAAAAAAAAAGGAGAGGGAAGGTATTCGTAGCAAGAAGAAAAGTAACAAAGTACCATAGGATATATACCACTGTGTTAGTTACATCTTCATTGCTGACCAAAATACCTGACAAGTGCGATTTGTAGGAGGAAAACTTACTTTGTGGCTCCTGATTTCAAAAGTTTCAGTCTCTGGTCATTGTTTCTGGCCTGAACTGAGGCCAAAGATCCTGGCCAACGGGTGTGATAGAGGAAGGCTGCTCAGCTCACGACTGCTGGCAGTACAAAGGAAGAGAGAGAAAGAAGACGGGGCTTGGGAGAAGATAAATCCTCCCAAGGCACACCCCATGAACTATTTCTTCCAACTGGTTCCTCCCTTGCAGTAATCTATGCAGTGATTAGATCCCGTTCAAATGAATTATTCCATTCATGAGGTCAGAATCCTCGTGATACAATCATTGCCTAAAAGCCCCACCTCTGATCTCATGAGACTTTGGGGTACATTCCAGATCCATATCACAACACTCACTAAGAGTGTCCACTATCTGTGAAGAGTTATATCCAGGCCCATCTGATAATTCTCTTTGTCAGACTTTGTAGTTCAAAAAATTCTAAATATACATATATTAATACTCATGAAATGTTTTCTACTTTAAAACTATAAATGTCCAATGATATAAAAATTATGTTTAGGTTATTTCACTATTGTTTCAATAATCTAAATTATTTCTATTTGTCAGACTTTGTTGTTCAAAAATATTCTGAACATATTTATATTAAAAATCATGGAATGTTGTCTACTTTAAAACTATAAATGACCAATGATATAAAAGGATCTATTTAAGTTTTTTTTTTGTGGGTCTGGGGATGCAATCCAAGGGCATTTGACCTCCGAGCTTCATCCCCTGCCCTATTTTTTATTCTTTATTTTGAAGCAGGGTCTCACCAAGTTGAAGAGAGCCTCACTAAGTAGCTGAGGCTGTCCGCGGACTGTGATCCTCCAGTCTCAGCCTCCTGAATACTGGGATTACAAGCGTGCACCACCACACCAGGCTTATTTAGGTTATTTTAATTGGATGAAATATTGAACAGGAGGATCATAGGTTTGGGTCTAGCCTCACCAACTTATTGAGACCCTGTTTCAAAATTAAAATAAAAATGATGGGGAGGGGTGGAGCTCAGAGGTAGAATGTCCCTGGATATTTAATTCCCCAGAACCAAAATATATATATGTAATTAAATATATTAAATTAATTATATGACATTATTTTAATCATATGAAATAAACATATTGATTATATATTACTAAATATATATTAAATATATTATTATTTGTAGCATAATGTTATTTATAAACATTGTACATATAGAGATATGTTTATAGATAACATTAAAAGTAGAAGCTATAGTAATATTGCATAATGGTCTGACTTTCAGTAATTGGTTAAGCTATAATCAAATGATGAAATTGGGATGTTATTTAGAATATTTATGTACTTTCATTGATGCGTTGTAGTTTATGCCATAATGCAGTTCGAGTGATGGTGTCGTTCACACACATAGTACTTGGTGACTCTCCCCATTGCTTCCTCTTTCCCCATACACAGTATTGAGCCTGGCACTGGTATTCTCATATTTGTACATAACGTCAATGGAAGTCTTTTCTTCTTTACTTCTTCCTTCCCCGGCCCCCAGATTGAGGGTTTTTATTAGGCTGCTACTTAAAATACAATGTTCAAAAATTAACTATTTAAATGGAAGTAACTAAAAATTTGACTTCAATTTGAGACATTTAAATATAAATCTCTCAGATTTGGATGATATACATGTTGAAAAAGTCATATAATTTTCCACATTACTTGTGTTAAAAAGTGCCCTTATAGTTGTGATTTTTTTTATACTGAATTTCTATGGGACCCTATCAGAGAAGATCTAGCTTTTTTTCCCCCCTCTTTTGGTAAGCCTCCTGAATGTCTTTGGCAGACCTGTTTGCCCTTATTGCTTTGGGGAAAGCAGTCAACTAATCCAGCTTCTTATGCCTGGAGTTCAGAAAGCAGACACCTGGGGACCACGGAACCTCGGCCTCTCCCGTTTGTGAGTTTTCTTTCACAAGTCTTCCTCCTGTGCATGACCCTGTCAACAACTGTCATCCTGAAATGTTTATGAATAAAACGTGGGAAAAAAGGATGTGATCACAGCTCATGATAAGCCTTAAGCCATGTCCTTAGGATCGTTGCCAGAGCAGAAATGTATCCAGGATCGAAAGAACATGCTTGGATCACAGGGTCCTTATACTGTCCGTGAGCTACAGAGCACCTGGTATGTGGAGTGTTTGCTTTAAGCCTGGGGTGACCTTGTTCAGTCACAGGCGCCTGAGAAGAGAAGGAGCTGTCTCAGGAGTGATGGCCACACATCCTATGCCACTCACCATGTCTTCACAAGAGAAGCAGGGGCACGGAGAGCACATAGATTCAGTAAAGAGCCAATGAGACAGCAGGAATGTAATGAACTCATAGTGTTCATTTCTTAAAGGGGCAGGAGGTTAATGACTCAGTGTAGGACAGAATGGGGCTGCTGACATTCTTTCTTATTTCCACCCCTGCTCCCAAGTGTTTATCTAAAGATGTCTAGAAGACTCAGACTGGCTTGAGGAGAGGCCTGACCCAGAAAGTAGGGGGATGACTCCTGGGGTTCCCCAACTTTTCCTGCCCTCCCTTGCCTTCTTCTCTTTGGGTTTGAGTATGTCCTGTCTTGGGAGGCTCACTGGCTCCAGAGCAGTGTTTTTATAATCCTTTTGAGAGGGAGCCAGTTCTGATAGTCCAGTGAGAATAGAGAATGTCTCTTCATTTCATACTCACATACATATGAGTACATATGTATATGTACATACATACATATATGTATATACATGGGTGTACATTTTTGAGGTCATTGAATATACGATGTGAATGAAAGTACTATGAAATATCTGGGGAACCCCAGGTTGAGATTCTTTCTCCTAGAAAAGGGGTCAATGGTAAGGTTCTCAGTTGAGGGAGTAGTGAACAGGAGATTAAGATTTGCTTTGGGCTCAAAAGATACTTGAAACTTTTGGCTCCTTTCTGTGACAGCTTTACACTCTTGGACCTCAGCCCCAAAGACTCAACTGTAGGGACTCTAACGGCTTCTGATTGCAATTTTTGGTCCTAATATACACAGATTCTATGGTTACTCTGTTTAGGTTGAAGTATACACACTTTATATATATTAATATATGTAATATTATTCCCATATTTCTTTGATCCTAAGTCACATATATTTTTCATCTTTACATCCCTATGATTGAAATAACTCTTAAAAAATAGAAATATATTAGCCATACAGGCACAGATAGAAACTTCCTCAACAAGATCCCAAAAGTGCAGGAAATTAAAACAAGAATTAATAAGTTGGATGGTATTAAATTTAAAAGAGTCTAGAGAGAAATCCCACAGAATAGGAGATCTTTGCCAGCTATTCTTCTGACAGAGGACTAATATCTAGAATACACAAAGAACTAAAATGCCTTTACAGTAAAAACAACAGCAACAATAAATAACCCAATAAAGAAATGGGCAACTAAATTGAATAGACACTTCACAAAAGAGGATATACAAATGGTCAATGGAAACATGAAAAATATTCAACATCACTAGTAATCAAGAAGATGCAAATCAAAACTACACGGAAATTCTATCTAACCCCAATCAGAATGGCAATCATCAATAAGTCAAAAAAATAATAAATGTTGTGAAGATGTGGAGAAATAGGAACTCTTCTATACTGTTGGTGGAATTACAAACTAGTTCAGCTACTCTGGAGATCAGTGTAGAGATTCCTTTAAAAACTGGGGATGGATCTTCTATATGATCCAACGATACTATTTCTGGGTATCTTTCCAAAGAGGTTGAAACCAGAGAACTACAGGAATGTATGCATACCCATGTTCATAGCAGTACAACCAACCTAGGTGTTCATGAACGGATAAATGGATTACAATATTATGAGAAATAAATATAAAAATTCTACTCAGCAATAAAGAAGAACAAAAATTTATCATTTGCAAGAAAAATGGAAAGACCTGGAAAACATTATGTTAAGTGAGATTAGCCAATCACAGAAAGTGAAAGGTGGTAGGTTTTTTTCTAATATGCACAAGCTGGGGAATAATTGGGGTACACGAGGAACTCCTGATAATTGAGGAGAAGCCTCAGTAGAGCCAGGGAGGTGGTATAAAGGAAGGAGAGAAGGAAGACTGAGGTTTATTAGTGGAAAGACTACCATAGACTGTATGTACATATATGAATAAACAAATATCAATTTTAGTTTCCTGTATTGGGAAGGGAGAAGGGGAGGGGGAGGGAGACCCACCAAGTGCTGTGTGCATGTATGTCATTGTCAACATGATTTACATTATGGTGTTAGATTGTAATGCACCAATAAAAGCACATTAAAAAAAGAAATAAACTAGCTAGATGTGGTAGTGCACTCTTTTAATCCCAGTACTGGGAGGCTGAGACAAGAGGATCACAAGTCTGTAGCTAGCCTCAGCAACTTAGGTCTTGCACAAGTTAGTAAGACTGTTTCAAAATAAAAAATAAAATAGGGCCGAGCAGTGTATATCAGAGGTAGAATCCCCCTGGGTTCCATACCCAGTATTACAAACACACACACACACACACACACACACACACACACACACACACACATAGATTAATCAATAAATATACTTGAAAATTTTAGCACATCCTTCTCTGTGACACACAACCAGAAGAAAACATGATGGATACATATACAAAAGATATAAACCAAGATTAGCAAATTTGATTAGGCAGATATAGAATAATTTCAGAGATATCTTCTTTTTCAAGTACTCATGCAAAAATCAGTAAAATTTACCAAATGCTGGTTGATGAAAGCAAATTTCAACAAATTTCATAATATTGACAGCAAACAGGGTATGTTCTGTAACCATCATAGAATTAACCTAGAAATAATAAATAAAAAGACAACTAAAAAGTTTCCAAAATCCTTAGAAATTAAACAATAAATTATAAATAATGCATGAGCCAAAGAGGAAATCAAAATAGAAATTGAATGGAAAAATCATGAAGAGAACATACCTCAAAAAAGTTATGGTATTAAAGGGTAATTTGCAGCCTTAAAATGTACATATATATATATATATATATATATATATATATATATTATAAAATGATAAGCCAGAATTAGCGGTAGATGCTTGTAATCCCATCAACTAGGCAGGCTGAAGCAGAAGGACTGCAAGTTCAGGCAGCCTGGACTTAGCAAGACACTGTCTCAGAATAAGAAATAAAAGGGCTGGGGACGAAGTTCAGTGGTATAGTGCTTCTGGGTTCGATCCCCAGTGCCACGAAAAAAAAATAATAATGAGAATCCTGAAAAACAATGATACAGGTATCACCCTCAAAATTTTAGAAAAAAGAATTTCAAATGATATGCAAATAAAATGAAAGAAAAAAGTCATAAAGAATTTAAGTTATTCAAAGAGAGAAAGTATAAATGTTCAACAGAGCGAATCATCAGCAAAGCCTGGAAGTCAATTCTTTGAAACTATTAATAAAATTAATAATTCTTGACATGACCAGTTAAAAGGAAAAAAAATCAACTAGGGTCAAGAACAAAAAGAAAGACATTATAGATTGTGCATATATTAGAAAGGTAAAACTGTTATAAACGATTTTTTTTGCCAAAAACCTTTGAAAACGTATAGTTAAATTGCTTGAAAAATCAGAACTTAACAAAACTGAAAATGAAGAAACATATAATCTTAATTAAAAATGAATCTGTAACTTATGATCTCCTCACAAGGAAAACTCTCAGTCCAGATGGCTTAAATGGTGAAGCCTTCCAAATACTCACAAAGATACAATACCAGTCTTACAGAAACTCTTCCACAACACAGAAAAACAAGTGACACTTTTTTTCACTTCACTTTTTGAGTCCAGTATAACATCAAAGATATTATAAGATATTTTGTGTGTGTGTGGTAGTAGGGATGGAACCCAGGGCCATTCGACCTCCGAGCTACACCCTCTGCCTTATTTTTTATTCTTTATTTTGAAACAGGTTCTCACTGAGTTGCAAAGGGCCTCATAAGTAGCTGAGGCTGTCCGCGAACCAGGATCCTCCTGACTCAGCCTCCTGAATGCTGGAATTACAAGCGTGTGCCACCACACCCAGCTATAAAATAAAATGAAAGATTAGTTTATTTTATGCAAAATATCAGATGATAATAAAGTTTATATTGTGACTATGTTGCATGCATCCCAGGTATGTAAAGTTCAGCATTCAAAAATCAATCAATATAACTCACCTCAACAACTGAAACAAAGAGAAAAAATTACATAGCTAATGTCAATTCATGCGAAGGAAAAACCTTTGATAAATTCAACATGATAGATCACAGTTCGCGGAAAGCCTCAACTACTCTAGTGAGGTCCTTTGCAACTTAGTGAGTCCCTGTTTCAAAATAAAAAATAAAAAATAGGGCTGGGGGTGTAACTTGGTGGTAGAATGCCCGAGTTCCATCTCTAGTACCACACACACAAAAAAATTTCAACATGATAGAAACATTACGGTCTGAGTTGTCTTAAGTTTGACTCCTGTGTCACATTTTTTGAAAAAATTTTTCTTAGCCGGGTGTGGTGGCGCACGCTTGTAATCCCAGCATTTGGGAGGCTGAGACCTTAGGATCGTAGTTTGCGGACAGCCTCAGCTACCTAGTGAGGCCCTCTGCAACTCAGTGAGACCCTGCTTCAAAAAATAAAGAATAAAAAAGTGGGCAAGGGGTGGGTGTAGCTCGGAGGTCAAATGCCTCTGGGTTCCATCCCTAGGCCCGCAAAAAAAAAAAAGAAAGTTAAGTATCTGGGTGTTGAAATTCAAAAGCAGAATTGTATTAGCTTTGTCTCTACTATTTGCTTTTTAAAAGTTTACTTTGAGCCAGGCATGGTGGATGGTGGTGCACACTTGTAATCCCAGTACTTGAGAGGCTGAGACAAGAGGATCGTAGGTTTGCAATCAGCTACCTGCCTCAGCTACTTAGTGAGGCCCTTCTGTAACTTAGTGAGACCTTGTTATAAAATAAAGAATAAAAAATAGGGCTGGGAGTATAGCTCAGAAGTAGAAGGCCCCTGAGTTTCATTGCCAAGTACCGCAAAATAAAATAAAAATAAATAAATAAATAAATAATAAAAGTTTATTTTGAAAGAAAAAGACTGAATATTGTCTTCATTTTACTCAGTTGGCTTTGGATACCTCTTCTATCCCAAGCAAGGCTTGCCCTGGCCTCAGTGATTAAGGGCTACTGGACCACAGAAATGAATAGGGATGGCATTATTTTTATTTTACTTTATTTTATTATTTATTTGTTTGTTTATTTTTGTGGGTGTGAGGATGGAACCCAGGGGCATTCGACCTCCGAGCTACACCCCCTGCCCTATTTTTTATTCTATATTTTGAAACCGGGTCTCACTGAGTTGCAGAGGGCCTCACTAAGTAGCTGAGGCTGTCCGCGAACCGCAATCCTCCAGTCTCAGCCTCCGGAATGCTGGGATTACAAGCGTGCGCCACCACACCCAGCTCGTCGTTATTTTTAATAACAGAAAATTTTATAGCCAGCTATGATGGGAGTGCATTATTCTTCCCAAGGATTGCTTAACAGTAATATTTCATGGAGATTTGATTTCACCAATTCTTCGTGGATTAATGCAAAGAATGTCTAGTCCATGGGTTAGTATTCCATTTGTCACTGATACTCCACAGTGTACTGTCCTTGTTCTAGGAATCAGAGGTCCAGGCAACAACTGGGCCATTCAAAACGTGGTGTCGGGGCTACCGTCAGGATTAATGTTCTTCCAGTGATTCAGGAGTCCTTTGGCTCAGACATTAACAGAAGAAATCTAAAGTCTCCTCCTTTGGCTACTCTCTGCCATGATAATCTTTGCCTTCATACTATAATGCTCATCATGGGATCCTCAAAATCAGCCCAAATTATAGAACTTCACTTCTTTCTGTGTTTCCGACACCCATACATTAGAGTGCTTCTTTAATTTAGCCATTCTAGTGGAAATGAAGTGGTATCTTGTATTTTTGCTTCATATTTCCCTATTGACTAACGATGGGTGTTCATGTGTTTACTGGCCATCCATATGCCTATTTTAGAGCAATTCCTATTCAAATTATTTTTCCGTTTTAAAATCAGGTTGTCTTTTTATTTTTAAGTGGTAAAGATTCTTGATATCTATATACATCCTAAATATACATCCTTTATCACATATATATTGATTCTAAATCCACCTCCTTTATCACATACGTGATTGTAAACATTTTCCCCATTCAGTGAGTTGTATTATTACTTTCTTGAGGACGTCATTTTCAGTATAAATATTATTGCTTGATGATATCTACTTTATCTATTCCTCTAAGAGGTTTATGGTTTCAACTTTTACCCTTAAGTTAGCGATCCATTTTGATCTAGCTTTTGTTCATTGTGTGAGTAAGGGGCTGGTTCACTCCTCTGCATGTGCATATATAATTATTTCAATCACCATTTGAAGAAAAGACTATTTTTTTTCTCATTGGCATCCCTATATAAAATTATTTCACCATAAATGTAAGGGTTAAGTCCAAGGCTCTAAATTCTTATTTTTTTATTGATATGTAGTCTTGGAGAATGAGTCCAGGAGCATTCTACTCTAGGCTACACCCCCATCCCTTATATTATTATTATTATTATTATTATTATTATTATTATCATTATTATTATTATTAGTCTGGGGATGGAACCCAGGGGCATTTGACCTCTGAGCTACACACCCTGTCCTATTTTTTATTCTTTATTTTGAAACTGGGTCTCACTGAGTTGCAGAGGGCCTCACTAAGTAGTTGAGGCTGTCCATGAACCATGATCCTCCGGTTTCAGCCTCCCAAACACTGGGATTACAAGTATTTTTTTTTTTTTTTTGAAACAAGGTCTTGCTAGGTTGCTGAGAGTCTTGCTAAATTGCTGAGGCTGGTCTCAAACCAGACCCTTCTGTCTTGACCTTCTAAGTACTGGGATTACAGGATTTCTCTTATGTGTCCCTACTTGGTGGCTTTTACACCGTGAGACTGGAGGTGGAGCGGACCTTTCCTGAATGGAACCATAGACCCAGACTTAAGAGAGGCAGCGAGAAGAAACCCATCTTCTTGGCTGTTTATGCCTAGGGCAAAGCTTCTGCAGGGTAAGGGGTGTAGCTGATAGACTGGACCATGGCATAAAGGCCATAGACACTGACAGCTTTTATTGACTTTTAGTAAATTTTCTTAAACGAATGCTTCATTTGCTGAATGCCTTTAGGAAAAGTTTCCGAAAAAATAAATTGCACATTCTCTAAATGTCTACTACTTAAATTGTCACTTACTTTATCCCACAATTGTTATTTAGGTAAGACCTGAAGGGATGATTGGAGCTGCTCTTAGGAAGTTAACAGTGAGAAGTCCTCGGCTTCCACCTGCTTCTGAAAGTCTTCAGAGCTGTGGCTGAGCAGTAGTGTTTTAGTTTGTGTAATTCTGCTCAAGGAGCTCAATTGAACCATAGCATTCATTTATACACTCATTCACTGATGCCATGCACATTTATTAAGCCTCTTGGTGTCAAAAATGTACAACTGCTTTGCCAGTCTTTGCTATGCTATGGTTTTTTGCTTGTTTGTTTGTTTTTTTGTTTTTTATGCTATGCTTTTTAAATGGAGAGTTCTAACCACAATGATTGAAGAATATAATGTATGTACAATTTCTTTTTAACCATAAATAAAGATTTTCTTTAAACCATGATGTGTCTATAGCTTTTAAGCATGTATGATACATATCTTGGTAACATCAAAGTTTTATTTAATAAGTAAGATTATTAAACCCAATACTTAAAATTCTGCTAATAGTTATTTTGAAATATCAACTTGAATATCACTGCAATGCTGATTTGTTCACTTGGAAATAAGGTTAACATGATGGTGTTATGGGAATCTGCAGCCAATGAGACCTAATATCCCAGAAATGGGACCTTTATTTATGCTTGTGGCAGTGGAGAAGATGTAACTGTGCCTCAAAGTCTTTTGAATCTCCATAACAATGTTATGATGTCTATTTCATGACTAAGTTCTTTCACTAGGGTTTCACTACTTGAATTTTTGTGAAACCTTCATTTCTTTTTGTTTGTTTGGTTGGCTTGTTTTGTTTTGTTTTGTTTTGTGATGCTGGGGATGGAACCCAGGGGCATTTTACCTGTGAGCTACACTCCGTGCCTTATTTAATTTTCTGCTTTGAAACAGGGTGTTGCAAGGGTGCTGAGTCTCAGGAATTTCCAGAGGCTGGTCTTGAACCTGCGATCCTCCTGTCTCAGTCTCCCAAGTACTGTGATTTCAGGCGTACATTTCTACAGTGAGCTGTGTTGTCAGTTGACCTTCATCTGGAGATCAGGAGGGTATATATGTGGCCTTAAGGGTAATATGTGCACTGGTTATTCTCTCTCTCTCTCTCTCCCTCTCCCTCTCCCTCTCCCTCTCCCTCTCCATCTCCATCTCCTTCCTTATCTTCTCATTAAGTGGAGCTCAGCTTTTTCCCACCATACTGTGCTTCCATAATGTCTACCTTAGAGTTGGCATCTATGGACTGCACCTTTGTGTGTGTGTGTGTGTGTGTGTGTGTGTGTGTGTGTGTGGTGTGTATGTGTTAGTGCAGATGGAACCTAGAGGCATTCTACCTCCAAGATACACCCGCAGCCCTATTTTTTATTCTTTATTTTGAAACAGGGTCTCACTGAGTTGCAGAGGGCCTCACTAAGTAGCTGAGGCTGTCCGCGAACTGCGATCCTCCTGTCTCAGCCTCCCTGATGCTGGGATTACAAGCATGGGCCAAACAAGAGCCAAGTAAACATTTCTTCCTTCATGGTGTCCGTGTTAGGCATTCTGGTCACACTGATAGCAAATCTGACTAAAACAAGTTATTACTTATTATTCTGTTATTTTAATGTTTGTGTTAGGGTTTATAATACATAGCCTTAACTTACCAAATGATATTATACAAATTCACATATTCAAATGATATTATACTATTTCACATACAGTACTTAGAACCTTGCAATATTATTTTCCATTTATTCCTTCCCGAATTTTATGTTGCTGTTTCTCTACATTTTACTTCTTAATAGGTTACAGCCCTTATGACAAATTTTTCATTTTTTGTTAGTTATCTTTTTAAATTATTTAAAAGCTAATCAAGCCATTTATCTGTTTACCTATCGAGACGCCATTTCCAATGTTCTTTCATTGTTTAGATCCACGTGTCCACATGATACTATTTCCCATCATTCTCTGAAGGACTTTCTTTTAGTGCAAGCCTGATGATGATGAGCTATTTCCTTTGCCTTTGACTCTGAAGGGCATTTTTACTTGATCTAGAAGTCTAGGTCAATGTATTTTTTCCTTTTAATAATTTAAAGATTTTTCTCTATATTTGCACTTGCCCTGGTTTAGATGAGAAAGCCACCATTGTTTTTTTTGTCTCCTAACATGTGATATGTCACCCTCCCCCTCTCCTCACACTGAAGATTTTGTCATTGCCGCAGCTTTTGAGCTATCTGATTATAATATGCCTTGGTGTGGTTTCCCTAAGTTTCATTTATTTTCTTGGATTTCTAGGAGAGTCGTATTAACCAAATTGGAAAAGAGTTCAGCTATTAGTTCTTTAAATGTCTTTGCCCTTCTACTTGAGAACTTCCATTTATCCTTGTACTAAGCCACAGCCCACTGGTGATCTGTTTACTTTTAAAAACGCCTTGTTCTGTGTTTCATTTAATAGGTCCTATCACTGAGTCTTTAATTTCACTGTTCATTTTTTTTGTACTGAAAATTGAACCCAGGGGCATTCTACCTCTGAGCTATACCCCCAATCCTATTTTATTTTCTGTTTTGAAACAGGATCCCACTAAGATGCTGAGGGTCCAGTTAAGTTGCTGAGACTAGCCTTAAGCCTGGGCTCCTCCTTTTTCCGCCCCAAGAACTGAGATTACAGGTGTGAACCACCATGTCCAGCTTCCAGTATACTTTTTTTTTTTTTTTTTTTTTTGGTGATACTGGGGTTCCTACCTACCTCTGGGATACACTCCCAGACCCATTTTTATATTTTTATTTGGAAACAAGGTCTCTTAAGCCAGTGCAGCTGGCTTCGAACCTGTGTGATCCTCCTGTCTCCACCTCCCAAGCGCGGGGATTGCAAGTGTGCGCCACCACGCCCGGCAGCTTCCAGTATACTTTTAATGTCAGACATGGTAGTGTTCATGTCTGGATATCCAAGTCGCTAGTTAACTTTCTTAAATTTACTAATTGTAATGGCTGATTGTATTTAAGTTCTATTTCTATTAACTGATTTTTCTCCACATCCATGGTTATATTTTACTATGTGTTTGTGTATCTAATAATTTTGGATTGGATGCTAGATTGATTTTTACTCTCCTGAGCACTGAATATTCTTGCATTTCCATAAAGGCTTTAAAGTTGTATTCTGCATTTAATCAAGTTACTTGGATAAAAGGCCAGTCTTTCTCATCCTATGCTTAAAATTTGGTAGGCAGGATTGTAGGCATACTAGTTCTGGGGATAATTATTTTTTACTATGAAAGTAAGATCCTTTGTACTTTCTGCCAATACCTTGTAAATCATGAGATTCCCTAGTATGACTGATAAGAACAAATAGCATTTTAAATTCTGTGTCAGAGCGCCGGGCGTGTGAACGCACACTTGTAATCCCCGCGCTTGGGAGGCGGAGACAGGAGGATCGCGCAGGTTCAAAGCCAGATGCGCTGGCTTAAGAGACCCTGTTTCCAAATAAACAAAAGTATAAAAATAGGTCTGTGAGTGTAGCCTGGAGGTAGAAGGGCTTCCAGGAATCCCAGTACCACCAATAAATAAATAAATAAATAAATAAATAAATAAATAAATAAAATTCTGTGTCAGTTTGGGGTGTTATTACTACCCACAAGTAGTTTTCTCACATAAGCGTTTTGATCAACATTCAGTTGAATATTTGAATGGAAGTTTCTCCAGTTCTCTGGGGTTCCTTCTCTGTCTAGCTCTCTCTTCTCCCACACTCTACCTTTTATAATCCAGCCATCTTGCTCTCATTATTCTCAACTTAGGAAATTCTGCAGGATTGTCCCTGGGTCCCTCTCCCTTCTGTGCAACCAAGAAAATCTCACAGGACATTACTATGGGCATGTGTAGAGCCGATTTATTGCTTTTGTTTTAAACTGGTTTTCATTGCCTGCTGCCCCATACTGTATCTGGAAATTCACTGCTTTGCATACATTTTCAGATTTTTAAAAAATGTTTGGCCATTTTAGACAGGAAGGTAAATCTGATTTTTATTATTCCATCCTGGCCAGAGACATTTTCTAGTTGTTTTAATTTGTCTCTTTCTCAGGAGCACTTATAATTGGTTTTCTATAATGTGACATAAAGTTCTTGTCCTCGGCACATCGCTACAATAATAGCTTGGATATTCCATTTTGCATTGGGTCTCCAAGGTTACTTACCTGGGTGATAGTTGTGCTATAGAAATGCAAGTCTCTCTCTCTCTCTCTCTCTCTCTCTCTCTCTCTCTCTCTCTCTCTCTCTCTCACATACACACACACACACACACACACACATACACATACACACACACACACACACTGAAAAACATAAATTTTAAGACAAGTTTCCATGAAATGCCATGTTTCTAAATGTAATGGAGTAAAGCATTATTGATTCATAAACCTCTATTTGGTAAAATAAATCACTCAAATAATAGTAGATTAAATTTATCTTTGTTGATTCCAGCCTCATAAAAAAGATAATTATAGAGTGTAAAGGAATTCAACAAGCAAACGTTTAAGGAACTTAAAAGAAAAACTACTCTTAACATAAGCAGATAATGATGCACAAAAAAGCTTTGATCATTTGAAATGAGCACTATCTCCTTATTTAAACAAGTTACTTAAGGTCTCGATGAAGGGGCTTAATGAATAAGACCTTTAAAAGCTTATGTGAGTTATTCCGTCTCATGGTGATTTTTCTACAAATTCTTTCAGTCACCACATCAAACGTAGATAAGCACCTCTACGTGGCAGATGGCACTTTCCTCTTTTATAGCTAAAAGTAACAAATGTGTCTTTCTGTTTAATGTATTCTCCAGTTCAGTCTGATTTCACTTTCTTAGGTCTAAATTATATACTGATAAATGGGCAGTGCTTTTAAAGAAGTGAAGTTTTTCATGTGTGGAAACCAATACTCTTTGGATAAGGAAACAAAATTTCCCTGAAAACAGCATCTGCAGGCCTCATTTGCCAAAGCAGCCTCCCCTGACTTGCATTTCAGTCTTTCAGGATTAAAAAAAAATTATAAACTAAGAAATATGCTCTTACGTTTAGGTGTCTTGAAAGAGAAACAGTAAGAGAAATGGCTTTCTCAAACATGTTTTAGTTTATTTGTTTAATAAAAGTTCACTAGATTCTTATGAGAATATTTCATGAATTCTTATTCTCTCTCCACTCTGACCTGAGCGCTGAGCCTCTCTGCCCTTCTGTAATCCTTGGAGACTCACCCTGTGTCTCAGTCCACATTCTCAGTCCTGTGACCCAATCGCCCTAAACACACACAACTTAGAAAAGGATCTATTCATTTACTCACAGCTCTGGAAATTTCAGAGGATCAGTTCTTGTTAGGCCAGGTCTGTGGTGCTCAGGGCATGTCATCAGGAGGCGGAAAGAGGGAGAGTACGGCTCTGCTGTAACATCATGAAGAATGGAAGCAGGAGAGTGCGCAAAGTGAAGACGGACCGTGTATAATCCTGGAGGCCACTCCCCAGAGACCCACCTCCCTAGGTTTCCACACAGGAAGCCCATTCATTGCAATGGCTTGACTGGTGATGAAACTGAAGCTCTCATTACTTAATTGCATCAACTCTGAACATTAATACAGGAGCTCTTCAGAGAACATTCTGTATCTAACCAAAATACCTTGTTTCCTGTTGAGAATCCGGAGGACATTAAGGTAGGGATTTGGGTAAAAAGGAATTCGAGCATGGAGTACTAAAGATGGCCTTGGATGACAGAGAGTTTCTTAGATGGGGTGCCAGAGGGAGAGCCGGAACAGAAGCTGGAAGATGGCAAAGATGGTGATGTGTTGAGGGAGTGAGTGTGCATGCCAGAACATCAGTCGCTATGCAAGAAGAATGACAGCTAATACCACAAGGGGAGGATCCACCTTCCCATGAGAGGGCTTCTATACTAAGCTGAGTCACTGTTCTTAACTTAATAACCACTGGCGATTGTTGTGTGTTTGTCAGACCCATTGACCCAAGGAATGATACTTAAAAGGAAGCAGTATAGTAAGAACAACACAAATTAGTGGTTAGATTAAATGGTGGATGGATGGAGTGGAGAATGAAGCCCTGAAGATCAGAAGAGGAGATGATGGTTACCCAGGTCCACATGGTGTTTGACAGCTCAGGGTCCTTTTGTTGACATACAGAATTTTACTTGATGTTTATAGTAACTCTGAGATGGAAGCAGGAAATATATCCTATTTTACAAATGAGGAGACTCAATGCTCATTTCAGACCCTCTGATTCATGCCAGGGTTCTTTTCACCGTGTTGAGATCCTTTTTGACAATTTAAAGGTCGAATCTACAGCTGTGGTCTTTCCACCAACGCTCAGCCTCAGGGATTCTGAGAGTTCTTTCAAGGACTGCAATATATGTTCAAGGATCTCCATTCAGCTCTATTTACAGAGATGCTTTTCTTATATATTGGGCTTTCATATAAAATTGCCTTTGACAGAGGATTTCTAGAGGAAAACAAGCCAAATAAAAACAAGGAAGACTTACCAATTGCTAATTAATTAGCTATGGAGAGTAATAAGGAGAGGGGAAATAAGACTTAAACTCAAAAGTTTTGAGCCTGGGGGCTTAAAAATGGCAGCAGCAATCATAGTAATAAGAAAGGCAATAAAAGTAGATTGTGGTGGTACATGCATGTAATCCCAGTACCCGGGAGGCTGAGACAGGCAGATCACAGGTTTGAGACCAGCCTCGGCAGGTTAGCCAGACCCTCAGCAACTTAGTGAGATCCTGTTCCAAAATAAAAATTAAAAGGTCTGGAAGTGTACCTGTGCAGTAGGATGCCCCTGATTCAGTCCCTAGTACTACACACAGAAAACGAAAGAGAAGGGAAAGGAGGGAAAGAGGAGGAAGAAAAGCAGGCAGGCAATGGAAAGGCTAACATGAAAGCTTGGTTTGAGATGAGGGCACAGATATTATTGAAGCATCCTGTAGGGTTTCAGAGATGATTAAAACCTAATTTCACTCACAAAGAGTTGAAAACTTTACACAAGGTCCTAGCAACTAATGCCCAACAGTAAAACTGAAATTAGTAATTCAGTCAATAAATAGATGAAAGAAAGGAACTACTATGAACTTGAGTGGTTGGAGAATTCTTCATGGAAATCTTGGAGCTGAGCTGGATCATAGCAGCCACTGGAGTGTTGGTAAAGGATGTGGGCCAATTGGCACTGAGAGTTGGACACTTGGAAAACTCGCCAATTCTGGGTGGCATCAATTTGGTAAAAGGTCTATAATTTTGAGAATGTGTGAGGATGACATTCACTTTCTGCTGTTAGCATAGGAAAATTGTCTCAAATCCCCAGAACCACCATGGACTCAGAGAGAGCAGGTGTTAAAAGCTGGATTTGAGCCGGGTGTGGTGGCACACGCTTGGGAGGCAGAGACAAGAGGATCGTGCAGGTTCTAAACCAGCCGCACTGGCTTAAGAGACCCTGTTTCAAAAAAAAAAAATAGGTCTGGAAGTGTAGCCCGGAGGTAGAAGGGCTTCCAGGAACCCCAGTACCACCAAAAAAAAAAAAAAAAAAAAAAAGCTGGATTTGAGAGAGTGCTCATATGGCAGCAAAGCCAAGGCCCAAGGCTCAGGAGCCTACCTTGCTTTTTCCACCAGGTGAAGAGCAAGCTTCCAGCTTCATTAATGTTTTCACAGTGTCAACTGAAAGACCAGATAGGAATTAGCATCATTCAGGAAGAAGCATCAAGGAGCTCTGCAGCAGGTTTCAAAAGAAGAGTCATACCAATGCAGAGGAGAAAGGGGACGTGATGGCTGCTTGTCAATTCTCACTCCCAGGCAATGAAAGATGCTTGTTCTACAGGCTCTGTCTCTGATCAGACATCCTCTTGCTTATAGGATACCATACAAAAGTCTCTGGGAGGGGAGGAAAAGCAAAACTAAAAATGTGCCTAGCAAATGCAAAACTTTGCTATCTGATAGCTCATCCACCTAGAATTTAGCCTGAACAAAGAACTCTGAAACATCCCTTTCCCATTGTTCTGGAAGATTATAAAAGTTTTCTCAATGTAATTTATATTGCTTTTTCCCCCCACCATTTATGAACATATGTGTTTTTTATGATATTCACAACATGCTTGTGTCACAAGATTCAAATTTAATTTCCTGCAATTACTGCACAATATGCATGGGAAAAAATGATATAAAAATGACAGAAAATAATGAACAGTTACTCCATTTCTTCTAAGTTACCTTTTGGAAATAAAACTCAAGCATAACCCAGCTGAGGCTTTCGATTGGCTGTCACCAACCCGTGTTGTATAGTGGCATCGGTAATAATCGTTAGGGATTTTCAAATGTTTTGATAGTAGCAGAATTTAGTTTATTGGGAAATTATCACCCTGCATACCAGAGATTTAAGATCAGCTATATCTTCCTTCCTTCTTCTCAGGAAATGTGGGTGGTTAGCCAGTGGTATATCAACAATGCTTTTCACCTTCCAATTGAAAGTTAAAGCTAACTTCATTTCAGGTAGCAATTATGAACTTTCGTACAGGTGGCAATCATGAACTTGTAAGCAAAAGCTTGTTCACAACAGGAGAGTAGAAATTCTTCCTAGCACTTTTTACCTAGAGGCATTACAAGTCCATGGATGAAGAATCTTGGGTGTAGAGGCTGTAGACCTGGGTTTAAAGTGCCTGATAACTACTTAGTAATTATGTATAAGACTCTTAATCAAGCTCCGTCTTAGTGTCCCTTCACTAAAATGAACAGTTGAAAAGTTTCTACCTTATAAGGTTTTGGGAGATTCAATGATATCATGCATAGAATGTGCCTGGTATACAGTAAGCTCTCAATATGTTAGCTACTGTAATAAGAGTGACAAGGTCAATTGCAATGCAGTGCTTTGCAACTTAGTGAGACCCTGTTTCAAAATAAAGAATAAAAAATAGGGCTGGGGGTGTAGCTTGGAGGTAGAATGCCTCTGGGTTCAGAAAGAGAGAGAGAGAGGAGAGAGAGAGAGAGAGAGAGAGAGAGAGAGAGAGAGAGAGAGAGAGAGAAAGAAAGAAAGAACACAATGCAGTGGTGTGTCTAGAGTCTTCTCCAAAGTAGAAAATCACAGCTACAGTACACTGAGACGCATGTTGGAGTATAGCAAGTTTTTGGTGCATGAGTGACACCTCCCACCTGTGTTTGTTTGCTTGGTTCTAATTCAGGCATCCAGAAAGGGACAGAACATGTTTTGTCTTGCTAGGTGTTAATTTTCATGAAATGTCATTCCCGAATTGGCTTAACTTTACCCAAATGTTTGTGAGTGGGAGAAAATTCTTAAGTGAGTAGGAAAAGGATGAAATGAAGGAGAGAAATAAGGAAGGAGGGAAAGAAGAAAGAATAGTAAAGATGACTGGACTTTAAAGACAATATTCTTTGGAAAGTTTTATGAAGGAATAGAAAGAAAAAGATTAACTGACATCCTCTCTTAAGTCAGGTGCATGGGCACCTACTATATTGGCATTTTACGGGCTAAAGTTCTGCAAGGATAAGCTGTGCTTTAGTGTTTTCTATCCCACTAAAGCACAAAAAGTATTTTTCTAAATGCAAATAGGGTTGCTTGTTCCAACTATTTTCTTTCTTGAGTAAACCCAGTGACAATAAAAACTTGTTCTATTGAAATATAAAATGGTATTAACAGGGGATATTGAGGATTAAGACTCTATGTCACCTTTATTTTCTGCTTGATCATTGTTTTTTGTTTTTCTTTCTTTTCTTCTTTTTTTGTGGTACTGGATATTGAACATGGGGGCATATTACCTCTGAGTCATACCCCAGTCCTATTTTCATATTTTGTTTTGAAACAGGGCAGTCTCACTAAGGTGCTAAGTTGCTGACGCTGACCTTGAACCTGCAATCCCATCTCAGCTTCCCAAGTACCAGGATTACAATGTGCCACCACGCCTGGCTCCATTGTTTCTTTATATCTCAGCTACTGTCCTTTTTATAATGGGATAATAAAAATTATATTAGGATTTATATTAGTGTTCTTGGCCTTTGATTAGCATAAACTAGAATACACTAGTCTAGGACAAGTTAAGATATCTTAAAGGCTGAGACAGGAGGATAGCAGGTTTGAGGACAGCCTCAGCAAAAAGACTCTCACCAACCTAGCAAAACCCTGTTTCAAAATCAAAATAAATAGGGTTGGAAAGTAACTTGGAGGTAGAATGTCCCTGGGTTCACACACACACACACACACACACACACACACACACACACACACACACTATATCTTGAAGGTGCTGTCAAAAAAGGAGAAGAAGAAGAAGGAGGAGGAAGAGGAGGAGGAAGAGGAGGAGGAGGAGGAGGAGGAGGAGAAAGAGAAGAAGGAGAATAAGCAGATGAAGAAGGAGAAAGGTTAGAGAGGAAGTACCCAGAAAAAAAGAAGGTAGGTTCTCTGAGAGATACTGAACAAGAATGGCAAATTATTATTATCATTTCTGAATGTTACTGGCTGCCCAGAGTCCCTTGTTAAGAGTGAAAATGATCTTGTATCCATACTCTATAGGAGCCAGTACCAGTCAAGAGAGGTTATTAAGGTCTTTCATGGGCCCAACGAGCCGCATGTTTATGTCAATCCACTATGAATTGTTAAAGCAAGACAAAATCCAGGGCAAAATAAATAAAGTAATGTAGAATCACAGTTTTCACAGAGGTTTTTGTTTGTTTGTTTGTTTGTAGATGACTCTTGGGGACCAGAGTGTGTCACATCTCCTCTCTATGGTAGATATAGTTCAACAACCAACTGTAACTGTTTGATTCTATGTATTTTAAAAAACTATGGACCGACTCATGATTTTCCCTATTGCCACAATCACCCATACACCCACTCCTTTTATGGAATGGAAGCAAACATCATTCATTGGAAAAAATTTTAAAGACTTTTGTCATGGAAGCTCAAGTCATCTTGCTGGATAGGAAATTCGGGATAGACATCTACCACCCAGAGAATTTTTATGCTTTTAATGTCGCAGGCTTCACACTGGAGACATTTTAGTTAAAAACCAACATCATAAGTCTCCAGTCTTTGTGACTGAATATGCTCATGTCTTGCCTAGTACGGAGTAGGTTTTTAAATCTGAGTAATAAACCAGTAGTGTAGAAGCAGCAAGTTTCCACCAAAAGGCCATCTTGAAATCATATTTCGTGCAGACCAGCCTCATCAAAAACAGAAGCCTCTCCTCGCCAGAATCCCCCTGTTAGTTAACATTGAAACAATCCACTAGTGTCTGCTTTAGCCCAAGGTCTTTCCCTGGGTAAGTGCCCCGACCTCATTTCCCTCAATGAATTCAGGGCTGCTATATAGGAAACATGTATGGCGCAGTTGTAATGTGCATGTAAACATTCACAAGACTGATTTATGGTGCCCCTCCCCACCCATTTTTCTTTTGAATTAATACCAAATGTAAAAGAAAATGCTTTAAAATTAAATGTTTCACAACAGCTACACATTGAAAACAGCGCTGGCAGATGGGGACCGAGCATTGTGATGCTGGTTCCCATCTGCCAAAGGGGGACGGCCTCTGACCCCGGAACTCTTTCCATAGGCTGCTCAAGCGCAAAGAGTGTGTCCAGGTCATGCTTCAAAACAGAGATGTTCTATTGTTTTCAGTTCTAGTTTTTTCAATGAAAGATTGTACAGTGACCAATTAGAAAAGAATTGCTCAGAAGAGGACAAACGTAATGGAGAGGGGAGTTCAGATGCCATGTTCTTAGAGAAATAGTCAAAAGAAGTGGTTATAAATGTGTGTGTGTGTGTGTGTGTGTGTGTGTGTGTGTGTGTGTGTGACTGAGGATTGAACTCAGGGGCTTTTTACCTCTAAGCTCTACCTTCAGCCCTATTTTATTATTTATTTATATATTTACTTATTTATTTATTTATTTATTTATTTATTTATTTATTTGGTATTGGAGGTTTAACCCAAAGACATTCTACCTTCAAGCTACACCCCTGAGTCCTATTGGTGGTTTTTTTTTTTTTTTTTTTTTTTGGTTTTAAAACAGAGTCTTGTTAAGCTGCTAAGAAACCTCGCTAAGTCATTGCTGAGCCTGCCTTCGAACCTGTGCTCCTCCCGTCTCAGTCTCATAAGTACTGGGATTACAAGCGTGTGCTACCACGTCTGGCTTATTTCATTTTTTAATTTTGAACCAGGGTCTCGCTAAGTTGCTGAAGAGTCGCCTTAGTTGCTGAGACCAGCCTCGAACCTGCCAACCTCCCATCTCAGCCTCTCAAGACCTGGGATGGCAGGTGTGTTCCAATTCACTTGACTAGTTGTCATAACTGTTTAAGTTGAAGGTTTCTCTGTGTAGTCATCAGAATAATCTGGGGAAGGGGGATGACCTGTTCTTTTTTGTTCCCTGATAGAGAAAGGAGTGGGGTAGAGATATCAGTAAAGCAAACTTTGTCCAAATGTATAGTGGATACTTTTAATTATTAGAGATTTGGAATTCCCATTATGAGACTCTTCCATCTGAGCCCGGTCTCTGCTTTGGCTACTTTATATAATGAGGTTTTATGTTTCTGGGAGCAGTGGAGACCTAACTTCAAAGGAGTCTCAAATTCTCTAATTTATTTCTGTCGCTCTTTGGTCTCTCAGTTTGCTTCCATAAATTTCTCAAAATGTGAGTGTGAGTGTGTGTGTGTGTGTGTGTGTGTGTGTGTGTGTGTGTGTGTGTGTAAAAACTGATAGCAATCAATCAATGGATCCGCTTGGAAATTATCCATTTTTGTAGATAAATTAATTATAAATAACTTCATGCTACTCGTTATTGAAAGGAAACAAGATAAATCCTCTGTTAAGAATCCCTTTGCAGCGCAAATAATTACTTCTAAAATGAAACATTTTTATTTCCTTGAACTGGTTTTTCTAACATAGAGAACATCTGTATATCCCAGCAGCACAAGACGCCCCATCAATAATTAAATAGAAGAAACCGTGATTCTTTTGGCATTATGGGTAAAACTTCTAGGCTCCACCCAGTTCCTCCTCTCACTGAATAAACATTTCATTTGGATGTTTCACACTGGAAATATTAACACCTAATTAATGGAATTCAGTGTCATCAGGGAGTTACAATGCTACAGCCTTGTGCTGGGTATGGAGTTAAAGTTCTCCGTCCAGGAGCTTTTGCCCAAGCCTGGCACTCATCAGCTAAGGAACTTGTTTCACTAGCCTGAACCTCCTTTTGGGAGCAGGTGGTTTGATGGTGGCAGCACCACATGCCTTTGGCTGGACATCTGCATCCAAACACATCGCCATATGCAAGGTACCTAAAACCATGGAGACATAGAAGAGTAGCTTCTCTTCTTTCTGCCTGGATTGACCAAGTCAGAAATATTCAAAGGCAGAGGAATCTTAAAGGAATTGTAATCCAATATTTGGCAGCACCACACAGCTCAGCACTTTGGGGCAGCCTTTTATCCCTCATTTCTCTGAAAGGCTTAGGAATTAGAGCAATATCTCATCTAAGCAATGAATGATAATGAGACTCTCTATAGTTGTGATCAAGATTATATGTTTAAAAATATAGTTAGGAAGGAGTTAGTGTTTAAAAGACTTAATATGAACAGAGAAGAAACAATAGAAAACATTTTGAAAGTTTATTTTTTAGATCACAAAAGTCCATGGCCTTGATTAGGAGCAGAATCATATTTTGTATGCTCTTGACACCAAAAATAAGCTGGGTGTGGTGGCACATTCTGGTAATCCCAGCATTAGAGAGGCTGAAATAGGAAGATCACAGTTTGAGGACAGCCTCAGCCTCTGAGACCTTTGAAATTTAGTGAGACATTGTTTCAAAATAAGGAATAAATAATAGGGCTGGGAGTGTAACTCAGAAGTAAAATGCCCTTGGGTTCCATCCCCAGTACCGCAAAAAAAAAAAAAAAAGCTACAGGGACTCTGACATGGAGTCTATGAATCTGTAGTAATGTGAAATTTACCAAAATTTAAAAGATTTTTTAAAATATCCCTTTCTAGTCAGGTGTGGTGGTGCATGCTCATAATCCCAGTACTTGGGAAGCTAAAACAGGAGGATCACAGTTTCAAAGACAGCAAACTAGGGAGACCCTGCTTCAAAACAAAAAATATTAAAAATATTAGAGATGTAGCTTCCAACAGCAGGCCCCTGGGTTCAATCTCCAGTACCGCCAAAAAACAAAAACAAATCGTTTAAATGTAGCTGGGTACATCAGCACACAGTGTTTGGGAAACTAAAACAGGAGGATTGCAGGTTCAAGGGTAGCTTCAGCAACTTAATGAATCTCTGAGCAACCTAGCATGACCCTGTTTCAAAACAAAATAAGCCGGGCGTGGTAATCCCCGCGCTTGGGAGGCGGAGACAGGAGGATGGCACAGGTTTGAAGCCAGCCGCGCTGGCTTAAGATACCCTGTTTCCAATAAAAATATAAAATTAGATCTGGGAGTGTAGCCTGGAGGTAGAAGGGCTTCCAGGAAACCCAGTACCACTAAAACAAACAAACAAACAAACAAACAAACAAAAACAAAATAAATAAATAAGTGGAAAATAAATAAATTAATTAATAAATAGGTCTAAACGTGTAGCTCAGAGGTAGAATGTCCTTTGATTCAATCCCCGGTACTGCTAAAAAAAAAAAAAAAAAAAAAATCACATAGAATTAATGAATCAGACGTATGAAAATGTGACTGCTATCTATACAAGTTTTCTGGTGTCAGGTAAAAGTAATTCCCTCATCAGATAAATGTCCGATTGTTCTATGAAACATCCACAACCTAGAACATATAATTCTATTCTCCAGTCAAACATTTAGGTTTTCACCAACCCAACACCCTGGGCCTCCCTTTGTTCATATTTTCCTTCATTCCCCTCCTTCTTCCTCGTGAAAAGAACAAGTCCAGTCAGGAAGAAAAGTGACTGTGAGCCATGTGGCCTCAGTTTCCCCCCCCTTGAACCTTATTTATAAACAAGGAGGTCCGACTACACCAAAAGTTGGCAATTTACAATTTCCAGGCAAGTCCTGCCTGTTGCTTGCTTTGTACGACATGAAAAATGATTTTTTTCTATATTTGCACCACTGATAAAAGATTTAAAATAGGATATGTTATATGAAAATGATAAGAAATTAAACTTTTAGTGCCATAAAATTTCATTGACATAGCTCTATGCACTGTCTACAACTGCTTTTTTTTTTTTTTCTGAAATGGCCATTGAATAATTTTTAGCAGAGATCACAGGGCCAGAAAAGCCAGAAATATTTACCATTGAGCTGTTTATAGAAAAAGTTTGCTGACCCCCTACGCAACAACCAAGGGTCATGCTACCAAGGTTCTTGACAACTAAAATCTTTCGTTATTTCTTCGAATTAACTATAATTTTCTGTCATTCCCTGATCTTTAGGCTACAATAGTGATGGAGAAAGAATCTAAAATAAATGAAGAGAGATGAAACCAGTGACAAGGTAACATCAGAGACGGAATGCAGGTCTCACGTTGATCCTCTCCACTGCACTGTTTTTCTTATCTTTTCTAGAACATTTTGTCTGAACCTCAGTCCCTTCCCTTAGACCTTGGGCTCTTTATGGTAACTTCTCTGGTAGCTGTGCACTAATACACTGCAATGCTAATGGACCCTGAGACTTATCAGAACATATTGAACAAGATAAGAATATACCCCGTTTGACACATATTTTTTCTTTCCTCCTCCTCCTCCTCCTCCTCCTCCTCCTCCTCCTCCTCCTCCTCCTCCTCCTCCTCCTCCTCTTCCTCTTCCTCCTTCCTCCTCCTCCTTCTTCCTCGTTCCTTCTTCTTCTTCTTCTTCTTCTTCTTCTTCTTCTTCTTCTTCTTCTTCTTCTTCTTCTTCTTCTTCTTCTTCTTCATAATGGGGATGGAATCTAGAGGCATTCTGCCTCCAAGTTATACTTCCAGCCCAATTTTTTTTTTTAGTTCTTATTTGGAAATGTACTTTCCATTTTTTAACAGAACCTACTAACATTTTTTTAATAGAACCTTATTTTGAAACATGGTCTTCCTAAGTCATGGAGGGCCTCACTAAGTTACTGAGGCTGGCTTTGAACCTGTGATCCTCCAGTTTCGGCCTCCCAAGTACTGGGATTACAAGCGTGTCCTACCATGTCTGGCTCTTCACATATATTTTGACAACAAAAATTCCAATGGGATGGTAGTAGAATAGAGACTCTAATCTTAGGCCTCCTGGTCTTCCTGCAGAGAGGTCCATGGAAGCAATTTAAATGAACATTGTTAGCATTTAGTGAGTGTTTGCTATTAAATGGGCATAGATTTTTTTTTTTTTTTGCAGTACTGGTGATTGAAGACAGGGGCATTCTACCTCTGAGCTATACCCCCAGCCCTACTTTTTATTCTCTATTTTAAATCAGGTTCTCGCTGAGTTGCAAACGGCCTCACTAAGTAGCTGAGAATGGCCCAAAAACTTCAATCCTCCTGTCTCAAGTACTGGGATTACAAGCGTGCGCCACCATGCCCAGCTGGATGTAAAGTCTTAAATCTGGGAAGCTGTCATTTTGGTTGTTAATTCAACCAAAGCCAGAAAACCTTTCTGTCTCCATCATCATCAGTTCCTTTTCTCTTAGGGTTGCCTCATCTGCGTGCAGTTGTCTTCCTAAAACTGTATGATCCCATGTAAGGTATATGGACAAATAGGAATTACTGCCTAAAGTCCTTTTTTTTCTATTACATGTATGTGTGTATATACATATATATATATATATATATATATATATATATATATATATATAATGTTTAAGATGGTCACATTCATAGGCTTTACCTTCTGATTATAAGATTTTAAAAGTTATCACAAGCTGGGCGTGGTGGCACACGCTTGTAATCCCCGCGCTTGGGAGGTGGAGACAGGAGGGTCACGCAGGTACGAAGCCAGCTGCGCTGGCTTAAAAGACCCTGTTTCCAAATAAAAAATATTAAAAAAATAGGTCTGGGAGTGTAGCTCAGAGGTAGAAAGGCTTCCAGGAACCCCAGTACCACAAAAAAAAAAAAAAACTATCACAAGGTTTAGGTAATTCCTCTAAATATGAACTCCTACTAGAAGTGTGCTAAGCATACATTTATTTGTTTGTTTTAGTACTGAGGATTAAACTCAGGCAGGTTCTACCTCTGAGATAAAACACCAACACTATTTTATTTTGAAGCAGGATCTAAGTTACTGTGCACTGGCCTTGAACATGTGATCTTTCTCTTTCAGTTTCAGATATTTCAAGTATAGTTTTGAAGTTGGGATTTTATTTTAAAATTTTTATTGGTGCATTGTAGTCATAGACCTTAATGGGATAAAAGACTTGTGGAGACATACATCCATACAACATCCAATTAGCCCTTACCCGGACCCCACCCCATCCCCTCTCCATCCCTCCTTCCCATGCTTGGCTTAGTGCTTGACTTTGATATCTTTTAAGTACATCCTGTGCTTTAGAGAGTTTCCCTCTTCCCCCTCCCATCCCCTCAGTTAGGTCGCCTTATTTGCTCCTCTATAGGATCTCCTTCTTCATCAGGATTTTTCTACATTGCTTTTTCTCATGTCATTTCTCCAAGTATGGGCATTACAGGCATGCACTACCACACCCACTTAAAACATCCGTTCTACAGCAGTGCTGTGGAGAGCACTGCTGTGGCCAAGGCAGTGGGACGCTCCTATGTTTTACCTACTTAAGTGAGTAACCAAAGTTCCTGCCTGACATAGGAGCCTCCCCAGTTTAAATTTCAATGAAACTCCAGTTGAGACCTTTCTTAGCTAATGAAAGAAAAGTGAAGAGAATACATGTAATATCCTAAAGACTATAAGAGTAAACTTATAGTAGGAATTTCATGAGTTACTGACAAATTCAACAAATATTTATTTGTGTCTTCTGGGCTCAGGATCCTCTGCTAGATTTGTGAGATACATAAAATACTATAGTGTTTTTTTTTTCAAAATGGCGACTGAGGGACACAGCACTTCTCAGTAGCTGAAGCAAATAAAGTTTAAATACTTAGAAAGCAGTGTCTAAATCAACAAAATAAATACATACCAGGAACCAAAACACATCCAGGTACCTCGGCGGAACCCTGAGCTTGAAGAAGAAGAAGAACAAAGATCGGACACGGGACCGGCTGCAAATACAATCGGAACACTGATCGGAACGCTGACGGCGGGCTGCCTTTGCAGCTGCCCAAGGAGCTGCCTGCCCGAAATTACCACGGAAAGATAATTCGGGACTAAAAACGGGCTTAGGACCGCATCTTAAACAGCGAGCAGCAGCCTCCAGAATTCTGTGTGCCCACCAGCGACCAGATCACAACTGCATAGAGACTTCCACGGATTCCTGCACCAATTCAGGTACCTGAGGGCGCCCTGGTAAGTTGGGGTCCTAGCGTGTGCGCAGCCCCAACCACCCAGCACGGGCTCAAGCCTCAGACCCCAGCACTCTCCTCGCACACCTTACCTGCGCCACGGTCCCCTGCTAGTAGTCAGTACCTGTACACTGCTACCTCTAAATTGAAGTCTGCTTGTGTGTCTAGCCCCTGCCACCTTGCCAGAGCCGGCCTTCCAGGCTGCAAAAGCCCTGGGTGACCCGGAAATCTCCGTGGGGCACCCCCAGCTTCTACGTCCCACGGGAGGCAGAGACCATTGCTGGACAACGCGCACTGGACCCTTGAGCACCTACCCTGCACCCCTGGCCCACCGATGGGTGTTCCCACCCTCCTGGTAACCAGAGGCTTAGTGCTAAGCAAAGAACACAGCTCAATACACCTTGGAAGAGCATACCAGCAGCAATAGACAGCTGCATCCACTCTCACTTGGGTCCAGTATTAGCAGCGCATCCAGCCTGCACTCTTGGAATAGGCAGAGCTCTGGCAGTAAGTGTGGGCATCCAGGAACCAGCACCCATTTGCCCAGGGTACATCTTGGGACCACACCGGCTAGCCCAGCTGGAATTTCTAGAGACACAAGAAAATCCATCGGGCCACAAAAATCTGCTCAGGACCTCAGGGGGAGGTTTCAACTATACTTTGGTCATTCTCCACCCCTGCTGTAGGGATGCTCAGGCTGGAGGCTAGGGTGGTGAGTGCAGAGGTGCTGACCACAGGTTAGAATTTCGCAGAACCTGTGAATTGTACAGAATCAAATAACAGTGAAATCAGACATCCGGACACATGAACCTAAAGCAGCTAAAGGAGAGAAAGGTGTCCAAACACCCAGAGTGACTTAAGAAGATAAAAATAGAGTACAAAGAAAACTAAGAGACATTGGATGGTATTCTGAAAGCTACCAAAGCAATCAGATACACACATATTATTTGGACCTGACCCCATATGCGTAAATAAGGAGGACTGTTTGTTTTACTTTTAATGTGGATGTTTTGTTGTATTTTGCTTTTATAGTGCTTTTGTTTTGGTAGGGTTATTGCTGACTTATTTTTTTTTCTTTTAACCCACACTTCTTTTACTTTAACTTGTTGTGTTTTATATATATATATATATATATATATATATATATATACACATACATACATTGGATAGTTTGCCTTATTTTTTTATTTCACACAGCTGCTAGTTCCTTTTACTTTTTTCTTGTTCTTTTTCCTCTTTCTTCCTCTTCCCTTCCTTTTTTTTTTCTCTTCACTCTCCTCCTTTTATTGGTTTTCCTTCATTTTTCTTGGATTACATAAAAGTCTTGGTATCTTGGGTGGATTCTTTTTTTTTTTTATGTCTGTCTGCTCCTTCCATCACCCCTATTTACAAACCTACCCACACTAACCTACATACTTTTCTCCCCCAAAACTTTTCCCCATAATATACCTCCTGGTTTAATACTCAAAGTATCTCTTATATCCATAATTACTCTACCAACAACAAGAGTCCTAGTAGTTAACTCTCTCTCATTCCTAACAAGTTATTACCTTATCATACTTAAAGTCTTTCTCAACCTAACATATCCTCTACGTAACCCGACTCCTTTACCAATCACCCCAGCTCCTTGCACATCACCCACCCTCAACACTGGAAAGGCTCTGCTGACTAACCAATACCCCCAAACTCCTAATATTAAGATTTGACTAAGCACAGTACTCACGAACGATGGGTAGAAATCAGAAAAACAAGACAGAGAACGCTATAAATATGAGAACCAGGAATTATGAAGAGACATCAGAAATCACGAATACTGACCTACTAGAAATGCAAGAAGGGGAGTTCAGAATCTTGATGTTCAATATGATGAAAGGATTTAAAACGAGTATAGAGGAGGTTAAAGGTGAACTAGAAACACTAAAAAAGAATCAGAAAGAGGTCTGGAACGAAATGAAAGAGGCAATAAGTGAAATGAAGACAGCAATAGAAAGAAATTCTGGAAGATTAGATGAAATGGAAAACAGAATATCAACATTAGAAGACAGTACATCCCAAACCGAAAACACAGTCAGCGATATACAGAAATCTTTACAGCAACAAAACCTAAACATCCAGCAATTATGGGATAATATGAAGCGCCCTAATTTACGGATAATAGGCATCGAGGAAGGGATAGAGGTACAGACCAAGGGCATCTGTAATATCTTCAAGGAAATAATCTCAGAGAATTTTCCAAATATGGAAAGAGACTTGAATCTTCAAGTCCAGGAGGCATACAGAACTCCACTGAGACAGGACCAAAGAAAAACCACTCCACGCCACATAATAACCAAATTGACCAGCATAGAGGCCAAGGAAGGAATCTTAAAAGCAGTGAGAACAAAAGGACGGGTGACATATAGAGGCAAAACAATAAGAATCACCCCAGACTATACAACCCAGGTCAGGAATGCTAGGAGAGACTGGTACGACGTGATTCAGACCCTGGAAGAAAATAACTTCCAGCCAAGGCTCATCTATCCAGCAAAAATACTATTCAAGATCAATGGGGAAGTCAAAGTCTTTCAGGATAAACAGAATCTCAAAAAATTCATGAATTCAAGCCAACACTAGAGAAAATTCTTAAAGAAATAAATCATAAGGAAGAAAAAAGAAGCAGACTTCAGAATCAGAGAAGAGAGGAAGTTAATAAGTGGGCCATTTAAGTAAAGAAGAAAGATCATACCACCCAAGAGTAAACAGAACACAAAATGACAGAAAACAAAAATCATATTTCAATAATATCTCTTAATGTCAAAGGACTTAACTCACCAATCAAAAGACATAGACTGGCAATGTGGATTAGGAAACATAATCCAAATATATGCTGTCTGCAAGAAACTCACCTCACAGCCAAAGACATTCACAGGCTGAAGGTGAAAGGATGGAAAAAGATATACCATGCCACCAGTGACCAAAAAAGAGCAGGGGTAGCAACCCTGATATCCAACAAAACAGACTTTAAACTAAAACACATCAAAAGAGACAAATCAGGGCACTTCCTTTTATTAAAAGGAACAATACACCAAGAAGATATAATGATAGTAAATATTTATGCCCCAAATGTGGGTGCAACCACATTTGTAAAACAAACCCTACTGGACATAAGATCCCAAGTAGACCCAAATACAATAATTCTGGGAGATTTTAATACGCCTCTCACACCACTGGATCGATCTTCAAGGCAAAAGATGAGTAAAGACGCTTTAGAACTAAAGGAAACCATAAACCAAATAGACCTAATAGACGTTTTCAGAGTATTTCAACCAGGAACTACAGAATACACTTTCTTCTCAGCAGCCCATGGAACCTTCTCCAAAATAGATCACATCCTGGGACACAAAGAAAATACCAGCAAATTCAAAAAATGTAATATAATTCCATGCATCTTTTCAGACCACAATGGAATCAAAGTAGAAATCAACAACAGGAAACTCGAAAGAAAGTACTCAAATTCATGGAGAATGAATGATACACTATTGAATGACGAATGGGTAAGGGCAGAAATTAGGGAAGAAATAAAGAAATTTATGGAAACAAACGAAAACAGAGACACAACTTACCAAAACCTATGGGACACCATGAAGGCAGTTCTAAGAGGAAAGTTTATTGCATTGAGTGCCCACATAAGAAGGACAGAGAACCTCCAAGTAAAGAACCTAATGACACAACTAAAGGACCTAGAAAGACTGCAACAGTCTATTCCCAAAGCCAGCAGAAGGCAAGAAATCATCAAAATTAGGGCAGAAATAAATGAAATAGAGAACAAAAAAACAATTCAAAGAATCAATAAAACAAAAAGTTGGTTCTTTGAAAAGATTAATAGAATTGATAAACCCCTGGCCAACCTAACCAAAAGAAAAAGAGAATCAACTCAAATTATCAAAATTAGAAATGAAAAAGGAGATATCACCACTGATAGTGAAGAAATTCAAAATATTATCAGAAACTACTTTAAAAATTTATACTCCAATAGATCTGAAAACCTGGATGAAATTGACAGATTTCTAAGCACAGTTAACCTTCCTACACTCAACCAAGAGGACATAGCAAGCCTAAACCAACCAATAACAACCAAAGAAATAGAAATGGCAATAAAAATTCTTCCACCAAAGAAAAGCCCAGGCCCAGATGGGTTCCCAGCTGAATTCTACAAAACCTTCAGTGAACAACTAATACCAATACTTCATAACATGTTCTGGGAAATTGAAAGAGAAGGAACTCTTCCAAATTCCTTCTATGAGGCCAGTATCACATTAATCCCCAAACCAAATAAAGATACCTCAAGAAAGGAAAACTACAGACCAATATCCTTAATGAACATAGATGCAAAAATTCTAAACAAAATACTAGCTATACGCATTCAAAACTATATCAAGAGAATAATACATCATGACCAAGTCGGTTTCATCCCAGAAAAACAAGGCTGGTTCAACATACGCAAATCAATACATGTTATTCACCACATAAATAGAACCAAGAACAAAAACCACATCATCATAGCAATAGATGCTGAAAAAGCATTCGACAAAATCCAACACCCATTTATGTTAAAAACACTGCAAAAAATTGGGATAGAAGGAAAGTACTTCAACATCATCAAGGCAATATACTGCAAACCCAAAGCCAACATTATATTGAATGGGGAAAAACTGCAAGAATTTCCGCTTCAGTCAGGAACAAGACAAGGATGCCCACTATCACCACTCCTTTTCAATATAGTCCTTGAGACTCTTGCTGCAGCAATCAGACAAGAGAAGGAAATCAAAGGAATCCACATAGGAAGAGAGGAAGTAAAACTATCCTTATTTGCAGATGACATGATCCTTTATCTGGAAGACCCAAAGAACTCAACCAAAAGACTTCTGGAGCTGATCGACAAATTCAGCAAAGTCGCAGGTTACAAAATCAACCTAAAGAAATCAGTGGCCTTTCTTTACGCCAACAATGAATCCACAATGAAAGAAACAAAAACAACAATTCCATTCACTATAACCTCAAAACCTATAAAATACCTAGGAATAAACCTAACCCAAGATGTAAAAGACCTCTACAACAAAAACTGTAAAACATTAAAGAAAGAAATAGAAGAAGATCTTGGAAGATGGAAAGATCTCCCGTGCTCATGGATAGGCAGAATAAATATCATCAAAATGGCCATTCTGCCAAAACTGATCTATAGGTTCAATGCAATTCCCATTAAAATACCAGTGACATTCTTCAAAGACCTAGAAAAATCAATCATGAACTTCATATGGAGAAGGAAAAGACCTAGAATAGCCAAAGCAATTCTCAATAACAAGAAACACGCAGGAGGCATTACAATCCCAGATTTCAAACTATACTATAGAGCAATAGTAGTAAAAACAGCATGGTACTGGCACAAAAACAGATATACTGACCAGTGGATTAGAATAGAAGATACAGAAACAAACCCACACATCTTTAGTCAATTAATCTTTGACAAAGGGGCCAAACACATATGCTGGAGAAAAGACAGCCTTTTCAACAAGTGGTGCTGGGAGAACTGGCTAACCATTTGTAAAAAGATGAATCTAAACCCCTATATCTCACCAAACACAGGAATCAACTCAAGATGGATTAAAGACTTAGAAATTAGACCTGAGACGGTGAAGTTAGTAGAGGAGAACATAGGTTCAACACTACAACATATTGGCACAGGCAGTAACTTTCTCAACAAAACCTCCAAAGCTCAGGAAATTAAAGCAAGAATAAACAAATGGGACAACATCAAACTAAAAAGTTTCTTCTCATCAAAGGAAACCATCAATAACCTAAAGAGGAAGCCTACAGAATGGGAAAGGATCTTTACCAGCCACCATTCTGATAGGGGGCTAATATCCAGAGTATACAAAGAGCTCAAAAGACTCTACACTAGCAAAACAAACAACCCAATCAAGAAATGGGCAAATGAACTAAATAGATACTTCACAAAAGAAGAGATACAAAGGGCCAATAGATACATGAAAAGATGTTCTTCATCACTGGCCATCAGGGAGATGCAAATCAAAACTACACTGAGATTCCATCTAACCCCAGTCAGAGTAGCAAGCATAAAGAAATCAAACAACAACAAATGCTGGTGAGGATGTGGGGAAAGAGGAACTCTTTTACACTGTTGGTGGGAGTGCAAACTAGTTCAGCCACTATGGAGATCTGTGTGGAGATTCCTGAGAAAGTTGGGAATAGATCCACCATATGATCCAGCTATACCACTCCTAGGTATCTTACCAAAGGGGTTGAATTCAGAGAAATACAGCAACGTATGCATACCTATGTTCATAGCAGCACAATTTGTAATAGCCAAAATATGGAACCAACCCAGATCACCATCAACAGATGAATGGATAGCAAAACTGTGGGAAATACACACAATGGAATTCTATTCAGCCATAAAGAAGAACAAAATTACATCATTTGCAAGAAGATGGAAAGCCCTGGAGAACATCATGTTAAGTGAGATCAGCCAAGCACAGAAGGAGAAGATACACATGTTTCCTCTAATATGCCCAAACTAGAAAACACAAAGGATACCAGTAGGACCCCAGATATTAGAGGGGAAATACTAGCTAAATTTTAATGGAAAGATAGGAGAGGAGAAAGACCGATCTGGATTAATGAGGGTCTACACCTGAACATGTGTAAAATTATGAATAAGACATGGTTAACCTGGACAACCATTGGTTGGGGGGGGGAAGAGGGAGGGGGGGAGAGGGCACCAAATATAGTATAAATGTATACTACATATGTTCAATAAAAAATTGTTAAAAAAATAAAAATAAAAATAAAATAAAAAGGAAACATGAATGCCTAAAAAAAATAAAATAAAATAAAATACTATAGTGTGTTTCTTGCCCTCCAGGAGAGCAAGAAAATCAGACAAAGATAGAAAATCATGGACTTGAAGGGACCCCACGAATGGATGCCTGTGGGAGTTTAGAGCTATTTTCTGGGTTGGACGCAGAAACTTCCTTAAAGACAATAGCAGATGATCCAAGTCTGGGAGGTGAGGAGGATTTTACTGGGAGTAACAAAGGCACACTTTTCCCTGGATAAGGCACAAGGCCTGAACTCACTGAAAAACAATTAAAATGTGTTCTTGAGAACCCTTTAAATATAATTTTTCTGCCTTTATTAAAAACAAAAAGTACCAAAGTATAGTTCTGAAGTCGGGATTTTTCTACATTGCTTTTTCTCACGTCGTATCTTTAAAGTTCAAGTGCCCTTTGAAGATACTGCTCTGAAGTTTTCACAAACTAATCTGAGGATATTTGTACCTAATTTATCCGGAGCTGATAGGTCCTTGTTTCTGCACATATGGTCTGCATATTCTAAATTGCAAAAGCTACTCTGATGATTATTTTTATTGATTGCATGTTAGTGATAAAAAGGAAGCATATTGCATTTGCAAAGAAGTTTTTTCTTTAAAAAAAAAAACACATTATTTGTACCTAGGATATCCAGTTGCGTGCCTTAAATAATAAATACAAATGCATTTATCTAAATTTATAGCGTAATATGGCAGTAACAGAAAAGCCTTTATCTGTCATAAGGCATATTAGGACAAGAGGACTAAAGGGGAAATAAAAGAACCTTTGAGAATCAGAGTTCTTGTTGGCGTCTCTTAATAGACTAACAATTTAGATCTAATTGATCACAACATGAATTGTCCATAATCTCCATCTACTAGGTTAGCCTTGTGGGATATTACTAATCAAATTAAAGCTCATTCAAAGCAAGCTCCAATTACACAATGTTTTGTTTCTGTTTCCGGCTTGGGGAGTCAGGGGCAATGCAGTGTTGAATACAGGCAGAGTCACTGCCTGCTCAGCATCACTGGCCTGTTTCCACGAAGGTGTGCTGGGTACTGAGAGCCCTGCGAGATGCCTCCGACAACAGCCATAGGAAAATTCCTTGAAATTTTGCAAAGAAAGAAAAATGGCGACACTGTCTTGCTTTTCGCTCAATTGTGTGCATCCTCCACACTTCCCACCTCCAGTTTCTGTGGTGACCTTGGTCTTGAGCACCATGCAGGGTCAAGAAGTGACATCTTTGCTGTGCTTAGGAGTGGGGGCATGCCCTCTTGGAAACATGTTAGCAAATTACTGGCCAAGCCAGGATGGTCTTTTTCATTAGTTTACTAGAAGACTGTGGGAGAAAGGAGGAAGAATTCAGAGTATCGAGGCAATCACAAATAATGGGTTAATTAATAACCAATGGCATGCTAACTGCTAATTTGAGAACACTTATTTAAACTACTTCACCTTTTTTATTTTTTAGAACAAAAGTTCTCTTTCTAAACTGTCCTTACTATACATTTTTTTTGTTCTCAGCAAATATCTTGAGAAATTCATCCGTAATTCCTCTGGTTAAACCCCTCCAACAATTTTAATGTCTTGAAGAAATAACTTCTAAGCTTGGGCCCAGTGTCTTACCAAAGACTCTTTTGTTTCTTAGTGAATATAAGATATCTTTCTGCCAGAGACTCACGCTGGGGCATGATAACACTATTTATCTCATAGAGTAACGTTGAGAACAAAATGAGATACTACAGTTTCTAGAACATAGTAAATACCTAATAAATACTAGTTTTTGCTCATGATAATATTAAATATAACATTAATCAATTAATGCTAATCATTGTAATCTTGAAGAATTGTCTAAAGATTTTGGCAAATAGCCTTAGAAAAATGTTATAGAAAGCATCTTTGCTATTTACCAGCATATTGCACTAGCAATTTAACTTATAGCCATTTTAACATCATTATTAATACTGCCACACTCGGCAGCATCTTGCCCTAGACTTTCTGCACATGTTTGATTATGAAAGACATTGAGCTCTTTATTTTCTAACAAGAAATTCGGTTGTCATTTTTCTCTGCTAAGTAGCAAAAATCACATGACTTTCCTTTTCTTTCCTCTTTTTATGCTATTTTATTCTGGGCTCAAAAGCAAGAATTTTAGAAGAACTGATGCATTGATATGACTAGCTTTTTTTTCTTTCAGGCAACTTTAGAAAGAAAATTAGGAAGGATGCTGAAGAGCTGGAGAGTTGATTTCAAGGACAAGTTGTTCTTGCAGTCATGCCTGCAAAGTCACGGAGGCACGGCACTCACTGAGGGTGTGTCTGCATCCACAACAAAGATGACAAGTCTACAGGTGAGGCTGGATTTCCACTTTGGGACATTGAAACACAGAAAAAAAAAATAGAAAGAAAAGGAAATAATCACCTGTCAAGGACCCTCTGGGAGACATTCCCTAGGAAACTAGGATCCTCAATTTGAATCATCTGTGTCTAAAGTTCGGTGGAGAGCCTTACAAAACAAGATCTAGTTCAAGCAAAGACGAACTGTAAAATCCTACAAACAAATGTCCTAAGGCTTCTGGGAAACCAAATAGATCTTTTTTTTTTTTTTTAACCAAACAACATTTGATGGATTAAGTGCAAATGACTCAGAAACATGTGGATTAAATTTTCTTTATAGTACACATGGGTTTAAAAGTTAAAAGGGAAAAAAATTGTTGCTTTGTGAAAGTCATTTTGAGTTTTGTTAAACCCAATAAAAGGAGATAGAATGGTGTTTCCTTCCATGAAAAAAAAATACAGCTATATATATGTAGTAAGCACTCTAGTAATAATCACTTATTGTTCAAATTCTATGATACTCCTTGGGGTAGGGCTGAGAATGAAATTCTGTATTATGTGATTGTATAAGGCAAGAATGAAAGGAAATCTGATCACAAGAAGATGGAAGCACCAAAAGATGGGTTTCTCTTAGACATGTACGAAGGGATTGCAATATAGTGCAACAATGTCAAATTTCAGGGCAGATTCTACACCTGTCTTTTAGAATTTTTCTTCTTCGGCATCAAGTTTAGTTACTCTATAGCCGGGTGTGGTGGTGCATGCTTGTAATCCCCGCACTTGGGAGGCTGAGACAGGAGGATCGCAGGGGTTCGAAGCCAGCCTCAGCTACTTAGTGAGGCTCTCAGCAACTTAGTGAGACCCTGTTTCCAAATAAAGTATAAACTAGGTCTGGGAGTGTAGCCCGGATGTAGAAAAGCCCCTGAGTTTCACCCCCAGTACCACACACACAAAAAAAAATCATCTTCTTCATCTCTAGTCTTTTATCCCCCCTATACCAGACAGATTAGAACCTCCATGATATTTCGATTACACATGTAATTAGCCTATAAATGATTTGCAGTTTTGTTTCTGCAAATGATCGGCACCTTGTAGACTTTCTCCTTTGTAAATTCGACTTGCAGTAGATTGCAACTTGACTCAAGCCTATAACTTATAGCTGGTCTTTATTTTATTAAATATTATTTGTTAACGAGGCATATTACGATTTGAATATGCTATGGTATAAGAATATACCGTTAAGATTTATTAGGGGAAAATTCTTGCTCTATATTGCATGTGACAGTGATTTGAAACAAACATTAGAAGAAAAAAGACTTCGACTTCCCTCATTTGCCTTCTTTTTTTTTTGGATACATATTTGTTCTTTTTAATTTAATTTTTATGTTTTTATAAGTGGAACATACTGAGCTTTGCCTTCTCAATGTGCAGTTCATCCCCCAGCAGCCTTCATCCGTTTACCCTTTCCCTGGGCCTGTTCAAGTTCTTTCTGTCTCTCTCGAACTTTCTGAAAATTTCCTTCCTTGCTTTCCATTCATCATTTCTAATGTTACTCCGGAATTCTTTAATGTGTTCGATCAGATATTATTCACGCTAGAAGATTCCAAAAATAATTCCGTATCATAGAAGTTTTGAGACTGCTTATCTTTCTTTTTCAATATTCCCAGAAGAATCATACAACCTGCAAATAAAGGTAATTTCAGTTTTTCTTTTTCTATTTGTATTCCTTTGATTTCCTTTTCTTGCCTTATTGCTCAGGCTCAAGTTTTGATCATTGTACTGAAAAAAAATGGTGATAAATCCTTGTCCCTGATTTTTTTTTCAGTACTTGGGATTGAGCTCAGGAGCATTCTACTTCCACACTACACCCATAGTCCTATTTTTTATTCTTTATTTTGAAACAAGGTCTCACTAAGTTGCGGAGAGCCTCACTAAGTAGCTGAGGCTGGCTGAGAACCCGGATCCTCCTGTCTCAGGCTCCCAATTACTGGGATAACAAGTGTGGGTCACCATGCCCTGATTTTTGTTCCTGATTTTAAAGTGATTTCTTGCAGTTTTTCCCTACTCAATATGATGTTGCCTTTGGGCTTATCGTATAATGCCTTTATGATCTTGAGGTAAGCTTCAATTCTGATTCTCTACAATGTTTTTTTTTTCCTTAATGTGAATGGGTTTAGTCAATGACTTAGTCAAATGTTTTTCTAGCATCTATTGAGATAATCATGATTTTTTGTCCTTTGTCCTATTTGTGTGACAAATTACATGGATTGATTTGTATGATGAGCAGACAAATCCCTGGAATGAAACCAATTCGGTTGTGGTGTAAAATTTTCTTCTATGATTGAGGGATATTTTCTGTTTAATTTTTAAGCATATTATTTTTGTTCCCTTTCTAATCATTATATTTTTATTTTGTTGATGTTATTAATATTATTAGTATTAGTAGTAGTTCTGGCATTGAATTCAAGGGCATTCTGCCTGTGAGTTATACCCCCAACGCTATTTCATTTATTTATTTTTATTTTGAAGCAGTCTCATTAAGTTGCTGAGGGCCTTGAAAAATTGCTGAGGCTGGCATTGAACCTGTGATCCTCCTGTCTCAGCCTCCCAAGTACTAGAATTATGGTGATACACCACCACTAGTATACAAATGTCCTGGCTTACAAATGTTTATTAATGACAGCAAGTTTGGCCTAGTGGCAGAAATATCTGGTTTTGAATCCAGTCCTTTCTAAGCCTCTTGACCTGGGAAATACAGGCATCCTTATTGGGCTATATAGATAATTTTAAAGTTCACCCTGCAAAGCTCCTATGAGATAGAAATAAGGAAGTACACATTAAGCTCTTAGCATACAGTAGGTAATTCACAAAGTACACAGCCATCCCTCCATTTGTTCCAGGTCTCCCAAAGATACCAAGTCCCTTACACAAAGGTCAAACAGGATTTGCATATCACCTCCACACATCTTTTTTCCTTTACTTTGAATTATCCTATGATAACAATACAAGTAATTGCTAAATAAAGAATTGTCACACTGCACTGTTCAAGGCATAAAAAGAAAACAGTCTGTATGTGTTCAATATAGATGCCATCATTTTTTAAAAATAATTTCAATCTCCAGTTGGTTGAATTTGTGGATATACAACCCACTGTATTACATCCTAAGGAGAATCGTGCTTCTAATTTGGGGGCCAACTCTTTAAACCACTGGGGTCATTGAAAAGCCAGGGAATCTGCAGGTGTCTCCGTTCTCTCCTGACTTTTCTCCTTGGAGACAGTGGTCTCTTCTCACACCTAAACCTCAGGGAATCTTTGACCATTTTCTTCCTTTTAGGGAACTGAATCCTGGAACAGAGCACATTAAAGACTTCAGTAGTTCTGAAATGGTTTATGGATTCTAATTAATTTTTTTAATGTATAGCAGAAACTAGTTAGTTTTCATTTTAGGTCTGGCATTCACATGGCTGCTTAAGAGAAAATCCAAGTGGACAATTCATTCTCACTTTGGCAAAAAGCATCATTTAAATGTTGCAAAAAAGCTGCATAATTAACATTTGCCATAATTAAGGGACTTTAATACTAAATCTTTCTGTCTTCTCTTTCCTTCTGTCCTGGTCTAGCACTTTCCTCAATGAGTCAACTCCCACTAATTGCTTTTTTTAAAAAGTGTAATATCTTTTAGTTTTTCTTATGGGCCAAGTAGCACATTTGCTATGTAATTGGTAATTACCTTTTCCATGGATTACTTCCTTTGGGGGGCTTCTTTCAGGAGAACAAAACATTCTGTTCACAGGCTGGCACATCAGTCTCCTGATTCTGTGGAAGTGACTCCCTGATACATGTTGAGACAGAGTTTCACTGGAGACTGTATTACAGCTTAGAGGAAACCTTACCCTGACAGCTACATCGACCTCAACTCCACATGCAGCAGCACAGATTTCACAGGAACATATTGTACATTATAGTTGAAAAACAAAATCACCAATATCTGGAATGAGAGGACACCACTACAGATTTTACACATATTAAAAGGCTAATAAAAGAATATTAGGCAGGCATGGTGGCACACTTTTGTAATCGCAGTATTTAGAAGGCTGATACAGGAGGATTGCAGGTTCAAAGCCAGCCTTGGTGAGGCTGTCAGCAACTTAGCAAGACAGTTTCTTTTTTCTTTCTTTCTTTTCTTTTCTTCCTTCCTTTCTTTCTTTCTTTCTTTCTTTCTTTCTTTCTTTTTTTTTCTTTTTTCTTTTTTGGTAGTACTGGGGTTCCTGGGAGACCCTTCTGCCTCCGGGCTACACTCCCAGACCTATTTTTATATTTTTTAAATTTGAAACAGGGTCTCTTAAGCCAGCGCGGCTGGCTTCGAACCTGCGCGATCCTCCTGTCTTCGCCTCCCAAGTGTGGGGATTACAAGCATATGCCACCACACCAGGCAAGACCCTATTTCTAAATAAAAATAAAATAAAATAAGGCTAGGAGTGAAACTTGGAGGTCAAATGCTCCTGGGATAAATCCTCAGCACCACAAAGGAAAGGGGACGGAGGGAGAGAGAGAGAGAGAGAGAGAGAGAGAGAGAGAGAGAGAGAGAGAGAGAGAGAGAGAGAAAGAAGAATATTATGATTGTCTTTGTGCCCATTAATCCAATGTGATAGGCAAGTTCTTTACAAGACCCAGTTATAGAATCCATGTCTGTGTCATCTTCCAGAAATTTAAATGTTGTAACCCTACCCCATCCAAAGGATTGAGTTAAGAAGTGGGGCCTCTGAGAAGTAATTAGGATTAGGTGAAATCACAAGGGGAGAGTCCTTATGAATGAGACTGATGACCTGCACTGGCTCCCAGGCAGCATGCTTTTCCTTTCTGCTCCACTTTGGAGTATAAAATTAGAAATCAATAGACTACAAACCAGGAACAGGGCTCAGCAGAGTTCAACCATGTACTTCCAGACTAGAGAACCATGACAAATCAAGTTCTGTTGTTCTCAAGTCACTCAGGTTCTGTGGTTTTGTTATAGAAGCTCAACCGGAGCAAGTGAGGCAAACACCACCAAAACTTACTCAAGAAAAAGTAGATGGCTTAATATGCTTATTTTCATATATGAAATCTAGCCGGGCGTGGTGGTGCACGCTTGTAATCCCCGCGCTTGGGTGGCTGAGACAGGAGGATCGCACAGGTTCGAAGCCAGCCTCAGCTACTTAGTGAGGCTCTCAACAACTAGAGATCCTGTTTCCAAATAAAATATATATAAAAATAGGTCTGGGAGTATATCCCGGAGGTAGAAAGCCTCTTGCTTCCACTCCCAGTAACACACACACACATATATGAAATCTAGGGAGCACTTGGGACACAGGAGAAATTTTAGATGATGGAGGAAAAATCCCAGTGAGGTAAGAGAAATGCTTTAGTGGAGGGCGAGAAGAGGGAGAATTAATGAATGAAACACTTCCATTGACATTGTATACATAGATGAGAATGCCAGTGCCCATCTCAATATCATAATGGGGAGAGGGCAAGGGGAGCGAGCTAGGGGAAAGCTCACCTCACCAAGTGCTGTGTGTATGTATAGTGTTTTCATTATGAATTACAATATGATTTGAAACTATAATGCACCAATAACTGTATAAAATAAAATAAAATTCAAAAATAGATGACCTGAGAAGTCCTCTAGCTGTTAAAAAAAATTGAATTCAAATTTTAAAATATTTCTAAAAAGCCTGTTCCAAGCCAAGATTATGTCATTGGTGGATACTTGATAGGTACTCGAAGAAACAAAAAGAAATATTAATTTTATACAAACTTTTTTTCCAGAAAATTAAAGAGTTTAAATCTCCATATAACTCATCTTAATGAGAGTAGATTTTGGTATTACCCAAAATAGAATAAAAACGTTACAAAGAAAGATCTAAAAATGTCCCCCCATATACACATAAAAATTATTTTGAAACTTTAACAAATAAAATTTAATAGCAAGTAAAAAGAATGTTATATCATGGCTAACTGGATTTTATCCCAGGGTAAGAGGTTAGTTTAACATTTAAAAAATCAAATAGAAGAAAAAGCACAGGATCCAATTGCCAGAAAATCATACAAACTGCTGTCTATTACTCATGAACACTCTTAGCAAATCAGCAATAGTATTGCACTCTCTCAACCTAGTAAAGAGTGTCTGAAAAAAATCCATGGTTACCAATATTGCTAATGTTGAATGATGGAATGTTTTCCCAAAGGTCAGGAATGTGATAAAAAAAAATGTCCCCTCCCATAAATTCTATTCAATGTTATCCTAGAGGTCTACCCAGGGCAACAAGGCAAGAGAAAGAAATAAGAAGAACCCAGATTGCAAAGGAAGAAGTAAAACTGTGAACTTTATTCACAGATGGTGTGATCATTTTTGCAGAAAATTCTATAGACGCTCCAAGAAAACTGCTAGCACTAATACATGAGTTTAGCAAGGATACAAACTACAGGATACATATATACAAAACTCAATTGGGCTTCTGTGTCCTACCAAGGAAAACAAGAAATTTAAAATTTAAAATTAGCATTTACAATGGCATTAAAAAAACCTAAAATACTTAAGGACAAATCTGGCCAATGATTTGTAAGACTTGTACACTCAAATTACAAAACATTTTTAGAAAAATAAAACAAAACCTAAATAAATAGAAGTAGCATTGCCATGGACCTGAAAACTCAGTATTGTTAAGATTTCAGTTCTCCTCAAATTGATCTATAGAGTCAGTAGGCTTTGATCTATAGAGTACAGTTGGCTTTTAGCAGAAGTTGAGAAGCTGAATCTTTAATACAAAATGCCTAAAATTGCAAAAAAAAAACCTTTCAAAGGAAGTATAAAGCCTGAAAACTTGACTATTTCATCCAATGCTTAATATAAAACTACTATTTTTTTAACAATTTTTTGATTGAACATAAATATAGTATACATTTACACTATATTTGGTGCCCTCTCCCCCCCACCCCCATTTTCCCTTCCCCCCTCCCACCAATGGTTGTCCAGGTTAACCATGTCTTATTCATAATTTTACACATGTTCAGGTGTAGACCCTCATTAATCAAGATCGGCCTTCCTCCTCTCCTATCTTACCATCCAAACTTAGCTAGTATTTCTCCTTCAATATCTGGAGTACCACTGGTATCCTTTGTGTTTCCTAGTTTGGGCATATTAGAGGAAACATATGTATCTTCTCCTTCTGTGCTTGGCTGATCTCACTTAACATAATGTTCTCCAGGGCTTTCCATCTTCTTGCAAATGATATAATTTTGTTCTTCTTTATGGCTAAATAGAATTCCATTGTGTGTATTTCTCACAGTTTTGCTATCCATTCATCTGTTGATGGTGATCTGGGTTGGTTCCATATTTTGGCTATTACAAATTGTGCTGCTATGAACATAGGTACGCATATGTTGCTGTAGTTCTCTGAATTCAACCCCTTTGGAAAAGATACCCAGTAAAAGACCTCTACAACAAAAACTATAAAACATTAAAGAAATAAATTGAAGACGACCTTGGAAGATGGAAAGATCTCCCATGCTCATGGATAGGCAGAATAAATATCATCAAAATGGCCATTCTGCCAAAACTGATCTATAGGTTCAATGCAATTCCCATTAAAATACCAGTGACATTCTTCAAAGACCTAGAAAAATCAATCATGAACTTCATATGGAGAAGGAAAAGACCTAGAATAGCCAAAGCAATTCTCAATAACAAGAAACACACAGGAGGCATTACAATCCCAGACTTCAAACTATACTATAGAGCAATAGTAGTAAAAACAGCATGGTACTGGCACAAAAACAGATATACTGACCAGTGGATTAGAATAGAAGATACAGAAACAAACCCACACATCTTTAGTCAATTAATCTTTGACAAAGGGGCCAAACACATATGCTGGAGAAAAGACAGCCTTTTCAACAAGTGGTGCTGGGAGAACTGACTAACCATTTGTAAAAAGATGAATCTAAACCCCTATATCTCACCAAACACAGGAATCAACTCAAGATGGATCAAAGACTTAGAAATTAGACCTGAGACTGTGAAGTTAGTAGAGGAGAGCATAGGTTCAACACTACAACATATTGGCACAGGCAGTAACTTTCTCAACAAAACCTCCAAAGCTCAGGAAATTAAAGCAAGAATAAACAAGTGGGATAACATCAAACTAAAAAGTTTCTTCTCATCAAAGGAAATTATCAATAACCTAAAGAGGAAGCCTACAGAATGGGAAAGGATCTTTACCAGCCACCATTCTGATAGGGGGCTAATATCCAGAGTATACAAAGAGCTCAAAAGACTCTACACTAGCAAAACAAACAACCCAATCAAGAAATGGGCAAAAGAACTAAATAGACACTTCACAAAAGAAGAGATACAAAGGGCTAATAGATACATGAAAAGATGTTCTTCATCACTGGCCATCAGGGAGATGCAAATCAAAACTACACTGAGATTCCATCTAACCCCAGTCAGAGTAGCAAGCATAAAGAAATCAAACAACAACAAATGCTGGCAAGGATGTGGGGAAAGAGGAACTCTTTTACACTGTTGGTGGGAGTGCAAACTAGTTCAACCACTATAGAGATCTGTGTGGAGATTCCTAAGAAAGGTGGGAATAGATCCACCATATGATCCAGCTATACCACTCCTGGGTATCTTTCTAAAACTACTATTTTGAAGACAAGTAGAAGTGACATATGTATACATAAGTGGATCAATAAGACAAAATAGAGAATCTAGAAATGGACCCAGATATCTGCTGCCAGTTAATTTTCGTCAAAAACCCAAATATATTTTAAGGAGAAAAAACAATTTTTCAACAAATGGAGCTTCACCAATTTAATATATGTATTGTCAAATGTAAAAAGTGAATTCTAAATGTATCAAAAGAATAGATATAAAACATTAAAAAAAACTGCTAGAAGAAAATACAAGAGAAATCTTTGTGACCTTGGGTAATGCATAGGCTTCTAAGAAACATACCCAAAACACAATATATCAAAGAAAAAAATAATATCAATAGCTTTTCTTTTCTTTTCTTTCGTTTTTTTTTTTTTTTTTTTTTTTTTTTGGAGGGAGAGTACTTAGGATTGAATCCTGGAGCATTCTACCTCTGAGCTACATCCCACCCCTATTCCAATCCTAGTCTTATCCTACCCCTAAAGAAGGAAATTGAAGACCTTGAAGATAGAACTACTCCCATGTTCTTGGATTTGAAAAACAAATATTATCAGAATTGCCATACAACCAAAAAAGATCTGCAAATTCAATGTAATCCCTAGCAAAACACCAACATCTTTCTTCACAAAGCTAGAAAAAAAAAAACAGTCCTAAATTCATATGGTAAAACAAGAGACCCAGAATAGCCAAAGCAATCCCGAGCAATATGTACCATGCTGAGGCATTACAAAGCCTGATTTCAAGTTATACTACAGAAATATAGTAACAAAAATTGCATGATATTGGCACAAAAACACATAGATCAATGGAATAGAATTGCAGATATAGAAACAAATCTTCAAAGTTATAGCCAATTTATTTTCAATAAAGGAGCCAAAAACATATGTAAAAGAAAAGACAGCCTTTTCAACAAATGGCACTGGGAAAATTGAGTAGAAATATGTTAAAGAATGAAATTAGACCTCGATGTCTCACCCTAAGCATAGATCAACTCAAGATGGATCAAAGGCGTAGAAATTATGCCAAAAACTTTGCAATTACTATAAGAAGGCATAGTTCCAACCCTCCAACATATAGGCACTGGTAGAGACTTCCTCGGTAAGACTTCCAAAACACAGGAAATAAAAACCAAGAATCAGTAAATGGGATTGGATCAAATTAAAAAGCTTCTGCACAGCAAAGGAAACCAACAAGAGTCTGAAGATGGAGCCTACAGAGTAGGGAGAAATATTTGCCAGCTTCTCCTCTGATAGAAGACTAATATCTAGAATATTTTAGCTATACATAATGTAATTATTCTAGATATAATAAAATCTATAATATTTAGAATATATTTAAAGGCTTTTACAATTTTAACACAAAAAAATCCAATGAAACATGGAACTGAATAGACTCTTCTCCAAAGAAGAAATATAATGGCCAGCAAGCATAGTTTTAAAAGATAAACATCATTAGTAGTCATGGAAATGAAAATCAAAACTACATTGAGATTCCATCTAACTACAGTTAGAATGACAATCACCAAGAATGCAAACAATACCAAATGCTGGAGGAAACGTAGAGAAATAGGAAATCTTAAGCTTCGTTGGTTGGACTGTAAATTAGTACAGCCACTATGAAGATCGGGATGGCAAATCCTCAAAAGAGTAGGGATGGAACCACCGTCTGGCCCAACCATACCACTCCTTGGCATCTTTCCAAAATAACACCAGAATAATATAGCAATATATATAAAATGAAAATGGAGGCTGAGTAATAATATCATGTAATCTTAGAGGGTTTTTTTCTTATTTCATCGGTCAACATTCAAGTTTATGACTCTAAGTTATTGGATTCTCTTAATAAAATATAATCACTATACAATGATCACTATACAGTGATTCATACTGGTTGTAGCACAATTCACTATAGCCAAATTATAGAACCAACCTAGATGTCTATCAACAGATGAATGGATGAAAAAATTATGGTGTATACACACAAAATAATTTTTTTTAGCCAAAGACAAAATTATTGTACTTGCAGAAAAATGGATGGAACTAGAGAATCTTATGCCAAGTAATATCATCCAGCAGCAGACAATCAAGGGTCATATATTTTCTCACACATGTGAAAGTTATAAAATAAGAAACAAAAGAGACTTCAGGTAAATGAGGAGACAGCCTGGTAGATGAGGGAAACAGTTCAAATAATGCTATGTCTATATATGAAAGTATTACTACCAATCTCACTAATACGTACCAGGGAGAGGGAGTAAGGAGTGGGCGGCATTCAAAGGGAAATACACCAAGTGCTGTGTGTGTGGATGTTTTGTATAATTTTCATCTTCACTATAATGTATAATTAAAATGTATCAATAAAAATATATATTTTTAAAGAACTGGGTGTGGTGGTGCATACATATAACCTCAGAATTTTGGAGGCTGAGAAAAGGGGATCACAGATTTAAGGACAGCCTGAGCAATGTAGTAAAACTCTCAGCAACCTAATGAAATATTATTTCAAATCAAAAATAAAAAGGGCAGAAGATATAGTTCAGAGGTAGAAAACCCGTGGTTTCAATCATCAGTACCACAAAAAAAGTTTAAAAAAATGATGAATTGGACTTCATAAAAATTAAAAACGGGGCTAAGGGGTATATATCTCTGTGGTGGAGTATTTGCATACATATATGAGGCCCTGGATCCTACTCTAGCATTGTTACAAAAATTTTTAATGAAAAATAAAAACACTGTTCTTCAAATGGCACTATTAAGAGAATATAAGTCATTTCCTTGGAGAAAAATATTTGCAAATCCCATATCTGGGAGTAGACGTTTATTCAGAATCTCTATAAAAATTTAATAATGAGAATCAGAAGAGAATCAATTTTAAAAAAAAGTAAAACCAACACTTAGGTAAATCTAGAAACTGGAAGAAGGTAAATCTAGATGAGGTAGAAAATGGAAGCTGAGCAATAATCTTTATTTACATAATCTTAGAAATTTTTTTCTTATTTCATCTGTAAAATATTCCAGTTTATGGCTCTACGTTATTGAACTCTCTTAATAAAATATAATCACTGTACAATGATCACATTTTAGGAGCAACTGCAATTGATAACATATGTGTAATACTTGAAATATATTACCTACTCACTAGACAGCAGACATTGGTGATTTCACTGGAACCCCCCAAAAAGAAATATTAACCTATTTCTTTAAAAAGAAGGAAAGTGAAGCTTAGAACATGGAATAACAGATTCAAGATCATTCAGTTCAAAATCCTGCAAAGCCCATGTCTGATTAACATTAATATGTCATGATCTTTCTCCTGTAGTACTAATCTCCAGTCTTTGAGTAACTGAAGAAATCCTGTAAAGTTCATGCAGACTATCTTTTAAAATTCCAGGTAGTAATAATGAGGCCATGATCTAGGCTCTAGTAAACCATTCAAACACGAAAGAGAATGTTACAAATATGAATAAGAGAGACATTTATTTCTCTCTCCAGGGGCAGGAAAGGCTCTGTGGCCTGCACTACTGAGGGTAGTTGTGCTCTCTGAAGCCAACCAGGCACCTAGACTCCATCTCTCCAGTCACCTTATCATCCAGACTGATCTTTATGACTGGAGATAACTCATTAATGCTCTTCTAGGACAGGACAAGAGGGATGAGAGTATGCAGATTCCTTTTATAGTTCTGATCTAGAAGTTATACAAATCTTTTGTGCTCGCATTCAATAATTTTAGACACATAAACAATACACATCTGGCTGCAAAGACTCCTCCAGCTGGGTGCTCAAAGAACTCTACTCCTAAAAGGAAAAATAGATGGGCTTGGGAGAGGCAGTTAGTTATCTGCTCACAATGCTTTCTGTCATCAAGTGGTTTTGACACAATGACTCCAGCTTCTTCTATGGAGTGACCTTAAGAGCATATAATATGCTGGGAATGATGTAATCTTAGTTATTGGGACACAGTTATTGAAACGGGGGTTACAGGTTCAAGGCCAGTCTCAGAAACTTAGTTAGACAGCAACTTTAAGAGACCTTGTCTCAAAATAAAAAAGAAAAGAAGTGAGGATATAATTCTGAGGTAGAAAAATGCCTGTATGTTCAGTCCCCAACACACACACACACACACACACACACACACACACACACACACACACATAAATACAATGTGAGCTCTATCCACCTTGGCTCACCCATGTGATAATTGTGAGCTCTATCCACTGTGCTCACCCACGGAGCACATACTCTAGAAATTTTTAAGTGATGGTTATAATTATATGTCTATAACCTATGCTGTATATAAGAAGCCCTCTTGTTTGGAGAAATAGCTGGGTGTAACAGGATGGATTTGGTATTGAATCAAAAGAACAATACAAAGATTAAATGTCAGGCTTCAAAGATTGAACTAATAATTTATTAATGGGCAAAAAATTAAATCAAACCAAGAGATGGTATCATAAAGGATAAAAAAATGTCTTGACCTAAACTGATATTATAATTACAACATAATTCACAATTATTTTTATTGTTGTGGTATTAGGGATTGAACCCAGGGCCATCCTACCTCTGAGATACATACCCAGCCCTATTTTTTTTTTTTTGCCTTATTTTGAAACAGAGTCTCACCAGGTTGATGAGAGTTTCACTACTTGCTGAGGTTGTCCTCAAACCTGCGATCCTCCTGTCACAGTCTTCAAAGTATTGACAATTGTTTGTAGTTTTCTCCAATTTGAATTTTGAAGAACATAAAAAACTGAAACTAGTTTAAAATAAAGGTGTTTACAGATCAACCCTTGGGAGTAATCCAGGATTAGACCCATCCAAAGGCTGTCATACTTGTCTTGGAGCCAAGGAAGCCCACTGTAATGATGAGGAGGCTCTCCTTTCAAAACCCATTTTCTTCCTAAGTGTGAGAGTAATGTCTGAAATACAGAGGAAGCCCCTCAATCTTCTCCAGAGTAGACACTGGGGTAATTCAACCACAAAATGGGAAGGGCCAACTTACCCTTCCAGAATAATAAAATCACAGGCTCAAAGGAGCTTTAGTCACATAATGTACACTCGATAGGGACAAGATGGCTACACCCTAATTTCCCGGTACTAATTTTATAGTGGGTGGAAGATGACTTACATTAGTTGGGCAAACCTTCAAAAGTGGAGCTCTAAAAAAGGATGGGGCTTCTAGAAGTGCTTCCAGGACTGGATTTCTATGGAGCAAGTGTGGGACCCAAAACTCCACCATAGAGAAGTCTTAGAAAGATGGAGGAAGGGATAAACAGGTGTCATTAAGTATAACAGGGTGCTCTGGATTTATTAGCAGAGTTTATCCATTCCATCTCTGTTTCCTGGTCAAATAAAACTTTCTAAGCTACTAGTGACATCTTTCAGAAAGTTTAGGCAGACAGAAAGTTATTGGTTCAGTCATCTTCCAGCATAGTTTTGCTATACATGATGCTGCTGGCATATCTTAGTAGATGAGAAATGACTCTGATTGCTGGGATCGGATACTATTTTCTGCTATTTCTTTGAAGGACATTCTAGTTATCTCAATAATAATAATAGTAATAATAATAATAATAATAATAATATTTTATCATTATTATCCATTGTCTTTGAACTGGAAATTAAACCCAAGTGTGTTCTACCACTGTGCTTTACCCCCCCCCAAGTCCTTATTATTTTTTGTTTTGAAACAGGGTCTTTTCAAATATTTTTTATTTTTATGTGGATCATATTGAAAATGGCATTCAGACCGTGCTTGGTGCCCTCTCAACCTCCCACTTCTCCTTCTCCACTTCCCAACAAAGAGTGTCCAGGTTAACATGCTATATTCATACTTTTACACATATTCAGATGGAGCTTCTCCATTAATCAACCTCAGCCTTTTTCGTCTCCTATCCTTCCATTTTAGATTTGGTAAGGTTTCCCCTCCATTATCCGGAGTCCCTCTAACATTCCTAATATGCCTTAGTTTGGGCATATTAGAGAAAATGTATGTCCCTTTTTCTGTGCTTGGCTGATCTCACTTAACATCATGTTCTCCAGGTCTTTTCATTTTCTTGCAAATGACATGATTTTTTTCTTCTTTATAGCTGAATAGAATTCCATTGTGTGTATTTCCCATAATTTTGCAATTCATTCATCTGTTGATGGAGACCTAGGTTGGTTCTATATTTTGGCTATTACGAATTGTGCTGCTATGAATATGGGTATGCATCTGTTCCTGTAGTTCTCGGATTTCAACCCCTTTTGAAAGATACCCAGAAGTGGTATAGCTGTATCATGTGGTGGATCCATTTCCAGTTCTCTAAGGAATCTCCATACTGATCTCCATAGAGGCTGAACTGGTTTGCACTCCCATCAACAGTGTAAAAGTGTCTCTTTCCCCACATCACTCTCCAGCATCTGTTGTTAATTTGATTTCTTTATGCTTGCCACTCTGATTGGTCTTGCTAAGTTGCTGGGGGTCTTGCTAAATTGCTGAGACCTCGAACCTGTGATCCTTCTGTGTCATTCTCTCAAGAACTGGAATTACAGGTGTGCACCACTGTACCTGCAATTTCTTAAATATTCTAATAGCATCACTCTAGTATATGGAGTGAAATAGCATACTGGACCACAAGCCACAAACTAATGACCGACAGATTCACACAAAGTTCTATTTTGATGGCCAACATGGTGTATATCTTTTAAAATTTGAATTGGTTGTTTCAGAGGAAATTTGTTAAACTTTTTAGTTACCCACTTTCTTTGAAAACCCTTGTTTATTATTCTACCCAATGTTCTTAAGACTCCAAGACAGTAGAGAGGCTTCCTTAAAGCAAGACTAGATCCTCCAATCACTTTCTCTAGCATGAGAATTTAGATTGGAAATAGAGACTGCAGGGAATCCTGTATGATTCAAATGACAGAAGTTCCAGCTGAGTAGCTAAGGTTCAGCACCATGCCCATTAGCAGAAATAGTAGGGTCTTTACAAGGCTAAGCCTGCAATATATTTTATTTTGGGCACTGTTGTTGGCAATGTAATCTTTATGGCCTATTCTCTGGTCTCTGGGAGCCCATGTCCATCTATATCATTTAGTAAATTCATTTTCTTCTTAAGCTGGCTAGAGGAGCTTCTGTGGTTTAGAACTAAGCAGTGCAACTGATAAATTTTTCACTTCAAAAAATAAAATAATTCACTAAAACCCCTGAATTTCGAGTTACTTTTAGAGTATCAGATCTGGCAACCCTGAGCTTATATTCCTAAAGGACAAAACTCAGCAGAATCACTTATACAAGGCATATGTCAAGCACTTCATATTTACTCCCTGTAAGTATTTATTTCATTATTTAGCCTCCTGTTAGTTTTGTGTAGGACTCCTCATTCCCTATGGTAATAATACATTTTCAGATCATATTTATGTTTCCTATTATTTTCATCAAGTCAAAATACAGCATTTATATTAATTTTAAAAGTAATATATGTATTTATAGCCTGGGTCAAAGTAACCTTTAAGTTTGTAACTTGTTTGGAAAAAGTGGTCAGGGATGAAATAAAGTACATCACCATATGAATTATTCACATTACCACAGCAGCTAGTGAATTATGTTATGTGTACTATGGAATATATCCATAAATATACAATTACCCATCTATATATTCATTCACTAAGCAAACACGTATTCACTCTCTGTGTCTAGTACTTACGGAAAAGCTCTTATGACAATAAGAATTTCAGAATTATTTGCCTTCATGTACCTATCCCAAGAATAAATTCTAAGGAATAGCCAGAGATAGGAAGAAGAAGAAGAAGAAGAAGAAGAAGAAGAAGAAGAAGAAGAAGAAGAAGAAGGAGGAGGAGGAGGAGGAGGAGGAGGAGGAGGAGGAGGAGGAGGAGGAGGACGAGAAGGATAAGAGACATTAATGATGATGATAGTGATGTGATGATGATGATGGTGATGATGGTGGTGGTGATGATGATAATGGTGGTGGTGGTGGTGGTGATAATGATGATGATGATGATTATGGTGGTGGTGATGGTGATGATGATGGTGGTGATGATGATTATGGTGGTGGTGATGGTGGTGGTGGTGATGATTATGGTGGTGGTGATGGTGATGATGATGGTGGTGGTGGTGATGATGATGGTGGTGATGATGATGGTGGTGATGATGATGGTGGTAATGATGATGGTGGTGATGGTAATGATGATGAGAATGGTGGTGATGATGTTAAAAGGAGAACAGAAGAATGGAGGTGGAGAATTTTAAGAATATATGCAAAATGTGATACTCAAAGGCTTCTTGTTTCCAAGAGAAAATGTTGCTGGAAGTGGCTCCCTGACCTGGTTGAATCCATGCTTCTCTATCAAAATGCCACACCACACCATTATATATCCTTAAGTGTTCATCATGTAGACTGATTGTGGAACTTTGCCACAGTAAATCAGGTAGATCATATTTAACTGTCTCTTCATGACAAATTATCCTTTATAATGTATGGTTATGTCTTTATTCAAAAAGGCAAAACTGATTGTTATAAAAATGTTAGTATGCAGGATGGGTACCAAATAATAGATGATGGAAAGTTGGGTGTAAGTGAACATGACAGTGACATTTCACAAACAAAACCAGTGGCAGGAAAAACTGATTGGCTATTAAAGGACATACCTGTTGCCATTTTAAGAAATTAATCATTACCCAAAAATATAATTTAATTTGCTTAAAGTCATATCTTAGCTCTGCAATTTGATGTAATTTTTTTTGTCTTGGGTAGTTATTTATTAACCCTGAAGCTCAGTTCACCCAGGCTGTAAAATAAAGATGATATTATAAATTTTTACTTGATTAAACATATAAAAATAGCCAGGCACGTTGGCGCACACTTGTAATTCCTGTATTTGGGAGGCTGAGACAGGAGGATTGCAGGTTCGTGGTCAGCCTCAGCTACTTAGTGAGGCCCTCCACAACTTAGTTGAAACCCCGTTTCAAAAATAAAAAAATAATAAGCTGGGCATGGTGGCGCATGCTTGTAATCCCCGCGCTTGGGAGGCAGAGACAGGAGGATCACACAGGTTCGAAGCCAGCTGCGCTGGCTTAAGAGACCCTGTTTACAAATAAAAATATAAAATATGTCTGGGAGTGTAGCCCTGAGGTAGAAGGGTTTCCAGGAACCCCAGTACCACCAAAAATAAAAATAAAAAAATAAAGAATAAAAAATAGGGCCGGGGTTGTAGCTCAGAGATAGACTGCCCCTGAGTTCAATACCCAGTACTGCAAAATAAATAAATAAATAAATAAATAAATAAATAAATAAATAAATAAATAAGTACTGGGCCAAACTGGATTGATGAGAAAGGATACACTCTAACCTCTCCATTCTATATATGTACCATCGTCCTCAACACATAAAAATTCTTGCCATGACTTTAGAAATGATAAAAGTAAATCATTAAAACATAGCCAAGAAATTTCTGGTTACGCATAGCATGCAGGACATGTGTACTTATTATTAATCTTTCCTAAAATTTCATCAAAATAAAGAAAACAAATACATCCAACATTAAGGACAAACTGAGTAGATGATTCCACAGAGAGCAAAAAGTGTCAACAAATGTTAGAAGACAGGAAGCAGACACAGTAGTGACAGTGGGCTCAGTACAAAGAGAGTTATAAATGCAGCATATCATAGAATATCATATAGAACAAGTTCAATTCTAAGGCAGAAAAATAGGTGGCAACAAAAAATATAAACACTTATTTCATGTGTGATATGTTAGAAGGGGGCTGAGAAAAAAATAAAAATAGAGGAATCTGTTAAGAATTCAACAGTCCAACCCAGTAAACCCCCTCCATATCCCAGTTGGCCAATGACTTTATTTGAAATCTTGCAATATTAGTATTATCTGAAATAAAAAGTTGAATCCAAGGAATTAGGAATCAGGTGGAATTACATGTTCAGGAACATAACTGGGAGTTAGAAGACAGAAGAACAATTAAAAATTCAAAGAAAAAATGTTTCTATACCCAACTGAATTACCAATTTAACATGAAATCAAAACAAAGATATTTTAAAATATATGAAGTGTCAAAAAGCCTACCACGAACCAGGCGTGGTGGCGCACACTTGTAATCCCCACGCTTGGGAGGCAGAGACAGGAGGATCAAAGCCAGCCGCGCGTGCTGGCTTAGGAGACCCTGTTTCCAAATAAAAATATAAAATAGGTCTGGGAGTGTAGCCCTGAGGTAGAAGGGCTTCCAGGAACCCCAGTACCACCAAAAAAAAAAAAAAAAAGCCTACCACATATGTGACTGCTTCCAAGGAGCTACTAAAGTTGAAAATCCACAAAATAAAGGAACACATTTAGATGTAAATGTGGCATCACTGGATAACAATAAAGCAAAAACTAGGACAATATTTGTGTCCCCCAAACATAAAGAAAACTAAATACAGATTAGAAAAGGAAAATAAGACGGGCGTGGTGGTACACACTTGTAATCCCAGCTTTTGGAAGGCTGAGAGAGGAGGATCGCGGTTCAAAGACAGCCTCAGCTACTACTTAGTGAGGCACTTTGCAACTCAGTGAGACCCTGTTTCAAAATAAAGAATAAAAATTAAGGCTGGGGCTGTATCTTGGAGGTAGAATGTCCCTGGTTTCCACCTCCAATACTGCAGAGAGAGAGAGAGAGAGAGAGAGAGAGAGAGAGAGAGAGAGAGAGAGAGAAAGAAGGAAGAAGAAGGAGGAGGAGGAGGAGGAGGAGGAGGAGGAGGAGGAGGAGGAGGAGGAGGAGGAGGAGGAGGAGAAGGGAAGGGAAGGGAAGGGAAGGGAAGGGAAGGGAAGGGAAGGGAAGGGAAGAAAAGAAAAGCAGGGAGATTACCAAGGAGGGAAATGGAGCTGATGAATTGTTATGTTTAGGGTGTTTGAATAAAAATACAAAAACAAGCAAACAAAACACACCAGTGTGTTGTAAAAAGAAATAATTCTGAAGCCAAGCATGATAGCTCACGCTTGTAATCTCAGTTCTTGGGAGGCTGAGAGAGGAGGAGAATGGCATGTTCTCGGCCAGCCTCAGCTACTTAGTGAGGCCTCTGCAACTTAGTGAGACCCTATTTCAAAATTAAGAATAAAAAATAGGGCTGAGGGAGTAGCTTGGAAGTAGAATGCCCTCGGGTTCAATCCCTAGTTCTGCAAAAGAAAGAAAGAAATTAAGAAAGAAAGAAATTAAGAAATTAAGAAAGAAAGGAAGGAAGGAAGGAAGGAAGGAAGGAAGGAAGGAAGGAAACCTGAAACATAATAACAAAATTTGAAAATTAAGGACCATTAAAAAATATTTCACACAAGTCAAAAGAAATCTGTTCTCTACATATTAGCATCAGATAAAATATAATGATGGCAGAAAATAATTAAAACAGAGACACTCCTAAAAATAAAAGGTATGATTGACTGATCGGCAAATTACACTCGTTTTCATGTAAAACCTTGGCCCAAAGAATCAAAGCAAAAACTGCCAGAATTCTAAGCAGACAATGATTTATCTATAATCCATAATCATTCTCAACTGTTTTTAACAAATCTCTTTAAGAAATTGAGTTTCCAATAAGAACAAAAATTAGTAAGATTGTAGAAAGTTTGAATAACAATTAACAAGCTAATATAAATCACAGATTTTGGGGGGAAGTCCTTGTTTACTAATATAGCCTTCCTGCCTAGAAAAGTATTTGGCAAATAATAGATACGAAATATTTCCTGAAGGAGGGAAGGAAGGAAATAAGAAAACAAGAAGAGAGAGAGGAAAGTTTGTACTCTAAAAGTAGACAGTATATATTTTTTAAGCACGTGCAAGACATTTATAAAAATTGCCCAGGTTCCATGCCAGAGGGGAAAATTTTTAAAGAAAATTACAAAAGATAAAGTAGCAGCTTATGGTAATGCCTGACATTTAGTTTGTTGATGTTTGTAATCATCATCTCATCTATTTACAAAGAATTTAAATCAGTCCCTTGAGTGATTTTTTTAAAAGAAGTCTGTATTTATATGGTGAAATATTGACATTATATAATGTCAATGTTGAAATTCCTAGTCAATAGCTCCTGCTCTGTTAGCACCTAGAAAAGAAAAAAAGCACCACATGACCCAGCAATACCACTTCTGAGTACCTACCCAAAAGAATGGAAAACAAACTACCAAACTAATGCATGTGTATCTATGTTTATAGCTGCACAATTCACCATAGACAAACTATGGAAACAGTCAAGATGTCCATCAATAGATGAAAGGATTACAAAACTATGGGATATGTACACAACGGAATTTTACTCATCCATAAAGAAGAACAAAATTACATCATCTGCAGGGAAATAGAGGGAACTGGAGAAGATTATGTTGAGTGAGATTCGTCAGTCACAAAAAGTAAAAAAAAAAAAAAATCTCTAATATGCTGAAGATAGGGAGAAAAAGTCATAGGAGGGACTCTAGACAAAGAAGGAAAAACTATAGAGGAGCAAATAAGGTGACCTAACTAAGGGGCATGGGAGGGAGCAGAGGGAAATTCCCTAATGTACATTCACAAACATATCAAAGTCAGTCACTAAGCCAAACATGAGGAGGAGGGAGGGAGAGGGAAGGGGTGGGAAGTGGGGAAGGGCTAATTGGGTGATGTGTGCATGTATGCCTCCACCATCTTGTATCCCATTAAGATGTATCACTACAACGCACCAATAAGAAAAATTTAAAAAAATAAGTGAAGCCTAAATAAAATCTATGCCAGGGTGAGTAGCCCTCCACCTAAGGAGACTCCATAGCATGATCATGTATAAATTGAATACAGATATAAAGCAGAAGGCAAATTCTGGAATGCTATTCTCAGTCTTTTATTAAAGATGATTTCTTAGCGTCTACATTTTGTCCAGAATGGAAATAGTCATCCTACCTTGGTCTGGAATGATCTTGGCATTCCTCTCTTGCTTTCTTCCCAAGTATAAACCTTCATATCCATTCAGACAGTCACAGTACTCCAATTATCTCTGGTACAAAATACCCCGCAGTTAGGTACTGTAAGACATTGTGTGGCTTATAAAGGACTAAATTTCGCCCTTACTGATAACATTTTCCCAAAGTCAAACAGATCCATTTGTGTCTCTCTGTTCTTCTCAATATAGCTCCACTTTATTTCAATACTTCCCTTGTAATTGAGCAATTCCATAAAATCAAATAAAATGATTTATAATGGAATGATTACTCCAGGGTAACATTTCAAGTGAAATTAAGATTGAAATCTAATTTAAAAGCTTTAATGTAAATGGGTCATTAGAGGAGGCTCTCCAGGGAATTTGCAATTAAACTAAAGTGACAAGGGTTTTGTGGGGTGATAGGCCTAAAGGTGTTACAATACTGATACATGCTCATTTCTGAGGCTAGCCTTATCACAATTGCTCAACAAAATCCGGAGTGGCTGAGTTAAAACAGCAACCCAGCCGGGCGTGGTGGCGCACGCTTGTAATCCCCGCGCTTGGGAGGCGGAGACAGGAGGATCGCGCAGGTTCGAAGCCAGCTGTGCTGGCTTAAGAGACCCTGTTTCCAAATAAAAAAAATATAAAATAGGTCTGGGAGTATAGCCCGGAGGTAGAAGGGTTTCCAGGAACCCCAGTACCACACACACACACACACACACACACACACACACACACACACACCAGCAACCCATGTCTAGCAAAAACATCCCAAATTTTTTGTGGAAGAAAAGTTCTGATTCATGCAAAGGGTTTAGTGAATTCTGTATATTTCATTGGCATTAATTAGTCTCGCTAACTGTTGTGAACCACCTCCATACTGTTTCAACAAAATGCTACTTTTCTTAACTACAACTGTTCATTTCACAGTAAGCTTTATTAATGCTCTCTTTAATACATATTTTGCAATGATTATAGTCTTTCAAACCCCCCAAAAATACTTCCCCTTCCCCTACCATTTTTTAATTCTGAACATCTTTACTTTCAAGGGCTTCCTTTGTGATTATCCAGCTCTTTGAGAGTCATTTACTTTGTAAATTTTTTTTATTTCTGTTTTAGATCATTTACTGATAGTTACCTCTCCATGTGACTAGGTCCCTGTTGAAAAAAGAAACCAGGTTGAATTTTTTTCTTTTTAGTTCCTACAATGCTTGAAATACTGCCTTTTACATGACAAGGATAACAAATGTTTGATCTTATTAACAATGATAATTATAGTAAGAGTTAGCTTTTATTGATCATTTAAAATGAGAGGCATTATCTTAAGCCCTTAATGTAAATTGTCTTGGTTAATATTCACAATCAGTCATTCTAGATAGTAGAAACAATATCTCCACTGTAAAGATCTATAAATTGAAGATTAGAAATGTTTCGGTACTTTCTCCAGGGTCACGGAGCCAATAAATGGCAGATTCAAGATTTAAGCCAATCTCAAAACCCAAGGTCAAACCATAGCGCATGCCAATAATTCCAGTACTTGGGAGACTAAGGTGAGGGAATGACAGTCCCCCTTCAGCAACTTAGCAAGGCCCTCAGCAACTCAGTGCGACTCTGTTTCAAAATAAAAATAAAGATATAAAATAGGGATGGGGGTGTAGCTCCGAGGTGGAATATCCCTAGGATCAAGTCCCAGTGCCAAAAACATAAAAATTTTAAAAAATGCTCCAAGGTCATGCCTACTGTACTATACAGTTCAAGGCTGATGTTGGATTGTTGGATGGGCTCTTCCTAATGTTCTATATCTACACGTCTGATCGATTTTGTACATTGCCAGATTTAATTGGCCATAGATCTTCAAAGCCAGACTCATTCAAAAATAATAAAAATAAAATTCCTGAGCCATCTAACAGATGTTTCCAAATGTTTAGATTTATTTTTATAAAGCTTTTATAAAAATCAATTCCAATTCATAGACTTTATTTCTGTGGATGACAGGAGGCCTGAAGAGCTCTGTCGAGAGAGGTGGCCACAGTCTCACTTATTGCTTCTAAACTCTTCAATTATGTGTGTGTGTGTGTGTGTGTGTGTGTGTGTGTGTGTGTGACAGCTTTTGCAGAAGCAGCGAATGTGGACAGCTCACAAACCACTCTTTGTTGTTGACTATCGCATGGATGGCAAAAATCCAGAGACTGTAGAGACGCACAGATCGTGAACTACACAGCTCAATAACAGACAAGCAAGATGACACACCACGTTAACAAAGGGAATTGGAAGAGAAAACAAACAGTCTGAAGATCTATGCCTTTTTGTCCTCCTTTTGTAAGAGACACAACTTGTTTTATTAGCTACGATGAGCCTTCTGTCCATCAAAATAATGATATCACTCCTTATGTCATATTTGACAGAGATTTGATCAACGTAGCATTGGGGTTGAAGGTAGCTGAAGGAGAGGCAAAGCAGGGGTTCATGGCACATGCCTGTAATCCCAGTACTTGGGAGTTTGAGACAAGAGGATAGTAGGTTTGAGGCCAGCCTCAACAACTCAGCAAGACTCTCAGTGAGTTACCAAGACACTTTTTCAAAAAAAAGAAAGAAAGAAAGAAAGAAAGAAAGAAAGAAAGAAAGAAAGAAAGAAAGAAATAAATAAATGCCGGGCGTGGTGGCACAAGCTTGTAATTCCTGCACTTGGGAGGTGGAGACAGGAGGATGGCGCCGGTTCGAAGTCAGCCTCACTGGCTTAAGAGACCCTGTTTCCAAATAAAAATATAAAATAGGTCTGGGAGTGTAGCTAAGTTAGCACTGGGGATTTAACTCAGAGGTAGAACGTCCCCAAATTCAATCCGCAGTACCAAACAAAACAAAAAATAAACCAAAAAAGAGGAGGTGAGAGTTAACAGGGAGAGAAATAAAAGACCTAACAGTTAATAGAACATCAAGCACCTATGTAGCTATAAAATATTTTAGCTCGTCTAGACACTCTATCAAATGGAAAAACAGATATTGGGCTATCTCAGTGGACAGCCAGGTGTCTGTCTGTCTGCTCAAGAATGAACTTGGCTTGGTTCTGGTTGTTAGGTACATGTTATCTGGATGCCAGCAGTGACAGTGTAATTCTATGTAAAGCTCATTTTTGAAGTCTTACTTTTTGCATTCAGATCTCAAAGAGGTTTCTAAGAAAGATGTGACAGAGACAACAATGTTCAAAGCTACAAATGATCTGGAACTAGCCTAGCTCTTGAACTGGGGATAGACGCAAGGGGCACTCCAGCAAGTTACATCGCCAGCCCCTTCCCCCTTATATTTTTCTTTTGAGACAAGGTCACATAAGTTGCCAGGGCTAGCCTAAAACACGTGATGTTCCTGCCTCAGCCTCCTGTGTAGTTAGGATTCCAGGCGTCCCTCTTCAGTTTCTTCCCAACATACCCCATCTTGTTAATCCACTCCAAATATGCTGGTTTTTCATGGCTCCTTGAGCATAAAGAACTACCTTCTGCCTTCCAGCTACAAGGGCCTTATCATCTGCTCCTCTTCTCATTGCTTGGTTCTTCTTATCATTCGAGTTTAGATTTCTGCTTAAGGGTCACCTTTAGAGAACCTTCGTGTTCCTTTCCTCCCTCGCAGGCACATGCAGACACACACACACACACACACACACACACACACACACGCACACGCACACGCACACGCACATGCACACACACACGTACGCTTAGCACTTGGGATGCAAAGATGAATCAAACACAGTCACTGTCTCCAAAGAGCCTGCTAGAGAGGGCAATGTATCCGTGGAGGACCAGCCTGTGTGAACGAGACAAAGAGAAGTCACTGAATGAGTAACCCTTCCAAACAGCTTGTATTTTAAGTAAAAGTATTGAGTTCCAAGCTCTGACACTCACCAGCTGAATAATCTTGAGCAAGTTACTTAACCCGTGTACTTTGTCTTGTTCTTTTACAAAATCATAATAATGATAATGTTACCTACACATGTGGGTGTAATGAGTTTATTTTTGTAAATCACTAGGAATAGTACCTGATACATGTTAAGGACTCAGTAAATGTTAATAATTATTGTTTAAACAAATATGTAAGTTGTAAATAATGCTACCCAAGAGAGAATCAGGTTCAAAAACTACAATTGACCACACTGTTTATCAGTAATTTATAGTAAGTTATTCTTTACCATGATGATTCATAAAAATAATATCATTTTCTCTACTGATTTGTGCAAAGTATAAGCAAAAAAGCAACATAGCATATATTTTTCCCAATACATGGCCCTTCACTTTGCCCAAAAGATGTTTTTCAACATACAGCACAAAATAATAACTTTGGTGTGCATGTATGTCCCTATCATTTTGAACTATATTATGATGTAAAGCTATAATGCATCAATAAAAGGATAAAAATAGTAATTTTGTAGTGTAAGAAAAATCTTTGCACTAAGTTATATTATTACTGCCATGTCTTATTGGTCTTCAATTGGCCGTAGTTTTACAGATGTGGAATTTTGGTGTTTACTGCTGTTTCACTTTCCTCTCAAGTAGCTAGTTACAAACAGAATTTCATGAGGCATCTGTTTACTACTTCTACCATTCCCATCTCCTGGATTGGTGAGATCGAGCCACTTATGATTTGTGATAACCTCCAGGCATTGTAGGTTGAAGTGTTTTCCCTTGTCATTGAAAGATTAATTTTTATGATATTAATGATAGAACAGGATGAAGTTAAAGATTTCACATGAGACAATTCCTCAGTTTTATAGTATTACTGGAGAGATAACAAGATTTTTCCAACAGTAGTAGTGTCTGTCTACACCTCCTGCATTGCAGCATTACGGACGTAACACTGGACCTCAAATGTGGACTGCACGGAAAGAACAAATGAAGAGAACAGAAAGAAGGGGTTAAGGTCTTTGTAGTCTGAGTTGGCTAGGCTCAGAATTGGCAAAAGAGGTTTCATGTTGCTAGAAAATTGTCTTTCATGAACACCATTCTTTTTTTGATTCCTGATGCCATAACTAGAGGATTCGGAAAAGACCTTCACACTGCAGATGAATGATTTTCAAAGAAAGAAGTAATAGCAGTTCTTATATGAAGGTACTGTCCCCCAACTATCTTCAAAAAACTATCAACAAGCTGTGGCCCATCCCTGCAATCCCAGTACTTGACAGCCTGGGACAGGTGGACGGACCTCTGATTCAAAGCCACCCTCAACAATTTAGTGAGGCTCTCAATAATTTAGCAAGACCCATCTCAAAATAAAAAAATAAAATAGGGCTGGAGATGTATCTCAGTAGTATAATGCCTCTAGACTCCGGTTTCCATTAATACCCCCACACACACTCACACACACACTTACACACTGACACACACACACAAATTAACATCTCTATGTTCTGTTCTTTTTTTTATTTCTAATATTCAGTGACTGTCTTCTTTAAAAGTAATAGTGTGGTATGGTGGCACAAACCTGTAATTGCAGTACTTGGGAGGCTAAGACAGGACGATTGCAAGTTTGCAGCCAACTTCTGCAATTTTTAGCAAGACTCTCGGCAACCTAGAGAGATCCTGTTTCAAAATTAAAAAGATTTTTAAAAAAAGGCTGGGAGTGTAGTTCAGAGGTAGAGTGCCCTGGGTTCATTTCCCAATAGCAAAAAAAAAAAAAAAAAAAAAAAAAAAAATTAATTAAAAGCAATTGAACATGAACAATTTGGTTAGAAGAACTGAGTTTAATTTTTTTTTTTTTGTGGTACTGGGGGGTTCCTGGAAACCCTACTACCTCCAGGATACACTCCCAGACCTATTTTATATTTTTATTTGGAAACAGGGTCTCTTAAGCCAGCGTGTCTGGCTTCGAACCTGCGCGATCCTCCTGTCTCCGCCTCCCAAGCGGAAGCGTGCGCCACCATGCCCGGCTAATTTTTTGATCTATTATTTACCCTTTTGTAACTTTGGGCAAGTTACTTCTTCATCTGTAAAATGGGTGACATTTTTTGTACTAATGAACTGAAGACCCCTTGCTGCTGCTTTCTAATATTTACATAATTCTCATAATAATTCTGAAAGGAGTTCAGACAGCTGAGGAAACAGACGATGGAAGGACCTTGTCCAAGGTCAAGATCATTGCTGATGTTGACTTCAAACCCAGATGTGGTCTCAGCTACAGGATAGAATCAGCTAGACTTGTTGAGCACTTAAAGTGCTCCAGGCACTGGCTTAAGTACTTCAGATGCATTAACTAATTTGAACTTCACAGCCATTCCAGGACACGAGTACTATTCTTATCCTTATTTCCCAAGATATAAAACCACCATGATGGATGCTTCCTCTGTTGACACACTTTTCATTACCTAACATTCACATGTGTACATACATGTTTGCACATGGCATTTATATGCCTACATACAACATTTCCTAATTTCTCTGTGATACGTGGAAACACAAAAGGCTAATTGCATCCAGGCACTTGTTTCCCGACATTTGGAAAAACTGTTCCCAATCATATTTTGAGCAGGTTTTTCCTTTCACTCTGACCCTTTCTCTGGCCCCCTTGTGGCAAACAGAACAGGACATAATTAGCCACAATTTACAGAGCTTCTTTTAGCGTGTATAAATCAGTTAAAATGCCAACCCTGTTCATTAATTTAAAAACTCTAAATGGGTTTCTACCACCTTCATATTTGCTCCCAAAGAAGAATATAACCTTTTATTATTTCAAAAGCCACCAGGAAGCAACAAATTTAACAAGAAATCCATGACCAGGAGAATTATTGCAGTCAAATTCTAAACCAAATTGAACCCTAGAGTTTTTAAATGTTCCTTCAAACACCACTGTGCTGATGTGGGAGTTATGTGTGTGTGTGTGTGTGTGTGTGTGTGTGTTTTTTTCTTGGCATCCTGCAACTTCCTGTTTCTAAGAAAAAAGGATTAAAGTGTCCCATTAAAAAAAAAAAAAAAAAAAAAGTTCCAAAAGCTACTTGGACATCAAAGAGACCTTACACAACAACATTTTGATGAGTTAAGTGTAAAGGAATCGAAAACACATGGATTAAATTTCCCATAAAACCCACATGTGTTTAAAAATCAAGGGAAAACGTGCTTGGCCAAATGCATTTGGGGTTTTGTGAAACCCCAAACATTTGAGGAATAGTGTGAGATGTTTAAGGAACCCAAAACACAGCTGGATCAGCCTATATCATTCCCAAGGCACATGCCAGGAGGGGGGATGAGATAGGGCCTAAGCCCACAAACAACAGGTTTTTGCTTAAAATCCACAGCCCTGATTACGGATAAGAAAGTTGCAGTTTTCAAATACATGTATTTTTAATCGCCTCTAAACTTGGAAAATTACATTTTACATAACACAGTAGAAGCAATTTACTAAGGAGCTCTTCTGTGTTTTTTTTTTCTTTTTTTTTTTTTTAAAGAAGAAAGAATCATCATTTCTGACCTTGCGATTTTCCAGCTTTACCAGATGGGTCTTTTCCACAGCTTTCAAACCTTGATCAAGTTACCCCGTGTTTTGTATTATACTTGATTTAGCTTTGCTGGGCTAAGCACATTATTAATTGGTTTTACTTTTATTTACAATAGTACTGCTTGAAATATATACTAGGGTGTATAATTGAATTTTGGGTTTACTGTAATTAAAAAAAGTCAAAAGAGCAATAAACATAAGCGTTGGTAAATAATTGCCTCTGAGAACCAGCATAAATCATCAAGATTAAATGGTTTTATATCATATTTAGGTTCCTTAATTTTAATTTATGATTGCCAACCGATTTTTATTCATCGTTGACTAGCATTTCTTGTCAGGGCTTTATATCTTTAGAGGTGATAGTGAGGGACTTTAAACACTCCCTCTTTATGAGGTCGACATTGTCAGACTGAAAGAGTTGATCCGGGTCTTTTCTTTCTTCCCCAGTACATTCTATTTATTTTTTTTTAAATTAGCCAGTAGTAAAGAGGGCAATTTGATCCTGAATTTAAGTACTCTTCTAAGCCTACGTTTGTGTGTGAGTGTGTGAGTGTGTGTGTGTGTGTGTGTGTGTGTGTGTGTGCTATTAGGGATTGAACCCAAGGGCAATCTACCTCCAAGCTATACCCCTAGCCCTGTTTTCTCATGTTTAAACTCTTGTTATTAACCAGAGTCTTCCTAGGTTACTGAGACTCTCCCTAATTTGCTAAGGTTGGTCTCTAACTGTGATCTTCCTGTCTCAGTCTCCCAAGTACTGGAATTACAGGTTTGTGCCACCACTCCCAACCAATCTAATTTAATCAAAATTTGTCCCTTTGGGAAGACCCGGCCTCTTAGGGTCTAAGTGACTAGATGGTACCTTTAGCTGAATGACACTGTGCTCACTCTGTGGTATCGATGGCCCTGTCATGATTTCCAAGAGATGCAAGGTTAAGTGAAACCATCATTGTGCCTTCTTATCCCCCAAACAGCTAACCAGCAACATCCTTTCCCTTCCCAAAATAAACAAAGCAGATTATTCTACAAAATATAATACAATGAAAATGTAAATAGACAAAGTATTTTCGGTAATGAAAGTAGCATTGATATGGAAATGATTTTATTTCAACTCTCAGACTCAAATACTGCAAAGTGAATTAACCATTTCTATGCACTTGAATAGAAGTTCTGTTCTCTGGGGCATAGCAAGGTCACAGCTCAAGAGTGAACTCTGCACATCACATTAATAAAACAGCGGTAGCAGCCAGAATACACTTTACTGGAGCCCAGCGTGTGTTGAAAGTTGGGCCAGACATTGCCTTTAATGTTCACAGAAACCTGGATAGGTAGATTTCTAAGATTTCACAGTTCATGATGTTGAGTCTTGAAGAGATTGAGTCATTTGCTCCTGACAAAGCCACGCTCATCTCTACCCTGTGCCTCTTATCCATTTAAGATAAGTACCATGAGCTCAGACTAATACTTTGGAGGCTGAAACAGGAGGATTGCAGGTTCGCAGCCAGCCTCGGCTACTTAGTGAGGCCCTCTGCAACTTAGTGAGATCCTGTTTCAAATTTAAAAATAAAAGCCAGGCCTGGTGGCGCACGCTTGTAATCCCAGCGCTTGGGAGGCTGAGACAGAAGGATCCCACAGGTTCGAAGCCAGCCTCAGCTACTTAGTGAGGCTCTCAGCAACTTAGTGAGACCCTGTTTCCAAGTAAAGTATAAAATAGGTCTGGGAGTATAGCCTGGAGGTAGAAAAAGCCCCTGGGTTCCACCCCCAGTACCACACACACACACACAAAAAATTAAGAATAAAAAAATAGGGCTGGGGTGTAGCTTGGAGATAGAATGGCCTTGGGTTCAACTCCTAGTTCCTCAAAGAGAAAACAAAAGATAAGTAGACTGTAATTCCAGTACTTCGGAGGCTAAGAGAGGACTGTAAGTTCAAGGCCAGCCTCGGCAACTTAGAAAGACCCTGTCTCAAAGTAAAATATAAAATAAGATTAGGTGTATAGATCAGTGGTCGAGTGCCCCTTGAGTTCCATCCTCTGTACAAAAAAAAAAAAAAAAAAGCTAAATAAAAGAAAACAATGCATGGTTCTTAGAAGAGCAAAGGAGAAAGAAGTGAATCCTGTCTTAAGAATTTGCCTGGCTCCCTTCTCAGTATAGTTTGCAGTTCTTGAAACCACAGATGCGATTCTGCTCCCCACCCTAAGGGCTCTCCTGTGATTTGCTATGATTCTTCTTGTGCTCCAGACATGACTTGGACCTGTTTGGTGTATTTATACTCTTTTTAAATTTTCCCCTGCACAGGCTCAGGGCATCACTTTGGAAAGCACCCTGGGAACCGAGTCCATGAGCCTTTCAGGGCCGTCGCCTCATCCTCATTATTTCCTTCCTGAGCTTAGCTCACAGACACGAAGTGTTATACTTTGGGAATGAAGAATCCATGGCCAAGAACACAAAAATCTCATCCCCCATCACGATGCTTTTCCTACCAGAGTCTCATCCTCCCACTCGGCATGATGTGTCCTGGGGTGAAGAGGAAATCTGCTGGAGGACAAGATTGGCTTTTTTATTTATCATGCCTTTCGGCTCTTTCATTGATGCCTGGGGCTAGCAGTGAGGCTGATGGGCCATTCTGGACTGGCATTCCACAGTAAAAGAATTAGGAGGTGCTCCCAGACTCGAGCAGGTCCTCACTGGTGGCTAAGAACTGCAGGAAGCCAACAGCAAGCCAAGTGTCTGAAGCACAGCAAAAGCCAAAATCACTGTATAAGAACAAATCAGCAAAGTGCAATCATGAAAGAGATACACCCTCTCAAAAGAGAGACAAGAAAAATGTTGACTTAAATCAGAATGAGTGGGTTTTGCTTTTGATTTTGTTTTGTGGTACTGAGGATTGAGCCCAGTGGCATCCTACCTCTGAGCTTCACCACCAGTCCTTTTATATTTTTTAGGTTGAAACAGGGTCTTGCTCGATTGCTGAAAATCTTGGTAGGTTGCTGAGGCTGTCCTCAAACCTGCGATCTTCCTAACTCTGCCTCTCAAATACTGGGATTACAGGTGTGCACACCACATCTGGCTCACAATGAATATTAACTTAAAATAAATCTAGGTGACATGATAGGATAAAAGGTTAAAAAGTTGGTATATTCAAATTACAAAATACTAAATTCATCCATCTTAGGTGGCTTAACAATTGGGAATATTTTTGTCTAATGTGCATAAGCCATAGATCAGTGGAGAAATACAGATGTCATCTGAAAAGAAGAAATACCAAATAAAAAGAGCTCAGTAGTCGAGTACATGTTTAACATGCACTTGGCCCTGGGCTCAATTTGCAGCAACAGAAAAATAAAAATAAAAAAACAATCCCTTCTCACTAGAAACAAGAAAAACCTATCTTTTAAAAGAAATGATAAATGTTTGGCCTGTTAGATTTACAGTTTTTAAGTGTATAATGCTTACTGATGATAAAGATCAGGAGAAATAGACACTTTCAAACATTACTGGTACTTCTCTGAATAGGCAATGTGCATTAAAATCCTTAAGTGTGTATATATCTTAGTCGCTTTAGAAATTGATTCTAAGAAAATAATCCTAAACATACACAAAAATATTAATTGTAGCATCATGTATAACCACAAAATGTAGAAACAATTCCATCATGTTACAAAATTAAAGAATAATAAAGCCATTCAGTGAATGAAATTTTTAATGACTTAAAAATTGATGATTATGGAGACTTTTATCCAAAACTTAAAATACTTTTTAAAAATAAATTGCCTGAAAATGAACGTGAAAATTTATATTATCATTATAAATAAATAAAAATTTCAAACACTGGAAAAATATATATACATATATGTGTCTGTGTATATATAAATAACAAAATAAGAGCACGGTGAAACTTTTGCTGATTGTATTAATTTATTCTCTATTTGCTTAACCTTCTTAAATGTGATTGAATTACTTTACAATGTGTGTGTGTGTGTGTGTGTGTGTGTGTGTGTGTGTGTTTTAAGAAATAAGGGTAATATTTCAATATTCTTAATTTTTTTTTTTCTGTGGTACTGGGGATGGAACCCAGAAGCTTTTTCTACCTCTGGGCTATACTCCCAGACCTATTTTTTATACTGTGTTTAAAAACAGGGTCTCACTAAGTTGCTGAGAGCCTCACTAAGTAGCTGAGGCTGACTTCAAACCTCTGTGATCCTCCTGTCTCAGCCTTCCAAGCGCTGGGATCACAAGCGTGTGCCACCACGCCTGGCTTTCAATATTCTTTCAAATAACTCATTGAACGACAAGGCCAAACAATGGAGTAGATAAGAGTAAATGTACAGAGCATTCGTATTTAAGGAAGGAGTAACAATAATTTCTAAAAACGCCCCATAATTTTTAGAGATGAACTTTTTCTTTTCATCTGAAGGACAACAGTATATCGAAACATCAAAAAAGTATTTTCAGAAAGAAAATTATGCCTAATAAAATCAATTTTCTTCTAATACAAGTTGAGATGTTCATCTTTATGTGGGAAAGAACAGGCTTCTATGGGGTGGATGAGTCTGGAGTATTATGTTCTTCCTACTGTGACCCACTGGAGTCCCATTAACAACCTTACTTTTAACACTCATTCAGGGTGTCTGCCCTGGATCCAGAAGGAAACTAGATTTTGTTTGTTTGTTTGTTTGTTTGTTTGTTTCTAGGAATTAAACCCAGGGACTTTATACCTCTGAGAAATACCCCCTGCCCTTTATTTTATTATTTTTTTAAAATAGGGTCTCACTAAGTTGCTGTGGGTCTCACTAAATTCAAACCTGAGGTCCCCCTGTCTCAGTCTCCCAAGTACTGGGATTACAGGCATGTGTCACCATACCCAGCTTGCATTAGATTTCTTGAACTCTCTTCTGACTCCATTATCCTATGAAATGTGTTCAATAATAAATAAATGATAAAATAAGCAGACAAGCTTCCCTGGTATTTGATTTAATTTCATATATTTATTAAGACTCAATCACACATAAAGAGAAAATAGGTTTTTTAAAATTATTTTTGGTATATTGCAGTCACCTTTCATTAACATCATCTTTCCATAGGTTATTCACGTCCTGATTAGTAAAGAAACGGGAAAGGAGGCAGAGTATGGTAGTGCACGCCTGTAAGCTCAGTACTTAAAGAGAGAGGAGGATTGCAGGTTTGAGGCCAGGCTCAACAATTTAGCAAAGACTCTGTTTTCAAATAAAAAATAAAATAGGGCTGGGCATGTAGCTAGTGATAGAACGCCCGTGGGTTCAATCCCCAGCAACACAAAAGCAAACAAACAAACAAACAAATGGAAAGGGAAAGTGACTCAATATACTCACAGATTAAAAATAATTTTTGATGCTGGGCATGGTGGCACATGATTGTAATCCCAGCATTCGGGAGGCTGAGACCGGAGGATCGCGGTTCACGGACAGCCTCAGCTACTTAGTGAGGCCCTTTGCAACTCAGTGAGACCCTGTTTCAAAATAAAGAATAAAAAAAGAGGGCAGGGGGTGTTGCTCAGAGGTCGAATGACCTGGGTTCCATTCCTAGACCCGCAAAAAAAAAATAATTTTTGTTATTAATTATAATAATTTCTATCTAGAAATATAGCATAGCTACAATGACTGGGGTGAAAGGTGTGGGAACATAGCCTAGAACAGTAGTGGTTTGCTTGACAAAAGATGGCATGGGTTTTTTTTTTTTTTCATTTATAGTTTCCATCTTGAAGGGAAATTAGCCTCTTATGAAATAAAATACTATGATTTTGATTTCACAGTTCAGATAGCTCATTTTGTATACTACCATGTTTCAGGTTTCAGACATGAAATATGTTTCATCTGGCCTTCATACATTTTGGGTTTTCCCTCAAGGAAGTATGAATCCCATACCCTGTGTCAAGTGGGGAGTTGTTACTGGGGGCTGGTGGGAGCAGACAGGAACCTCTCTCTTCACCACTCCTTCCTCCCCCAGGTACCTTCTTCCTATACCTGTAGAGGTGCTCATGAGGAGAACATCGAGTCTGCTCCAGAAATGAGAGGGGAAGCACAGGAGACATAGGTGGAGAAGACAGGAGACAGAATGGATGTGAGGGAGGGCTTCCCTTGCAGAGAAATTCACTGCCATGGATCAAAGTCAACAAGAGTGAGACCTCGGCTTTTGTCTTCTGAAGAATTAATGACCTAGTTAAAAGGAGAAGCATGCCGTATAAAGGAAGAAGGGTGAATTTTCTGTAGAAAAATGGAACAAATGAGGAAGAGAGAAATACATTTAAGTCCTTAGTTGATGTAAACTTTGTCCCTGAAGTCAGCTGCCCAAGGTCTTTGTACAGGAGAGCATTGCAGACTTCATTGAGAACAGAGGCTTGAGGATGAAGAGATCCTTTGCTTTTCTGATTATATGCATCCATTCATGAACTACTTACCAAATAATAAGACATTCTTTTGTGTGTGTGTGTGATCTTTCTGGGGGGAGCACTGTAGATAGAACCCAGAGGCATTCTACCTCCAAGCAACACCAATAGCCTGATTTTATTTCTTATTTGGAAAAAGGGTCTCAGGTTTCTGGGAGCTTTGCAAAGTTGCCAAAGCTGGCTTTGAACCTGCAATCCTCCTGTCTCAGCCTCCCAAGTACTGGGATTACAAGTGTGTGCCACCACGTCCGATTTGACATTCTGTTTTTTTGTTTTGTTTTGTTTTGGTTTTGGTGGTACTGGAGTTCCTAGAAACCCTTCTACCCCTGGGCTACACTCCCATGGGCTACACTCCCAGACCTATTTTATACATTTTTATGTGGAAACAGGGTCTCTTAAGCCAGCGCTGCTGGCTTCAAACCTGCACGATCCTCCTGTCTCCGCCTCCCAAGCACGGGGATTACAAGCGTGCGCCACCATGCCCGGCTGACATTCTGCTTTTTAAAGACTACAATAATTCCAGTACTGATGAGGCTGAGACAGGAGGATCGCGGGTTTGAGGGTAGTCTCTGTAAGTATGACATGTTCATCAACCTAGCGAGACTCTGCTTCCAAATAAGAAATAAAATCGAGATGGGGTGTAACTCGAAGGTATAATGCCTCTGGGTTTAATCCTCAGTAAAACACACACACACACACACACACACACACACACACACACACGAGTCACGCTTGCTTCTTTAACAAAACATTGCTAACAATGCTTTGTCAGCTACACAGATAAGATTTCCTATGGATTTAAGAAGTTGCATTTCACAGAAATGACCTCAGCATTGGTGTCAATAATTTCTTGTTGGCCATTATGGATCAGATCTGGGGATGACAGAAGCCATAAGGTTCGATACAGTCGAGTGCAAGGCGCTTCTCAAATCCACAAGAGGACTCATTAAACTTTGTTGTCCAACCCTGACGGAATTCTAAGTGATTTTGATGGTTGGGTGTGAGACGCACTACACAGAGACAGAAGAAGGAAGCTTGACTTATAGATTATTTCTTTGTGTGCTTGCCTGCTCTTTTGCATTCTTCCTCTTATATTTCAAACTCCCTCCGTAATTGGAATGCGGTGTTCAGGGAGAACCAAGGCTACAAAGAAAGCCTGTGCCTGCATGTTTTTGTTTTGTTTTGTTTTGTTTCATAAAAGGATGCATGAGTCCCCTCACTTAAAAAAATCCTATGCTTCCTTCAGATGATGAACAGGCCACCTTTTTATGTGGGCCTGCTGCTCAGCTCACTTGCTTCGTACATTACTAAAGCTTATGTTCATCCCAAGGACAAGTCCCAAATCAGCGTGAACTTGCGAATGAGAGTCTATAGCAGTCTTTTAGAAATATGATTCTTGCCTCTGGAATAGGAGTCAACATCTCCTCTTCATCCAAAGTTATGTAGCAAGCCGGGCGTGGTGGTGCACGCTTGTAATCCCAGCATTTGGGAGGCTGAGACCGGAGGATCGCGGTTCGCGGACAGCCTCAGCTACTTAGTGAGGCTCTCCGCAACTCGATGAGACCCTGTTTCAAAAATAAAGAATAAGCCGAGCGTGGTGGCACACGCTTGTAATCCCAGCATTTGGGAAGCTGAGACTGGAGGATCGCGGTTCGCAGACAGCCTCAGCTACATAGTGAGGCCCTCCGTAACTCGGTGAGACCCGGTTTCAAATTAAAGAATAAAAAATAGGGCTGGGGGTGTAGCTCAGAGGTCAAATGCCCTTGGGTTCCATCCCCAGGTCCAAGGAAAGGAAAGGAAAGGAAAGGAAAGGAAAGGAAAGGAAAGGAAAGGAAAGGAAAGGAAAGGAAAGGAAAGGAAAAAAATAGGGCAGAGGGTGTAGCTCGGAGGTCGAATGCCCCTGGGTTCCATCCCCAGTCCCGCAAAAAGGAAAAAACACAAAGTTATGTAGCATCAGTTTGCTCCAATAGGCTCTTCTGATTTACAATTTTCAAGTTTTAAAGCTAGTGATTTAATGTGCCACTGTTTTGTATAAAATGAAAGTTATATGTTCAGCCAAAGAATAATGTGTTTTGATCTTACCCATCCTACTATGAAAGAGTCATCCTCAGGCAAGAGAGTTAAAAATAAAATATATTAAAATATTTTAAGCCAGGCATGGTGGCGCACGCTTGTAATCCCAGCATTCGGGAGGCTGAGACCGGAGGATCGTGGTTCGTGGACAGCCTCAGCTACTTAGTGAGGCCCTGGGCAACTCAGTGAGACCCTGTTTCAAAATAAAGAATAAAAAATAGTGCAGGGGTTGTAGCTCAGAGGTCAAATGCCCCTGGGTTCCATCCCCAGACCCGCAATATATATATATATATACACACATTATACATCCACTTATTTTACTACAAAAATATATGCCACATTAACATAATATAAAAAGTATGTTATTTATAAGATATAATGTATACATTTGTTTAAAAAAAGATACACTGGACATTTGTATCTATGAGGTCACTTACCTTCCTACCATTACTATCCTAATCCAAAAAATTTAACAAACAACCGTGGAGCTTTATCCAGAGAAGATTCTTTAATTAATCTCTATCAACCGTTATTTACCCAGATATCCAAGTGGCAGAAGAAGCATTTATCAGGATCTCATTCTATGACAGAGACTACATGGAGTGATTTAGGTCTATCTCCTCAGTCTGTGTGACTTACCAATGTGATAAATCTCATCATCCCTATTATACAAGTGATTAAATTTAAGAGAAATTTTAAGTAACCTTTTTTAGGGTCATTTGGCAAAGTAGAGAATCCAATATCGAGCCCCAAATTTATATGCTATTTGTTTTATCTCTGTTGCACAATTGTTAAATCATTTAGCATATCACAGTTATGTAATTAACTAACAATAGCTTATGAAATCCAGTAATTAATCTTTAAAAAAAATTATGAATCTTTGGAGCTAAGTGTGGTGGTACATGCTTGTAATCTCAGCACTTGGGAAGCTGAGACTGGAAGATCTCAGGTTTGAAGACAGCCTCAGCAACCTGTGAAACCATGTTCCAAAATATTTTTAAAATAAAGTCTTAATCAGCAACTTAGTAAGATCTTATTCCAAAAGAAAAAATAGAATAGGGCTGGCAATGTAGCTCAGAAGTAAAACACCCCTGCATTCAATCCCTAGTCATATATGGACCTTTGAGCACAACACTGGGAGTTCTAAAGAGATATCATATGCAGCTGCCATAATAAGATGGAAAGAATCTAAATCATTGCAAAAATTCTTAACTTATGAGAGGGTATATTTGGATAAAGGGAGACATGCACTTTTAAAAGAAAAGTCACAGTAGAGAGAAGCAGGTTGAAGATGCTGGAGAGATCAAGTTTAGCCGCAGGGCAAGCCTTAGAGAAGACAGGACTCCTAGCAATCAGAAGGGATTTGCCTAAGAAAAGGGAGAGAGCCTTTGAGACAGGAAGAATCTGAAGATGGCTGAAGAAATTCTTAGCCAGGAGGAAGAAAGGAAGCCCTGGGATCTTGATTGGAGATGCCCGGGCTTACTTGGCAAAGTAGAAGATGGGCCAACTGTCTAGAAGAAAGGGTAGTTTGTAGTGTAAAGAGATTAAAAAAAAAAACCAGTACATGGGCTCAGTACATTCTGGGACTAGGCTGTACAAAGTGAATAAGAAGGATGAGTGACATTTTGGTAGCCAGGTCAGCAGGGCCCTGATTAATCTCTACAGCAAAGCTTTTCAAGCAGGCAGAGCAACCAGCCCTCATCACAGCCTACCCTGTGTGACATCTGTTTTCATCACTGCCAGACACTGACTATGGCTAAATCATCCTGTACCTGCATTTACCTAATACTCTGTGCTGGACAATAGAAGTGCCCGCAATTAACGTCCAGTTAGTGAGTGGTGACTGATATGGTGGAAGAGAGGGAGGAGAAAGTTGTTGACCACAATGACAAATGAGACTGGAGATGCCTTGCCTCTTAAAATGTCACAGCCCATAATTTTAGTTCCTCTGGGTGAATTGCTGTGGCACGATCATGGTCTTTTGTGGATTTCTTTCATGGATGCAAACAAAGATTGACATTTACTGATGCGGCATTTTCTGGGGCCAGGTGATGAGTCCAGATAAGATGAAACCAACTTGGTTAGGTAACCAACACCAGTAATCTCAATACCTGGAAGGTGAGACAAAAGGGTTGCAGATTCAAGGTCAGTCTTAGTACTTAAGAGGCTGCAACAAGAGGTTTATAGGTTCAAGGCCAGCCTTAGAAACTTAGTGAGACCTTCAGAAACTTAACAAGACCTTGTTTCAAAATAAAAAGGTCTAACCAAATGTGGTGGTCCATGCTTGTAATTCAAATGCTTGGGAGGCTGAGACAGGTTTTCAGCCAGACGCAGCAACTTATTGAGGCCTCTTGCAATTTAGTGAGACTGTGTTTCAAAATGAAAGAATAAAATAGGGCTGGGAGTGTAGTTCAGAAGTAGAATGTCCCTGGGTTCTATCCCCACTACCACAAAAAAATTTAATTAAAAAGGCTGAAGGTAACCAGTTTTGGTGGTGCACATTTGTAATCCCAGCGCTTGGGAGGCTGAGAGAGGAGGATCGTGCAGGTTCGAAGCCAGCCTCAGCTATTTAGTGAGGCTCTCAGCAACTTAGTGAGACCCTGTTTCCAAATAAAATATAAAATGGGTCTGGGAGTGTAGACCGGAAGTAGAAAGCCCCTGGGTTTCAGACCTAGTAAACACACACACACACACACACACACACACACACACACACACACACACACACAGGCTAAGGTGTAGCTCAATGGTAGATAAATAAATAAATAATAAATAAATGACAAAGCATATGAACAAGCATAATAAGTAAGAAATAAGAGAGCTGAGTTTCTAAAGAGGCCAAAAGTAGGTGTATTAGGCATTGGTGTAATTACGGCATAGACCATGATAAACATTCAACATTGCATTTTATGAAACATTTAAGGAGATGGTTTGCTTAGGTTAAGATCTTGAGAAGAAAATTACTCATAAGAGACAAATTGTACTGGAATTTCTTTCCAAGGTCTTCCTTTAAAAAAAAAATAAATGAAAGTTGTGTTGTAATGTGTTTTATTGGAGCGGGCTTTGACCCACACTGAATGCATGATGCAAACATCCTGCTGTCTAGAACATGCACGGCCAGAGGACAGAGAGAGCGCTGCTAGTTGATTCTCATACAGCCCCTGGACAAGAGTCTTCCAAGCATGGGCAGACATTGCTTTGAATTTGGGATTTGATATTAGAAAAAATAAGAATCTAGAAGACCTCTAGCTGAGTTTCTGTCGGGCCCTCTCCTAAGACGTGTCCTGCCTGAAGAAGACCTGGCCCTCAAAGTTAAAGTGGGCTTCTCTCTGGTTCCCTCACTTCTCTTCTGTTGCCTTGAGTCTTGGCTTGAGGCAAGACCTGTGTGAGTCCTGGTCCTCACTTATCCCTATTTTCCCCCATTCCAGGGGCCTCTACCTTCCTTGGAATCCTCATGTTTGGATGCTCATTCAGTCCTAAGATGTTGGACATTGCAATGGTTTGCATTTAGAAAGTCCCCTAGAACTCACAGAGACCAGGCCGTCATGTTGGGGGTGGGGCCTGGTTGCCCAGGAGAGGTGTGTGGCCTTGGGAAGTATATAAGGCCCCTCCTCCCTGGTTCTCTCCCTGTTTCCAGCCTCCATTTTATGAGAGCAGAGCCCTTCCTCTCTCCCACTCTCTCTGCTTCCCGCCACCAAGCCCTGAGCTCTGCAGACTCAGCCTAACATGGACTGAACCCTGAAATCTGGACTTATGAGCAAATAAATCGTCTCTCTTCTAAGTTTTGTGTGATCAGGATTATGGGGTCACAGCAGTGAGAATGCTGTCTCAAACAGGCACCACATACCATATCAGTGGTGCAGAATCCAAAGACATTTAAAGGTGCCTCCTCTGTCTAGACGGATATCCAGTTCACAGCAAGGCAGCCTTAGGGGATGGATGGAAGCATTCCTTTCTCTTTCTTTCTAAAGCAGCTTCTAGAGAGCTTTTTGATTTTATTGTTGCTTTGGTTGTCTCATTTTTTTTTTAACATTGCGTGATAGCCTAAAAAAAAAAGAAAGCAACCCAAATATCCCAGCTTACATTTCCTTCCGCAGAGACTGTCATCCACACATTCAACGACACTTTCTTTTCAATCACAACTCTAACCCCTCTCTCTAAATCACAGATAATCAGGAGCAGAGTCGGTGCCTTTTTTTTTTTTTTTTCAAATGGTTGCAAATCTTCAACCCATGTGATAAAAGATGCTGACATTAATATTCTGGTGTGCAAGCTAATTCCTCAAGCCCAGCTGTGAGGCAGAGGCTCTGTGACCGAGGTGAGACCGCCGCAATGTGCAGCGTGTGCAGGGTCCTCCGAAAGGCTGATCTGTTCCTTGCACCTTGCGCAAATTGTGGCAGCTCGGCTGTTTCCATGGGTGAGCAGAAGAGGCTCTGTTTGCTCACTGCTGCATTCAATTTACTGGCTGCCTCTAAAGGTTCCTAGAGGGCCCAAGGTTTGACTGTTAACTATTTATGTCCTGTCAGTTTCTAGACTTCATCCATCCTTGAGCCCTCTGGCATTAGCATGTGATTACTGGCCTAGGTAGGAGAAATGAATAAACATAATACCTTTTACCTCCTGCATCTGCACGTGTTTTGTTTTAGCAAACAGCCATGTTGCGTTGGGCCCAATCTAGCAGCCAGTGTGTGTGTGTGTGTGTGTGTGTGTGTGTGTGTGTGTGTGTGTGTTGCTGGGAATTGAACCCAAGGGTATTTTACATCTGAACTACACCCCCCTGCCCTATTTTTTATTCTTTATTTTGAAATGGTGTCTCAATGAGTTGCGAAGAGCTTTACTAAGTAGTTGAAGCTGTCCTTGAACCGAGATCCTCTGGTCTCAGCCTCCTAAATGCTGGGATTATAAGTGTTCGCCACCGTGCCGTAGCAGTCAGTTTTTTTTGTTGTTTGTTTGTTTTTAGTGGTACTGGGGATCCTGGAAACCCATCTACCTCTGGGTCATTCTCCCAGACCTATTTTTATACTTTTTAAATTTGAAACAGGGTCTCTTAAGCCAGCATGGCTGGCTCTGAACCTGCGCGATCCTCCTGTCTCCTCCTCCCAAGCACGGGGATTACAAACGCGCACCACCAAGCTGGCTTATCAGCCAGTATTTTAAAGAATAACACTACTTGAGCCTGATGTGGTGGTACATGCCTGTAATCCCAGTACTTGAGAGGCTGAAACAGCAGGATCGTAAGTTCAAGGACAGTCTCAGCAATTTAGAGAGGCCCTCAGGAACTTAAGGAGACCCTATTTCTAAATAATAAGGGCTGGGTTTGTAGGTCGGAGGTACAATGGCTCTGGGTTTAATCTTCAAGACCACGCACACACACGAAAGAAAGAAAGAAAGAAAGAAAGAAAGAAAGAAAGAAAGAAAGAAAGAAAGAAAGAAAATAAAGTTAACACTACTTTAAGTTTCAAAGATTCTCATAGAGGAAAAATACTTCTGCCTACCTTGTTATTTTCAGGTTGGAGCAGCAATTAACTCCATGTAGTCATCATTTGAGATCTGTAGGAGACTGGTTCCAGGATGTCCAAAGATACCAGAGTACGCTGATGCTCAAGTTCTTTATATGAAACAGCATACTATTTACATATAATCTATACGTTCATTCCATGTACTTTAAATAATGTCTTGATTACTGACAGTACCTCAGTGTAAATGCTATGTGAAGAGCTGTTATTCTGTATTGTCTAAGAAATAATGACAAGAAAATGTCTGAATGTTTAGTACAGATCCAGTGTGTGTGTGTGTGTGTGTGTGTGTGTGTGTGTGTGTGTTACTGAGAATTGAACCCTCGGGCATTCTACCACTGAGCTCTATCCCCAGCCTTTTTTATTTTTTATTTGTTTTTGAAATAGGATCTCACCAGGTTGCTGAGAGTCTCACTAGATTGCTGAAAGTGGCCTGAAAACTGTAATCCTCCTGTCTCAGCTTCCCAAGTACTGGGGTTACAGGCATGTGTGAACACATCTGGCTAGTACAGGTGCAATTTTTAAAAAATATTTTCCATCTGAGATAGGATATGTAGAACCAAAAGATGTGCAGTACCAACTGTACTTTCCCATGCCGTTGTTAAATTACTTCTTAGATGCGGCCTTGTCTTCAAGACCCGTCAGGACTTTGGGTTTTTATAGTCATGCTTCAGATCTTCTCTTGCTGTTTTTGTTTTCTTGTTTTCTTAAGGCAGGCTTCCACATGCAGCGCCTCATTTGGATGTGTCTGGAGTCTTGGAAGCTTGACTACCCTACGTTCTCCTAAAAATGGACCTTAAGAATTTGTTGGGAGGTTCTAGCAGGGGAGCTCAGCTACTTGTATACCCTTGACTGGAGACTAGTCCTCCTCTATTCTGGGAAGGCCATCCTCTTTGACCAAGCACGCAGCTACAGGAGGGACGCACATGGAGTGGTGAGGGAGGAATGGGACATTCATCTAGCCAGCCAGATCAGCCAGATCAACCCTGGCAATCAGTGGGGTGACAGATGTCCCAGCCAGGTAGACCTCACATCCTCTCTTGTTGGTTTAGACATGATACTCACTTCATAGAAAGGGCTAAGCACTTTTCCAAAAGATAGGAAATGCCCTATACATGTTTACTGTTGTTGAAATTAGAGGAAATAAGAGGTTATCAGAAAATTTTGATGCCAAAAACAGCTACCTGGATAAGTCAGGCAGGACCCTCCTTTTCTACTTTTTCATCTTGGCCAATAGGTCAACATGGAAACTCTATGACTCTGCCTTGGTCCTGATTACATCTTAAACAAGGTCCTTCACAAATAAATAGTTCTGCCCATAAATAGCTCTAGTGCCAACTTTGTGTTCTCCACACCCTAATAACACTTGTGCTGAGTGTCTGAGCCAGCCACTTCCTGTGTGCATGTCCCACCTGGGGTGCCCTTCTGGCCCATTTCCAGGTAAGTGCCTTAGACCTCTCATTGCTGTAGGCTGTCCTCATCCACTCCAAAGCACCATTTCTTTGCCAAGACTCTTGGAATGATTGCTTCTGGGTCTTTTCCTTTCTCGTAGCCTAATAGTAATGCCAGGAACCAAACAGGTATGGAGTTCATGGACTGATGGATAGGTGGAGGGAAGAAATGGAGTCAGCAAGGATAAACGCTTGTAAGGAAGAGGTGCAAGACCAGAAGAACTATTCATATGTTAATTTCTACTAAGAATTTTGGGAACAAAACCAACCCTCAGTTGTGTAGAAAAGACACCACTGCAGGCACTACACAAATACAGTATCTACTTAAACATCGAAATACACATTCATATACCAAAATACAACCCAAAACTATCTAGCCTCTAGCAATTTCGTATTTAATATTTAATATCCTGTATCAAAGACAGGATAATGTTTTTTCAAAGTAAAGATTTTCTAGTTTTTAATTACCTTTAATACCACCTCCCCAACTAACCATAATGAGGCAAACTTTAACATAAAGTGGGTCTTCTTTTTCTTCCTCTGTTTAAATTTGAGGAGCAAATTTTAACAGGCACAAGAGAGTTGCTGTGGGGTTTTTTTTTTTGTCTGCGTGTTTGGCTATATATTGAGTCAAAAGAACCTTTTGTTCAGTAACCCAAAGTAGAACTCATAAAAATGTATAGAATTTTATTATTGCTGGCAAAGTTAGGAGGGATGTAAATAATGCACTTTATCAGTGATATTTTAGAACACTGTAATATTTTCAATGGCACTGAAATTTTTGTTGTGTTATATGCCAACTCTTTTAAGTAAAAGTATAATAAATTACCATAATCAAATTTAACTTACTCCAGTGGTGGAAAATGAAGGGATTTGGTACTATTTTTGTCCTAAATCCAGGAAAGTGAGTTAAAATTATAATTGAAGAAATAGACAACAGTTAAAAATAAATGAACTGTGTACATGTCCTAGGACAACTCTCTTTACTCCTCTACAAAAGCCTTATGGCCACTGGATCAGTTAGATAGAAATGACATGTCCTGACAAATTAATAAAAAGCCCTATAAAATGTGAAAATGGCTACGATCTGAGCCAGGCGTGGTCACGCACACTTATGATCCCAGTACTTGGGAGGCTAAGATAGGAGGATCGAGGTTCACAGCCAGCCTCAGCTATTAAGTGAGGCCTTGTTTCAAAATAAAAGTTAAAAATAGGGTTAGGGGTTGTACATTAGAGGTAGAATGCCCCTGATTTCAATCCTCAGTACCACACACACACACACACACACACACACACACACACACACACACAAATCCAACAATAGAAACTTCTATCATGATGGAAATGTTCTATACGTTCCATTAAAAAAATAAGTGGTTATTGAGCACCTCATATGTGCCTAGTGATACTGTGATACTGTGTTTTTACATTTCTTTAATTTTAATTAAATGTAAGCAACCACATTTGGTTAATGCCATATTGGATCGCATGGCTCTAGAATATCACAGTGGATTATGGATATAATCTTTAAGCAAATGTTTCAATTATCTATTGCTGCATAACAAAACACTGTACAAGTTAAGTGGCTTAAAGCAACAATAAAAAATAACTTCTCCAACTGTGTTGGGTAGGCGAGGCTAAGCTGAGTGGTTATTTTGCTCTCCTTTCTTGTTTGGTGGGACTGGAAGACCCAAGGGATCTCCTGCACCCACCTATCCGGTGCCTTGACTGTGATAACTAAGTTAGTAGGAGGCTGGGTGGGGAGCTATTTCTTCCAAATTCTCTTCAATCAGCTAGGGCTGTCTTACATAATAGTAGTCTCAGGAGAGCTGGGTTTTTTTTACATGGAGTTAGCTTCAAAGAAAGACAATGGAAGCTTCCATGCCTTTTTTTTTTTTTTTGGTGGTACTGGGGGTGGAACCCAGTATAGCCTCTGGGCTATACTCCCAGACCTTTTTTTAAAAATATTTTATTTGGAAACAGGGTCTCACTAAGTTGCTGAAAGCCTCACTAAGTAGCTGAGGCTGGCTTCGAACCCATGCGATCCTCCTGTCTCAGCCTCCCAAGCGTGGAGATTACAAGCGTGCGCCACCACGCCCGGCTGCTTCCATGCCTCTTAAAGGCTGGGATCCAAACTAGCACAGTATCTTTTCCTTCACATTCTATTAGCTAAACCAAGTCACAAGACCTAGGGATTTTAGGAGAGGGGATGAGGCCTTACCTGTACCAAGCAAAGTGGTACAGAACAGAAGGAATTATGGTAGCCACCTTAGAAGAACATCACAGCAGTTCTAGCTGATGGACAGCTCATCACTATACCTGGAAAATGAAAACATGAAAAGCAACTTAAAGGTGTCTTTGTAAGGAGCCAAAGAAAGAGAAAACAAAGAAATATGAGTAATCAAATCAACTTTAGGACCTATGAGGGCAAAATATTATCAAAACCAAAAAATATTACCAGAAACCAGCCATAAGCTAAACCGAAGGAATTAGAAGTCTGCAGGTTCTGAAACATCACCCCAAATTTTATGTGTTCGGAGCATGATCCCCAATGCAGCAAGGTTCAGAAGTGGGGCTTTGAGACGATGATTGGATTGTGAGGACTCTGAACCCACCCATCAAATGAATTAATCTCCCAATAGCTGCATGAACTACTAGAAGGTAGAGCCTAGTTGGAGGAATTATGTCACTTGGGGTTGTGCCTGAAAAGGAATTATCTCCTCCACAGCTCTCCCACCCCTTCCTGGTTGCTATGTGCTGAACAACTTTCTTCAACCGTGCCTTCTCACCATGATGTTCTCCCTCCCTCCCACCCAGAGCAATGGAGCTGTTCGGCCATGAACCAAGACGTCTGAAAACACAAGCAAGCCCAAATAAGTGTTTTCTCCTCTAAATTGTTGTCAGGTATTTGAGTCACAGCAAGGAAAGAGCTGACTAACACAATCTCTCTGTTCACCTTCCACTGCTGACATTTATGAGAAAGTCCTTCATTAGTGATCATCTTGACCAGAGCTCTTAGGATATGGGTCTTGCTGTTCCATGCCTTCAGACGTAAGGGTCACTTAAATAAAACCAGGGAATCTGTTAGCTTCCTCAAAATGAGCGGCAAATCCAGGCAGTCATAGGGAAAAACGTAAGTGGAGAAGCCTGTCAGGGTTTCTGCTTTAAGGACTCATCCCATGTAACAAATCAAACCAGACTTTCCTGGAAGCAGAGTCACTTCAAACTACCCAAAGCTGTAGAGATGGCACTGCACCACACACCAAAAACGTACTGGCAACACTCTGATAGGAGGTAAATGAACAAGTTATCAGAAGAGCTAATACTACCTATCTGCAACACTGATGGCATCAGCCAGCACACACACACACACACACACACACACACACACACACATACCACCCAGAAGCTTGAGGTGTCTCTGTGTGCTTTTTGGACAATTAGTTTAACATCTCTGAATTCCTGGTTTCTCATGCACAAAATAAAGATCCACCTTATAAGATTGTTACAGAGAAATTAATGCTAAAAAGTATGGCTTCCTTCTCTTACCTCATTACAAATCCGTTTTCTTTCTCACCGCACCTCCCACAGTACTGGGATGAAACCCAGGGGCATTCTACCTCTGAGATACACCCACAGCCCTATTTTTCATTCTTTATTTTAAAACAGGGTCTGGCTAAGTTGCAGAGGACCTCACTAAGTAGCTGAGGCTGGCCACAAACTCACAATCCTCCTGTCTCAGTCTCCCAAGGATTGGGATTACAAGTATGCACCACCATACCCAGCTGCAAGTCAGTTTTCTTACACTCCAAATTAATAGTAAAGGCTACATGTGCTCAGGCAGTCAAGGCAGAGCGGAGCCCCACTGAGCAGCACTGCAGGCCTGGTTGTACTGAGAATGGGACCTTTACATTGGGAGGAAGGCAAGAGAGAGCGTGTACAGAATGGGAAAGGAGAAGAACAAGCCGTACTGTGAAAGGGCAAGCAGCCTGACGATTGCCTCACATGGGGATTGCAAGGCTTCCTGTAGACTCAGGGAGAATGCACCTCCGATGACAGGGGGCGAGCACTACCCCTGAGCATCAGAGGGGAGACTGGGACCAGGCCATGAGTCCTCCAACGGCCTCAACTAGAAAGCAGATTGGAGAAAACAGATTTGAAGAACGGCATGCACCAAATGCTCGGGGGAGTCTGTATGTATTCCTTCTTCCCTCCCCAGGCATAAAGACCTATGTTTTACTTTAAAAAGTGAAAGCTTCTTTCCTAAGCAGATCACAGAGCACCTATCGAAAGCCTTGTGCATTGGAGATCTGTAAGTTTCTGTTGAACCTGATTGAAAAAGCATGTGACTCAAACTGAAAGCTTCTTGTCGAGCCCTATCAAGAGAATTTTCAGCAGCTATTTTCATTATTAACTAGCTCCCTTTCCTAGCAATGTGATTTATTATTATTTTTTATTTATTTGTTTGGTAGCACTGGGGATCAAACCATTCTACCTCCAGCTACACTCCCAGCCCCTTCCGTGTGTGCACACGCACACGTGTGTGTGTGTGTGTGTGTGTGTGTGTGTGTGTGTGTCTTTCCTTGAAACAGGGTCTTGCTAGGTTGCTGACACTGGCCTTGAACCTGTGATTCTCCTGTCTCAGCCTCCCAAGTACTGAGATTACAGGTGTGTACCACCACACTCAGCTTAGAAATGTGATTTCTTATCCCCTTTGCCAAATACAGAGATCAGATAGTGACCGGGAATCTGAAGTGAAAAGGGCAGAAAATAACAAAAGTTAGTAAATGAAATTTTCATATAGACATGTATCCTCGTCCCTCAGTGGAGCAGCAAAATGTCTAGAACATCTGGCAATAATGAGTGGATCCCTCTTCCAGATGCCACCTGAGGCCATCGGGAAGCCGGCTCTCACGGACACTATTTATTACCAATCTAGAACCCACATTCAGAATTGTGGACTCAGATGCCCTGAGCCTCTCTTGACCCCAGCAGACGAGTTGACTAAATGTTTACTCTTGAGAATCTCTGAACACTAACTTCTGCTTTGCAGTTTGCCGTGTCAATTTGTCTGAGCACCGAAATGGAAAGCTGAATAGAGATTTCACAAGTACAGATGGAGCCCCTTGTTTATAGTGTCATTCTTTACACCAACTGGAACTGCAGGAGGTTCAAAATTTGTAAAGGTCTTCCAAAAATCCCAACGCATTATTCATTTCAACAAATCTGACAATTTTTGAACTACATAAATTCTTGAGCAATTTTTTTTAGTCCACTCGTGTTAACTGAGGTTAATTTGAAGATATTGCTGTTTTCCCAAAGAAGTTGTTGAATTCCAGAAGGTAATTTATGCCTGAACATAATTCAGTTGGACTCTTCTATCTCAGGTGAACAAAGAAATTACCTATAAGTAAAGACTTTAACATTTAAGTGTGTGTGTGTGTGTGTGTGTGTGTGTGTGTGTAGTCTAAGTCATTTTGTACTTACTAGATAAATGCTTTAAACAAAGTGGTAAGGTATTACATTCTACCCAAATGAAAGATAAAATACATAGCATATGCCTGTAATCTCTGTACTTGGAAGGCTGAGCTAGAAGAACTGCAGTTTTGAGGCCAACCTGAGCAATTTAGTGAGACCCTAATTCAAAAATATAAAATAAAATAAGGCTGGGGCTCTATAACTTCTTGGTTCAACTTTCAGTACCGAAAAAAAAAAAATAGATAAAATACAGACATTAGTTCTTCTCATTTCTCATTAATCCTATGCTCTTTTAATTGCATTTGTGGTATTTAGTTTTATGCATTAAAAACAGGAGTATTTTTGTGATATAGAGTGAAATTTAATAGGAAAATACAATAATATATTTCAGCAAATTGTGATGGCTAGAGAGATGGTGGCCTAACCTACACGGCTTGTTGACAATTCTCCAGTGACAGTGGGTTCCCAGTATAGGAGATTTTCAAAGTATGCTTTTGGAGGAAGTACTCTTAGGGTGTGTTCCTCTGACATATTTAAAAAAAAATTTTTTTGGACGGGTCTGGGGATGGAACCCAGGGACATTCGACCTCCGAGCTACACCCCCTGTGCTATTTTTTATTCTTTATTTTGAAACCGGGTCTCACTGAGTTGCAGGGGACCTCACTAAGTAGCTGAGGCTGTCCGCGAACCGCACGATCCTCAAGTCTCAGCCTCCGGAATGCTAGGATTACACGTGTGCGCCACCACGCCCGGCTTTATTTTTAAATTTTAAATGATAAAATTGCTACCTATGAAGATTGAGAAAACCAGAACAGTAAAAGCTGGAAGTTTGGCCAATTTCTGGGGTTTTAGACATTCTTTTTTCCCCCATTTCAACAGAGAAATAACCAATTGCTGCTTAAAATAAAATTAGCTTCTATCTTTGGACATCCTCAATGAGATGTTGGTGTTTAATTTGAGGTAGATGGGAAGAAATCCAAACCTGGTTGATCTAAATCACCTTTGCATTCAACTGCTGTTTGGCACAATAAAATAGGAGAGCTGTGCCCCAGAGAGCATACTTTCAAAGAAAAAAAAATACATGTTTTGCAAAGTAACATGCATAATTAGGTGAACTGGCCACCCACTTCCACCTTCCTGATACTATCAAAGATGGCTGTGACGAGGACAAAATCGAACCCCCTTCCCTTTTAAAAATGATTCTCCTTCAAAACAACAAAAGGAAAATTTGGAATTTCATGAGGATTACTCAGAATCCTCCAAAATGGTCTTAGCTTTGTCGAATCTGGATTTAAATGTCAGTAATTTTAAGCTAGCTTTATGAATACAATGTCTATCTCCTGCAGCTGGGCCATATTATTTCCGTGACTTTTTTTTTTTATGCTGAAGTTGGCTATAAGTTCTATGCTTGATTTATGAAGCAAAACACTCTATTTACTGTACAATGCCATAGTGCTGACATGCGAGGTCACTCAGAAATGCATTTGGAGTGGAGTGTGGGAACAGGGTTAAACGAGGAGCATGCAATGGTTTATGAATGCAGAATGTGTCTTTTACCAAAAGAAAGCAAGATTCTAAGGGCCCAAATGAAAATTGTGACAAACAGTAGCAAGCTGTTTGAATGTATTTGTAAGCACAGAGATTGCATTTGACTAGGCAACTTGGGATTGCACTGAAAAGTGCAAAGTGTAAAATAAAATAAAATGAAATAAAAAATGCAAGTGCAGACTTGCCAGCCACCCTCAGGGTCACTGGGTTCCAAGTGCTTAGGCTCTTCTTTTGCTCATATGGGTTCTTCATAATAATTATTGCTTCTTTTTTAGGGACTTAGAAATATCTGGGGGGGGGATACGGAAATAGTCAATACTGCTATAATTGATCACACTGTCACATCTGGATGGTCCATAATTTGAATAATTTCAGGAATGTGCAATCATATGACACATATGAATATTTTTATCATATCCTGAAGTTTAATTCCAAAATTAAAACTCGGCACTAATGTAGGTTCTGTCTTAGAGAGTTCATGGAAGAGGAAATGAATGAATAGGTAAGGAGAAAAGTACAGATTTTTTTCTCCTCTGGTAGTTTAGGGTTTAGATGGTGGGGGGAGCCAGGTGTGGTGGTGCAGGCTTGTAATCCCCGCGCTTGGGAGGCCGAGACAGGAGGATCGTGCAGGTTCGAATCCCCTCGCTGGCTTAAAAAATGCTGTTTCCAAAAAAATATATAAAATAGGTCTGGGAGTACCACCAATAAATAAATAAATAGTGGGAGGAGTTGATAGGGGGAGCAATTTTGCAAATTTTATTAAATGGCCATAAAAACCATGTGAAGTTGAGGTATGAGGTGGAGAACACAGACTTGGAAAGAGACAGTCGAGAAATTTGCCTGTTTTTCACATCCATCTGTGACTTCTTTTTACCCTGTTCAAATTCCAAAATCATGTATCTGACTAACTTTAGAATGAGACATTCCAATTTTGTACCAGGTGAAAACCACAGCACATTTTCTTTACCATATCAAAATGGTAATATATGTACCCGAAAGGGTGTCTAACTTGTTTTAGGAATATGCCACCAGGAGATGGGAGTCCCCGGGACGCAACCACAGAAAAGAGAAATATAGACAAGAGCTATGTCAGGACTTAGGAGCAGTTGGCAAATCAAAGGCGAAAGTACAGAAGTGAATGGGAAAAACAGAAAGCAATCCACGGGGGGAGGCAGAATCCTCTCATGCTCTTATTTAACATTAGGCTGCCGCCACTACCACTTAACACCTGTCAGAGCTGGATACTATTTTACAGTTAAAACAATAGCCACTGGAAGAAATAAAAACTGATTACTCCTGAGAAAACATTCATACAATTTTTTCCAGATTCTCCACCGACATTATGGAAGACTTTGCTGGGGTTACCCACATGACTCACTACACTGTTGATTCCAGGACTGGAACAGCTGCATAAAATATTAAAGTCACCTTAAACATGTTCACGCCACAAAAAGAGCATTCCAAAGGTAATGCCCCAAAGCAATTGGAAACTGTAAACCTATCTTACAAGGAGATCATTCTTAGATACTAAAGGTGTGACCCAAATGTTCAGTGAAACTTAATTTCCTGAAAGATAGGGAAAGAATGGCAGACATCTCCTAATTCGGATTAGGTCTGTTGGGGAACTGGCCCAGCCTCCAGCCACCTTGGTGACTGATAAGATTTGAGTTGGATAACAGCAGTCAGGGAATAGCCCCTGCCTTTACTTGGGGCAATGCTTTTACTATCAGACTGAGGGAATCTTTTCAGCCTAAGGAATAAAGGGAAATGAAAGTGTGTGCCCAAGACGCTTGTATATCCTCTCAAGTCTTGTACTCCAATGTGATTGATATATGACTACAATGCACCAATTTAAAAAATAAATTAATAAAAAAATAAAAATTAAAAAATTAAAAAAAATTAAACTAAAAAGAAAAAATTACTTGATTAAAAAAAAAAAGAATATTTGTTGGGGTCTGCTCAACCGCCTGACAAAACTTCTGATGAATCAGCTACACGTAGCGCTGAGCGTGTTGGGGTCTGCACAACTGCCTGACAAAACCACAAGAACTTCTGATAAATCAGCAACATGTAGCGCCGAGCGGATATGGAGGGCGTAACTACTGCCCTTGCCCCCGCTAGCCCAATTTGGTAATGCTGAGCCTTATTGGCTCATATAATGCTTCTGTGCTCGTGAACCCCTCGTGCATTGTATAATGATTGGCTACAAGTTATGTGTTTTGAGCATGCAAGAGTGACCTTTAGCATGATAGGTTAGAATAGTTTCCTGTTGGAAATCCCCCTTGTGGTTATTTGCTTTAAATTTGGTTGCCTGAAAATGTCGGGGCCCACTCGGCTGGACCGAGATGGCACCCAGGCTTGTTGCCAGCGTGGACTCAAGATGGCGCCTAGGCTTGCAGCCAAGTCATGAGACTCACAAGATGGACGTCTCCTTGAGCATGCGCAGTGTGCTATGCTACGTGCCTGCAGAATGATCAATGACGCAGCACCTCGTGCTACCACCAGCCTGCCTATGAGAGAGTCAGAAATGTGCATGCCCTAGCCGTGGGAAGCTTGGGGTTGGTAGGGAATAGAGGGAGGGATTATGATGCTGATATATATTGTGCTTGCTGTACGCATTGTCAGAGAGACATATTAGGAGACATATTCAGACATATTAGAAGAAGAATTAAGGATCCATTAAAGAAGAATTCATATTTCAGCTGAAAAAAAAGAAAACTTGGACTAAAGGATTAGATTTGGCCCCAGCATCCTTAGCTCAGTAAACGGCCCCAAAGCAGTAAGATTGATGCTATCTTGACCCAAAGCATCTTTAGAAAGCTGGTTGGTTCTACTGAAACAAAGTTGGGGGAGGTATAATGCCCATTTTTATATTAAAATCTGTGATTGCTGTCTCAACTATCCTATCATCATTCTGAAAAACTATTTGATGCTTGTTCCTGCATTTAAAAAATTGAATGAATTTACAAATTAGTGTAATCAAGTACCATGTAAACTTTGAACTCTGTATTTAGCTTGTATCACAGAGCATCACTGAAGTATTGAGCAGTAAGAAGAAGGCTCATAACAATATCCTATCCTCAGAGGGCTGAGAAGTTGTTAGAAGTTTAGGGGGTGGGGACTTAATATAGGACTTAAAACTTTGAAACTACTAGAAGAAAACATAAGGGAAATGCTTCAAAATATTGGCACAGGCAATGATTTTCTGGATAGGACTCTAAGAGCCCAGCAAACAAAGCAAGAACTGACAAATGGAATTAAATTAAATTAAATTAGAATGCTCTAAAGAAAGAAAGAAAGCTTCTTTACAGCAAAGGAAACAATCAACAGAGTAGAGAAATAGTCTACAGAATGGCAGAAAATTTTTAACAGATATTCTTCTGATAAAGGATTAATACTCAGAGTACATAAAGAACACACACACACACAAAACCCCAAATGATCCACTCTAATAAATGAGCACGTTGTCTAAACCGATACTTAACAAAAGAGGAAGTACAAATGAGCAATAAATATATTAAAAATGTTAGATTCAGCTGTGGTGATACACACCTATCTCCCCAGCTACTCAGGGTGCTGAGGCAGGAGGATTTCTAGTTTCCAGGCCAGCCTGGACAACATAGGGAGAACCTGTCCCAAAACAAATAAACAAAGAAGTAAAAATTAAATTAAAATTTTAAAAATATTTAGTATCAGAGGGAAATTCCTCAATGTACATGATGTATATTCACAAACATATCAAAGTCAATCACTAAGCTAAACATGAGAAGGAGGGAAGAGAAAGGGGAGGGAATTGGGGAAGGGCTAAATGAGTGATGTGTGCACATATGCCTCTACCATCTTGTACCCCATTAAGATGTATGACTACAATGTACCAATAAAGTTTATAAATAATTCAGTATCTTTAACATCAGGGGAGCACACATCAAAACTACATTTAGAATGGCTATTATCAAAAGAACAAAAAATAATAAATGCTGGCAAGATTATGAAGAAAAACACATGTTGGACACTACTGGTGAGAATGTAAATTAGTACATTTACTATCAAAATTAGTATAGAGGTTTTTCTTTTTTGTGTGGATCTGAGGATGGAACCCAGGGGCATTCAACCTCCAAGCTACACCCCCTGCCCTATGTTTTATTCTTTATTTTGAAGCAGGGTCTCACTAAGTTGCGGAGGGCCTCACTAAGTAGCCGAGGCTGTCCACAAATCGCGATCTTCCGGTCTCAGCCTCCCAAATACTAGGATTACAAGCATGTGGCACCATGCCTGACTAGTATAGACGTTTCTCAAAAAAATTAAAACTATAACTACCACTTGACCCAGCTATACCACTACTGGGTATAAAACCAAAGAAGATGAAATGAACATACAAAATAAGGACCTGCATACTCATGTTCATTGAAGAACTATTCAGAGTAGCTAAGATATGGAATCGGTGTGGGTGCCCATCAACAGATGAATGAGTAAAGAAAATGCTATACCTGTAAGTATGATTACATATGTGCAATTTAGCTAAAAAGAAGAAGGAAATCCTACTATTTGCAGGAATATGGATGGAACTGGAAGACATCATGCTAAGGAAAATAATAGAAAAAAAAGTGACCTGAAATTAGAATGAGGTATAAGAGTCTGGAAATAAGGTCCGAGGATGAAAGAAGAAGGGAATGGGAGAGGATGGAGGAAGGAGTGAAACATTATCAAAGCTTGACATATACATATATGGTACAATGAATCCCATTAGTTTCTACAAATAATATATGTGATAATTGTAATAACAAAAGAAGAGATTTTCTGTGTAAAGGATGAAGTCATATTGGGTAAAAATGTGAAAGAAAATATCAACACCAAGTAATAGAATGGAAATCATTTTTTGAGGACTTAACTCTTTTTCTTTCTCCTCTACCACCTTGCTCTCCATCCTCCCTTAAACCTAAAGCATAATTCTTATAATCATTGAGTATAATTCTTTACTCATTATTAAGATTAATTTCAAACATTATTTTTATCTTTAAAATTATTTCCATTCATCAGTTACATGTAATATTCCATTCCTTATAAAACTATCTTATGGCAATTATTTTACATTGCCTATTCCTGTTTGGATGCTTAGCGCGCCTAAATTTAAGCTCCTTGAGGGTGGAGAATCTTACTCATTTCTGGTATTTTTCTACAGCACTCAGAATAGTGCCTTAAACATAAAAGCTACATCATAAATTGATGCTAATTTGAATAAGATGCTATGAAGTGAAAATAAAATTTTTTGCAGTATCAATAAAAGAGAGGAAGATGGTTTAAGGCATATGTCCCACAAAGCTTATACATTCACAAATGAATCCCAAATGAAGTAGAGAGAATAACTCATTTTAGGGAAAATCTCTTAAGGAATGTACACCATTCACATTCTAGGATGAGCTGCCCACCCTTCAGAAATGAAAAGCATGACCACTATTCCAAAACATAAAATCAGAGAAACTAAAAAGGGGAAGGGACGATTAGGTCATCTTGTGTTTTGTCAAGATCTCTGTCAACTCAAGATCTTTACTTAATTCCATTTTTTTTTTTTTTTACTCCACCATGACTAGAAGCAGAAGGCAATTGTAATCTATTCATTTGCCTTTCGACAAATGAGTTTTAAATGACTCAAATGATTTTTCTGTAGAAGGCTGGTTTCATTGAGTAATAATTCATTCTGCTTGTGAATCATGTCTTTCCAATTGCTTGGAGGTCACTAGTTGTGCAATCGTGGTTGCCGCATCGATTCTATTTCCTTTGAATAAGTTGGTCTCCTTTTCAACTCCCATCCTGTCTTCTTTAATACCTATAGGCCTTTTTTTCTTTAAAACTTCCAGGCCTGAAGATGTAAGTTTTATTTACTTAAGATATGGTTTGGAGGAAAATGTTGAAACTGTATTACTTGGCGCACTTTAAAATTTCATGTCATCGGCAACTACTAAGGTTGATGCTGGGTGGTTGGGGATTGTGCACTGAGAACCCTAATAGGATCTGGGCATGCTTGCATGCCAGGCTGCTATGTCATAATATTAATACTTAGGAAACAGAGATAGGATGATCACGGGTTCAAGACTAGCCTCAACAACTTAGTGAGGCTCTCAGCAACCTATAGAGACCCTGTTTCAAGAAAAAAAAATTATAAAAACAGGATGAGTATGTAGCTTGGAGGTAGAATGCCTCTGGGTTTGATTCCAAGTGCTACAGAAAAAAAAGAGGACAGGAGAGAAGAGGAGAGGAGAGGAGAGGAGAGGAGAGGAGAGCACAGTCAGGGAGGGGAGAGGATGAGAGAGTAAGAGAGGAGAAAAGAAGAAAAGACAAGAGACCTGATAAGGTAACCAGCTTGCTTCAGTTTTCCCAGGATTTTTCCAATTTGATCACTGACAGTTCCATGCCCCAGAAAACCCTCTCAGTCCTGGCCAAATTCCATGGTTGGCAGCCCTGTTGTTAACAGAAGTGCCCGAGGATAGTATCTTTTCACTATATTCCATTTTTTTTAACTCTAAATATTGATTTTACATTTAGTACGTATTCACAATTTTAATTAAAAATTCTTTTAAAAAAGACAGAGACATGACAGATAATCCAAAAAAGAAAACATCAGTGGATCCCACCTTAGTCCTCAGAGAAAAGGCTTTCCTAGACCAGAAAACTAACCTGGGGATTCCAGGCCTTTCCAAAACTGTGGAGACACCACAAGAGGTCTGCAGACCCATAAGTGCTCCAAAGAGTATCTCTAGACAGAATAATGGGACTCGCCCATGCGCATATATTTGCTCTTCAAATATTTGTAGGAACTACTATCATAAATAAGCTAGAAATTCATTTACAAATTTTAAAAATTCAGCGCATGAGTCTTGGAGGTACAGACTCTCAGAGTGGGATGGGACCTTGGAGACTGGCTCATCCAACCCCGATCTTTCACAAATGTGGAAGCTGAGTCTCACAGCTAGTTAATGGAATGTGTGCTCCATGAACGAATCTACCTCATGGTGCTAAGCTAATTACAGTAGGGTTTAGATAGCTCTTATGGAATCGTGATTAAGTCCTGTGGGGATGTGTGATCACCAATTTGCTATCTATCTCCAGTGGCATTAAACAGTGACTCTCCCCTACCCCTCTGCATTCATCATACAGCGACAGCCTGGGGGATGGTTACGAAAGGAGAGAGACCTGTTTTCTACACCCAGCTCTGCTACCAACTCGCCCAGCGATCTTGGGCAAGTCATTTACCATCTCTGGGCTTCCTTATCTGCATCTTGAAAAAGGAAAGGATCCTTTTTCTTGATAACATTTTCTGAGCTTATAAACTATTCAGAGAACTTCCTTGGTCAAAGATGATAGAAAACTGGCTCCTGGGGCTTTAAGAGAAGCCAGGATCACACAGTTAGTCAACGGCAAAGTTACAATTAGAATCTAATTCTCTGGACTCCCTGCCTTTTTATCTACTTTGGTCCCTCTGCATTATACATAATTAAACTTGCAATGACTGCCATCTGCCCCTAGGAAGTGTGGAATCACAGATCAACACGACTATGGAAAAGAGAAAAGGAGAAGACAATTCAAAATGCCAAGTTTGGTAATAGGATTTTCTACATTGTGTGTTATGTACAAGTAGAGTGACCACTGTTAATATCATCACTATTATTGTTCTGATTTTTAACGATGGCTTATTTTTGAGAGGTGCCTTGGGGTTTAAAAATTATATGCCATCTATAGTCCTTTTGAAGGCACAGCATTATATGCTAACTTGTTTAAAGATATAATTTTTTAGCATTGACTTATGAGCATGGTGATTAGTCCTTGGAGACTGTACTCTCCAACAAGTTCGCTATTAACCACATGTGGCAGGTTAAAGTTAAATTATTTTTTTCTTGGTTACACTAGTCACATTACAAGTATTGAAGAGCCATATATGTGTGGTGGTTAACATATTGGAGAGGACAGAAATGGTTCATTTCTATAGTGGCAGAAAATTCTATTGGACAGCATCACTCTGACAGATTGTGACTTCTCCACATTCACATGGTTTATTTATTTTTATTTTTAGTGGTACTAGGGTTCCTGGAAACCCTTCTACCTCCAGGCTACACTCCCAGACACTTATTTTTTTATACTTTTATTTGGAAACAGGGTCTCTTAAGCCAGAGAGGCTGGCTTCGAACCTGCACGATCCTCTTGTCTCCACCTCCCAAGCGCGGGGATTACAAGCGTGCGCCACCACGCCCGGCCACGTTCACATGGTCTATGAATGGCAGAGCCAGGGCCTTGGTCTTTTGACCCCAGGACTAAGTGACCTTATCTCAGACCAGCTCCTTCTCACCATCTAACCAGCATACAGCTGCCTTATCATTTAATTAGTAGTGCTCACGAAAGAAAGGCACACCAACTTTAATATCAACAAGAAGAAACATCAATAAGAGAGCAGCATTCCAATTTACACTCTCAAGTGACAGGCGAGCAAAGTCTAAACAGAGAGCTGAATGTCCAGCCTGGTCACTGGCATCCTGAAAGCGAGGTATCTGATGCTCTGTATCTTTTAAACATCAACAAATTCTCAAATATTATCAGTGTCAGGCCTCTCCTTTTCAAACACAATCAAGTCTGAATCTTAGATGAGCCAGGAGACAAGAGGAGAACTGGATTTCATACAACTAGTTCTAACAAGAGCTGTGTCACCCACGTTTAACATTCCACTTTTTCTTTAAAGGAAATAATAATTGACAAGCATATTACAGGAAAAATCTGAAAAATTTATTGTATTTTTTGCCAAAACTGATTTTTTTACATGGTTGTTAGAGGAAGTAGAAAAGTCCGCATGTGTGCTTAATTCAAAACTGGGGGAAGACACTGATGTGCTACCAAGAGGGCAACAAAGTCAAGGGAATTTCTTTCCAGCCCACATTTGAAGAGTCAAAGAGTATATACTGTAAAAGAGAAAACAGCCTGGCATCTAGGAAGTCTGGTCTTTGAAGTTCTGCTAGGTCTTGGTTAGGATCTTCATTAACTCTTTCCCAGTTTTGTGGCCTCTGGTGAATACTGTAAACTCTCTGAGACTTGTTTCTCATGTGGAAAACAGAAAACATTATCAACATCCTAGGATTGTCTTGAGAATGCACGATAACACACGTATCACGCTCATCTGCTGTGGATCCAATGTTTGGCCAACAGTGAGAAGTTTATTTTAAGTAAATATGGTTAAGGTGAAATTGGACAGACAACAGCAGTTAGGTGAAAATTTGGGTTGGCAACCTAGAATTCTGTTCATTAAAAATCTCCACTTAGTAATGGCTTGGTTTTTTTTTTTTTTAACCAAAAAATGGTGGAAGTAGCTAAATGGTGCTTTGTGAGATGTGTGCGTTTAATAATTATGAAGTATTATTGTTAATTTCCATTAAGGGAAAACACTAGGATATCTTGTAGTTTAGCCACTTCTGTCATTTTTTTTTTTTTAGCTGTTGAAAAAATCAAGCCATTAATAAATGGAGATTGTCACCTAAGATAATTCTAGATCACCAATCCAAAATATCACCTAATTAACAGTCTATCTCATCTCACCTGACTATAGTTATTTATAATAAACCACTCATCCAGTGGATAACAATACACTGCAAGTAGAAAAGCTTGTTTTTAGGTATCAATTACATATGTGTATGTTTATAGATTTCACCCCTGGAAGAAAAATACAAATACATATCTTGTAACTATGTTTTTATAAGAACAAGTTCTATGGTAACTTCTAAATTCATTATTAGCAAAGGTTGCATTTAAGATTCCTGTGTCTACTGCTTAATAACACCCAAATTAGTCTCGATGGAATTAGCTGTAATTAAGGACATTGTGAAATATGGTGGAGCAAACAGAATTACACTGTATTACTTTATTAATAATATTCTTTAACTACACTGTAAATTGCTATTAGGCCTGCATATTACTGCCTGGATATGGAAATAGTCTTTTGCTATGCTAATCTAACACAATTTTCTTTTAAATGTAAACAAATTATACTCTATTAATATGCTGTTCTACTTGCATAGTTAATTATTGTAACAGTAAGGAATAAAATTGTTCTGCTTTCTCTGTTTCTGATGGAAAAAGGGCTACATAAATAGTTTAATAGGGAACTAATTATGCAAAAAATTTAGATGCCTAAAATGTGTTTGTAATTACATTAAAATGGTCTTCTGTTCAAATATTGGAAAGCCTGCTAATTGGAGGCTAGCTGAAAATTTAAATATTGTGAATCAATGATTTTAATACAGTACATGTTTAGTTGTGTTTCTGTTCATATTTATCTTGAAAATGAAGAGAATATTTAACAGTGTTTAATAAGAGGGGATCTGAGTCTCATACCAATGAAGTTCGTCTGTGGCCGACTGGAATTTTAAACATGTATTTTACAGCATTATTTTTCATTTTTCTCAAGCGGTATGGGCAACTTTTGGCTCAGTAACAAGAAAAACAAAAGTGCCCTGCACAGTGGATACGTTGATGTGAAAAGAAAATCAGATGAAAACCAAATCAAAGAGTCCTGGAAAATGCCCCACGACAGGCAAACCAGAGCTGATACGGTTATAAATTGCTAAATTGTTTTAGATAAATAGACACATGTAGCAAATCACCTGCCTGTTCTCCAAGGACGTCCAAGTGTGTCACCTTATCCGGTTGTAATTAAGAAGTGCTAAAGATGCGGTGCCTCGTTCTAAATGATTCTTCGCGGCATCCGAGCTTTTATTTTGATGCAGAACCGAGGTTCTTAATCTGAGAAAAAAAAAATGCAATGCTAAAATAAGCCCACTCTTTTGGAGAGAATTTCAACAACCTGTCCTGAATTTTAAACTATTTTGGAAAAAAAAAAAGAAGGGCAAACTGTTCATTATAATTTTACGACAATACAAATGAAAGTGCTGCATATGTAACCAGGATTAATTGCACAGATAATTGGGAGCCCAGAAATAACTTTATAATTTAAAATTCTTGCCTACTTAACAGAGCTGTTGTGAGGATCAAGAGATATAATGTACTTGAAGTGTGGAGAAGACTATAAAGCGCCCAAGGAAAGTAGCAAGACAATCGCCACGGTAATTAATAGTGAAAAGACAACTGTAATTTGTCCTATTAAGTAACCCTGGCCGGTAGTTCTTCCACTCAGACTTCCTTAACTGTCTTACCCTGAAGGTACAAAGTGATGGCTGAGTTTGTGCTCTGGAAGTAACAGAACAGGGAGAGAATCCTGCACGGCCTCTTCTCAGCGATGGACCATTCTTCTTCTTCTTCTTCTTCTTCTTCTTCTTCTTCTTCTTCTTCTTCTTCTTCTTCTTCTTCCTCTTCCTCTTCCTCTTCCTCTTCTTCCTGCTTCTGCTTCTTCTCCTTCTCCTTCTCCTTCTTCTTTTTGTACTGGGAATGAAACCCAGGGGCAATCTACCTTTGAGCTACACCCCAACCCTATTTTTTATTTTTTATTTTGAAACAGGGACTCGCTGAGTTGTAAAGGGCCTCACTAAGTAGCTGAGGCAGTCTGTGAACCATGATCCTCCTGTCTCAGCCTCCCACAGGCTGGGATTACAAGTGTGTAACACAAAGCCGAGCTTCTGTGGTTCTACTTTAAGACTTAGTATGGGGAGCCAGACATGGTGGCACATGACTGTAATTTCAGTACCTGAAACAGGAGGATTAGAGAGGCTCTCAGCAACTTAGTGAGACCTTGTTTGAAAATTTAAAAATAGAGTTGGGTGTGGTGGTGTACACTTGTAATCCCAGCATTTGGGAAACTGAGACAGGAGGAGTGTGCTCCGTGGCCAGCCTCAGCTACCCAGTGAGACCCTTTGCAACTCAGTGAGACCCTGTTTCAAAATAAAGAATAAAAAATGGAGCTGGGGGTGTAGCTCAGACCCTGGGTTTCACTTCCAGTACCGAAAAAAAAAAAACAGAAAGGAAAAAAGAAAGAAAGAAAGGGAGAGAGAAAGAAAATAGAGATGAGTGATGTTTGCTCAGAGATAGAATACCCTTGGGTTCAATTCTCAGTGCCAAAAATAAAGAAAAATTAAAAATTAAAAAATAAAATAGGACTGAGGGTGTAGCTCAGAGGCAGAATATCCCTGGGTTCTAGTACCAAGTACCCAGTACAAAGAAAAAAATAAAGAACAGTCAGAACCAGTTGACAGATGTATCATAAATTACTGCCACATTATTTAACCCAAAGAATAACTTTTGCTGATTTGTGGTGAGGGGTAGGGCGGTTGGTGCTAAGGATTGAACTCAGGGACATTCTACCTCCAAGCTACATCCCAAGACCAATTTATATTTAGAATCAAGGTCTTGCTAAGTTGCTCAGAGACTTACTAAATTGCTGAGGCTAGCTTTGAACCTGCGATCCTCCTGTCTTGGCTTCCCAAGTAATAGAATCTCAGACATGTGCCGCCATACCTGACAGGTGTAAGCATTTTCAAAACACATCCTACCTTGGGTAAAGCCTAGCTCCGTAGCCTGGTGTTAAAGACCATCTTTCCACACCCCAACTGACACCTGTGTGCTCTCTGCTCAGGCCTGCAGAGGGGAGTCCTTATTTCCCACAATGCCATGCACCTTCTGATAGCTGGGCCAATGAGTCGGCCTTTCTCCTTGTTTGCGATGCTTCCTCATTTCATTAGTCTCCTTTTCATACCTACCTAACTCACATTCTCTCTCTTCCTCTAAGGCCTTCACAGACCTCCTCGGCACTCAGCCACATCTCCCTTCCTTTTGAATTCCCTAGCACATAGTAGTATTTTTCTCTTGGCACTTGGCGCATTATCTTGCTTGTTACTCTACTTTCTTATAGTTGTATGTATTTTACTCTAACTCAATAATCAGTTCTTGCAGATATTTTGTGCATCTTATGTTTCTAGCATTCACAGTGACCAATATTATACATAGTGACCTACTACTACACATCATAGGCTTCCTACACATCTCTCTCTGCTCTTTACATAAAAGCAAAAGCACATGGTGCTCAAAGAATCTGTGGGAGCCGGGTGTGGTGGCTCATGCTTGTAATCCCAGCATTTGGGAGGCTGAGACAGGAGGCTTGTGATTCTCAGGCAGCCTTAGCTACTTAGTGAGGCCCTTTTGCAAGTCAATGAGACCCTGTTTCAAAATAAAGAATAAAAGAAATAAGGTTGGAGGTATAGCTGAGACCCTGGTACCAATATCACAAAAAATTAAATAAATGAAAAAAAGAATCTGTGGGACTGTCAGGTTACCCAGCTCATCCTAAACACCTAATTTAAGGGGAAGAGAAAGTGTAAAGGTACTGATCCTCTCCATTGTTTTCTGCATGGCAGGTAGCTCTGTTTGGCTGAGAAAGCATCTCAGATTATGGTAGAATGGAACAGTTCATAACAAATATTTTAACAAAGTGGTGCTTTGTCTAATTCTATCCTGCCATGACACTGAAAATTATCTACCTTTCTGTATATGCAGAAAGTATTCTGTTTGTGTGCTGGAGGTGGAATAAGACGATCTTGTTTTTGATCTGCTAAAATTATGTCTCATGTCTCTTTCCCAAATAAAACATTCAAAGGCATATGATTGCTATTTGTTGTAAGTTTTATCTGGGGTCTTTATGCTGTCTCCTGAAAGCTGGATGACTTTCCCCTTCTCTGATGAAGGACAAGACTATCACAAACCCACTCCCTACCTTTCACTGGTATTTGAACCATCGGCCTCTACCTTGCTAAAAATGCTACAAGGCCTTGTATATTGGTAGAAAGCTGCATACTGAGTCCCCTTCTTTCTTTCCACAATTATTAATGAGCAGTGAAATGCCAACATGGTGGAAACAGAAGGGAGAAGAAAGAACAGCAAAGACACTGATCGCTCAAAACTAAAGAAGCCGCTCATGAATAATGGAGAACTATGAGCAGACAAATTGCCAGGAAACGTAATTCCTATTTCTCTATGATATTGTCCTTTGTCTTTTCTATTCCATTCAGAACGGTTCTATTCCCCAGGCCAAGAGGCTACGCGGTGCACTCTACATGAATACTCATGCGGATGAAAAAACAGCATAATCCTCTTTATTAAGTGGAATAATCATGCTAGCAGGGAACTTGCCCGAAATTAAAATTCTCGTTTCAGAGAGGACACATTCTTGTCTTCCTACAGCCCTTATTGTGCATCGTTCTTCTTTGAAGAAACCTCAGAGAACCTTGTTCAATGTCTCATCCAAGACATAACCCAAAGTTCTGTCCAGTGGAAAGTAGGTCACAGAAGAAACGGAGCTCAGAAATTTCTTTTTAATTGAGATACATGTGGTGCTTCCTGGGTCTCTCTGTTTTCCATTGATTGTACTATATGTACACATAAAATTACCATGGAAAGTACACTCTGTGGCAGATGACTCCATTTCCACTATCTTCTGATCTCTTAGTGTATAAATTACAGACAGAAAATTAAAATCCAGGAAGGATTTAGCTGAGGATACAGGTTGCCACTGGTAACCCATGATAATAAGGTAACCCTCTATACTTACAAGTGCCATATGTTACATGAATAGATACATATGCAGACAGAGAAACTGTTTTTAGAAAATCCATGCTTTCCAATAAAAAAGAGAGAGAGAGAGAAAGTATTCCCTTGAGTGCATCACTAGAACTTGAGGCTATTGATTCAATTTATTCTGCAACTTTTGGAACTTTATTCCTGGTTTTACAGAAATTTTAGGGAAACTGAGTTGTAAAAGTTCTTAGGAAACAAAGAGGGAGTATTTACTGAAAAGTCCCAGTGACATGAAATTTATCAGTAGATGCCCAAATGTAAAACATTGAAAGATTGAGACATTTTAAATGTCTAAATTTAAGTCTAAAGATTTATCTAAAGATTTAAAGATTTATTAAAGATTTATCTAAAGATTTAAAAGACATACATTTTTATGTTCATTTTTTCTGACAAAATAATATTACCAGCTGGGTATAGTGACACCTGTAATCCCAGTACTTGAGAGGCTAAGACAGGAGGATCACAGGTTCAAGGCCAGCCTCAGCAACTTAGCAAGATTTTCCAAGCAACTTGTTTCGAAACAAAAAATAAAATAGGGCTGGGAGGGGAACTGTCTTGGAGGTAGAATGCCCTGTGTTCAATCTCCAGTCCCAGAAAATAAAAACAATATTATAATAATATAATGTTCTATTGTATAGTGTTAATGGAGCAAATACAAGCAGTAAAATTAAAAGAGAGATCCTTTAATAGGTGGTGAATTCTTCACATCCTTATCAAAAGTCAAAACCAAGCCAGGCGTGGTGGCGCACGCTTGTAAACCCAGCATTTGGGAGGCTGAGACCAGAAGATCGCGGTTCGTGGCCAACCTCAGCTACTCAGTGAGGCCCTTTGCCACTCAGTGAGACCCTGTTTCAAAATAAAGAATAAAAAATTGGGCAGGGGTGGAGCTCGTAGGTCAAATGCCTCTGGGTTCCAGCCCCAGACCCGCAAAAAAAAAAAAAAAAAAAAAAAGAAAAGAAAAAGTCAAAACCTCATCTTTATTTTTAGCCCAGGAGGACACAACCAAATCCTAATGACAGTTGCACTTATGTTATCAGAAGAGTGTGAGGCTTTATTTTGGAAGGGAAAACTGCCTTTTCACGCAGACCTTGTAGGTTGTTTAACACCTTGATTTTGCTCCAAAATGCAAAGAGAACACATTCGAACTCTGTGGGAAAATTGCAGAAGGAAGAAAAGGGCTTTTTTTGTTGGTTGTTTCAGAAAACTTTGGTCAGTCAGTGCAAGAAGATGGCACTAAAGCAAGAAGACTGGAAGGACCCGAACCAGCGACTCTAAGCTTCTCAGCAAGTCCTCTTACCTGGTAGGACCATTTTGCTGCTCGTAAGGGTAGGGGGCTGCCTCCGTCTCCTCAGTGGAACTAAGACTAGAAAATGTCTGAGAAGAGAGTGAAATACTGCACTTTTGAAATATAATGTGCTTTTATTATGGGTGCATTATAGTCTCATGCCGTAATATAAATCATGTTGACAATGGCACGCATGCACACAGCACTCGGCGGCCCCCACCTCCTCATTTCTCTTCTTCCCAATACAGAGTTCAGAGTACTGAGATCGACGTGGGTATTTTTACATGTGTACCTGCAGTCCGTCGATGATTGTTTTTCCACTAATGAATCTCAGTCTTCCTCCTCCCTTTCCTTTAGACCACCTCCCTGGCTCCACTGAGGCTTCTCCTCCACTATCTGGTATCTCTCTTGTATCACAATCGCTCCGTAGCTTGCCCGTATTAGAGAAAAACAATACTGCACATTTATTTTATCTAGATTCTAAGAGACAGGCGCAAAGAATAGCAGAAATACATTATGCTGTTAATCATACAACTACTTCCTTTGGGACAAAGATGCTTTCTATAATATATTCTAGAGATTCCAATAATATAATATATAATAGGTATAATATTAATATAATATATAATATAATATAATAATATAATATGATATAATTTATTTCTAATATAATTAGAAACTACAATATAATAATCTATAATATAAGAAATCTTATATATAATCTTATATATAATAATATATATTATTAACTTATATATATAACTTATATATAACTTATTATATATTTATATATAATCTTATATACAATATAAGAATCTATAATATAATTTATATAATATAGTATAATATATAATAATATAATATGGATAATATATAATATAATATGTATAATATATGTTATAATATATAATAGATATATTTCTATTAGTTTATACTTCTTGGTGTCTTCTCTGACAGTGTGTATTACTTTGAGAGCTAAAACAAAAAAAATTAAAAATAAAGATTCTAGCCGGGCGTGGTGGCGCACGCTTGTAATCCCAGCATTTGGGAGGCTGAGACTGGAGGATCACAGTTCACAGACAGCCTCACCTACTTAGTGAGGCCCTCTGCAACTCAGTAAGACCCTGTTTCAAAATAAAGAATAAAAAATAGGGCAGGGGGTGTAGTTCGGAGGTCGAATGTCCCTGGGTTCCAGCCCCAGACCCACACACACACAAAAAAAAAGATTCTAAAGACGACAGCAGGAAGGTCTGACCACAGTTCCATCTTTAGTCCTTCATTACGAGGCAAACGATTCTTTCTTCTCCTCTAGACCTTCCCGTGTTAGAATGGTAGAATTAACATATTAGAGAAAATATAAGACTCTTCGCTTTCTGTATCTGGGTAATTCCACTTCATGATGTTCTCCAGGTCCATCCATTTGCCTGCAAATGATACAATTCTCATGAATTCCATGGCGTATGTATGCCATAGGTTCATAACCCATTCATCTCCTGATGGGCATCTAGGTTGGTACCATATTTGGCTATTGTGAATTGTGCTGCTATAATCTTGAATATGTATGTATCACTATAATATTTCATTTATAATCCCCTTGGAAAGATGCCCAGCAGTGGCACAGTCGGATCCTATGGTAGACACATTCCTCGTTTTCTGAGGAATCTCTGCATCAATCTCCATAGCAGCTTCACTAATCTGTAGTCCTATCAACAATGTAAAAGAGTTACCATTTCTCCACATCCTCACCAGCATTTATTGTTGTTTGTATTTATTTTTTTCGGTACTAGAGATGGAACCCGGGGCATTCTACCTTTCAGCTACAACCCTAGTCCTATTTTTTATTCTTTATTTTGAAACAGGGTCTCACTGAGTTGCAAATGGGCCTCACTAAGTAATAGCTGAGGCTGTCTGTGAACCGTCATCCTCCTGTCTCAGCCTTCTAAATGCTGGGATTATAAGCATGTGCCACCACACCCGGTTCTGTTTGTATTCTTAATGATTGCCCTTCTAATTGGGCTTAGATGGACTCAGTGTAGTTTTGATTTGCATCTCTGAAAGGCTTATTTTGAGCAGCCAAAGAATCCATAGACCACTGTACTTTGAAAAATGAATAACCGGAGAACATTTGTCCATTCCTTTCTCCTGCATAGTCTTCTCACTCACTATTGGGCTTGATAAGTTTTGCTTTTCAACTCTGCTTCTTACAAAAAGAAAAAAGGAAAAGGGGGGTGGCGCACACTTGTAATCCCAGCATTCAGGAGGCTGAGACAAGGAGGATGACGGTTCACAGACAGCCTCAGCTATTACTTAGTGAGGCCCATTTGCAACTCAGTGAGACCCTGTTTCAAAATAAAGAATAAAAAATAGGACTAGGGTTGTAGCTGAAAGGTAGAATGCCCCGGGTTCCATCTCTGCGGTTTGCAGACAGCTTCAGCTATTTAGTGAGGCTCTTTGCAACTCAGTGAGACCCTGTTTCAAAATCAGGAATAAAAAAATAGGGCTGGGAGTATCGCTTGGAGGTAGAATGCCCTGGTTTCTATACCCAGTACTGCAAAAAAAAAAAAAAAAAAGCATGAATTTGTTAAAAATGCAGAGAGAGGCATAGAGCTACATCTCTGAGACAAATACTGTAGATGGCTTTAAAATAAAGTTGGTTTTATTGACTAAAGAAATTAATTATGGCATGTTATTTAAAATGAAAGATGGTGTGTGTCAAAGGGGCAGCACTACAACAAATCATCTGTGGCAATAATCGAAGTAATTTCTGTAACTCCCTTTTTCTTTTTAACTCTGAAGTGAGGAATCAGCCCTAGGGCACTGAAAAGAAAAAATTGGAATTCATGCAAACATCTCCTTCGACTTTTCTTTTTGGAAAAATTCCAGGATAATCTAAGGGATTTGTCTTAATGTTTCTTTATTCTGGAAAAACGTAATAAACTTTTGCAATGAGAACAGAGAAAAAATTCAGCAATCGGTAAACAACAGTTCCTACATGGAAGGTCAGTGCACTGAGTGAGCCCTAAGGCAGCAGACCCCTGTGTCAGTAAGTTCTCAGGAGAAAGCACTGATTTAAATATCTAGACATGAGGGGAATTTTAACTTTGGGTGAAACTTCTTTGCCTTATTCAAGTAGACTAGTTCATTAGTTAGTTAGTTAGTTAGTTAATAGCAATGCTGGAAATTGAATCCACAGTCTCAGTCATGCAAGGTAAGGCTCTTCACACAAACTGTGTAGGTAAGTAATATATTTTCCCTGAATGTTAAGATGTACTGTGAGATTTCATGTTTAACAAGAATACCATAAAGTTGGGCAAAATAAGACATTCCCTCAAAATATCACCCTTTCATTCTTCCAGCTTTTCTTCATTCTGTTCCTTCTCTCTCTCTCTCTCTCTCTCTCTCTCTCTCTCTCTCTCTCTCTCTCTCTCTCTCTTTGGGTGGGGGGTTACTAGCGATGGAACCCAGGGGGATTCTACCTCTGAGCTACACCCCCAGCCCTATTTTGTCTTCTTTATTTTGAAACAGGGTCTCACTGAGTTGCAAAGAGTCTCACTAAGTAACTGAGGCTGGCCGCAAAACTCGATTCTCCTGTCACAGCTTCCCAAATGCTGGGATTACAAGTGTGTGCCAACAAGCCCAGTTCTGTTCTCTTATATTCTAACCCTTCACACCAACTGTACCAGGCATATGCTACTTATGGTCATGCTCATTTAGTGACACCACCTCAGGTGGGTCTTCCCTACTACAAGTCTATAGTAGATTTTCAAGCTCTGTGTTCCTACAGTGCTCTGAAAATCCCTTTCCAACGTTCATCTCAGTTCATGATACGTGTTTAATAGTCTTCCCCCTGCAAATCAAGTTCACAGGGAAAGAAGTTTGCCTTCTCATGAACTTTGATATCTCTAGAACACTCAATAATATTGCTTAGCATTCAAATATTTGCTGTATTAGAACAAAAATTCATGAGGTCACTTAGGCCAACTGTATTTCCAATACTTGGTGGTTAAAAGTATATGGAAGGTTAGATTTTTAAACTATCAAAAAAATGTGAAGTAGAAATCTGTATAAATTTGACTTTTTTATCCATTCACCATTCTTACAATTATTTGCTATCACTATCAATTACAGTCAGCCTTCCTCATCGGCAGATTCAACTAACTATAGATGGAAAATACTTGGGGGAAAATGTGTCAGTACTAACATGTACAGACATGTTCTTCTTATCATTACTCACTAAATACATTATAACTATATAACATTTACATTATATTAAGCATTACAAGTAATACAGAGATGACTGAATATACACAAAGGATTTGCATAGGTTTTATACAAATACCACACTCGTTTGTAAAAGAGACTTAAGCTTATGCGGGTTTAGGGACCTTTGAGGGATCCTGGGACCATCCCCAGCAGACTATAAGGGATGAATGACTCTTGAATTATTTCCCCCAATCTTCTTCTCTTCCTATTCTTCTTCCCGGAACTCCATTTCTATAGCAATCATTGTCTTCTTACTCCAAAGCAACATCATCCCAGAGGAAAATTGGATGCTCATGGTAATCACAGCCATATTTCTGAAACCATCACATTTCTTCTCAATGGGGTCACAGTCCAGCTTCAAATTTTCTCCACCCAGCCACAGGTACAATCATCCCAATGGTTATATCCTCAACATAAGATCATGTCATTTTGTTAACTACAAAGCAAATGTCCAGGTAAATTGTCCCTAGGTTTCAAAAGTCACTAGAGCATCATCCAACGGCTTGAGGTTCCTGGAATCAAGGGGATCCCCACAGAGACAACATTAGTGCCCCTGAGGTTGCTACCACCCTCACCAGGTGATGTCTCAGACATTCTGACACAACCAGAGAGAGTTGTCCAATTTCTGAGCATCAATTTTCAATATTTTTTTTTTTTTTGGTGGTACTGGGGTTCCTGGAAGCCCTTCTACCTCAGGGCTACACTCCCAGACCTATTTTATATTTTTGAAACAGGGTCTCTTAAGCCAGCACGGCTGGCTTCGAACCAGCGTGATCCTCCTATCTCTGCCTCCCAAGCGCGGGGATTACAAGTGTGCGCCACCACGCCCGGCTCAAGAAATTTTTTAAGGAAAGAATGAGAAATATTCTGAAAGTGTAATTCCTGAAATGCCCCAGAGCCAGCTGAGGTAACCCTGCCAGCATTTGACCAATGACTCAATGGCCAATCAACCGAAAGCAAAGAGGCAGAAGACCTTCATGATGGTCTCACACTAGACCCAGGACCACCTAGAAAATAAATGGATGATATGGACAATGGAAGACACACAGACATAGTTAGCCTTTGGGCGGTGATAAAACCTACAGAAGCAAATCCTACCATAAATAAACACTATCTCACTTACAATCTGTGTATCCTACTAAGTAACACACACAAATTAATATACACATATATGTACATGCTGGCGTGCATGATACATGTGGGTGTCTTATATATATGTGTATATACATATATAGAGAAATTACCTAGTAAATTGGATACTATGACAGTTTTTTGGTTGTAAGCTAACTACTTTTTAAAAACTATAAACACACTAATAAAAAATATAAAAGACAAGCCACAGCCTAGAAGAAAATACAAAATACATATATTTTAGTTTTAGCAAGTTATGAAAGGTATTTATATATTTTTATGAGTTGTTTATCATAAATATTTTTATTTGAAAAAGTTATATACCAAAAGTAAAACCTGAGTGACCCATAAACTCATGAAAAATAAAACATTCTAAATCACCAGAAAGCTAAGATTTCACATTAAAACCACAATGAAACCCTACTACACTCCTAGTACAATGTTAAGTTATAAAGAGCAGCAGCAGTTGCTGGCATGCATGTGGGTCTTCAATATCTTCTCAATAAAAATGTCAAATGGTACAACCACTGTGGAAAATTGCTTGACAGTTTTGTTTGTTTTGCTTACTGGGGATGGAATCCAGGGGCATTCTACCTCCGAGCTACACCCCCAGCCCAGTTTTTTATTTTTTATTTTGAAACAGGGTCTCACTAAATTGTGGAGAGCCTCACTAAGTAGCTGAGGCTGGCCGCAAACCTGTGATCCTCCTGTCTTAGCCTTCCAAATGCTGGGATTACAGGTGTGTTCTATCATACCCTGCTTTTGACAGTTTTTAATAAGGCTAAACATATACATATATTTCATCTTAGGTATATGCTTAAGATAATAAAAACATATGCCCCAAAAAAGGCTTAAACAAGAAAGTTCTGAGCAGCTGTACTCAGAATAGTGAAAATCTAGAAATAACACAAATGTCCATCTATAGGACAGTGGGTGTCAGCAGACATCCCCTGTCGTTGATTGTACCATTAGTATATTCCATGTTGCAGAATGGATCAGTGCCACATTCTCTGCTGTTGATGAATGATACGCTATTCCATGAATATAATTTCACAAAAAAGTAGATATATTTGTCAATGTCCAGGTAAGTATTGACATTTCTATTAGCATCGTGTGGCTGTTACCACAACCTGTAACTTGCCTTTTTAATAAAATTTGGTATTAATAATAATATCGATATACTACATGATGCAAAATTTTTAGTATACATTTAAAATAAGTTGCATTATTAGTTGCATTATTTAATAAGTCTACAGAATTATGTTATATTTTAATACCCCAAATTCCAATTATCTCTGACCCAGTTAAAACACAGCAGAACTCGCAATCTAAAACCTGTGAATTAGGGTGATCCCTTAGATGGTATTTTTTTTAAATAACAAATATCCTGCTACCAAAGAAAAAGAGTCTATAAACATTGCAAACAGGTTAAGTGCTTTGAAGAGTTCCTCGACAATTAAGATGAGAACAGTTTAAATGTCCCTGAAAAGTCATGTCAGTTTGTCTGACAGATGTCCACATTTTATAAGAACCATTTTTGTATTCAAAATATAAATAAGACTATGGCCCTCTTCAAGATCCTTACTTAATTGTATTTACCTAGATTCTTATTTAATTGTATTTACCTAGAGATGAATGACAGTAAATTCTAGGAAATCTCTAATTAATTTTTATATTCCAAGTTGCAAGCAAGAGATCTCATTCACACTAGCGTGCTCTTTCACACCTAGAAATAGCCCAAGTGTTATTTCAGTCTCTGAAACATGGCAATTGGAGTGTCTTATGTGCATTGATTCTGACTGTACCTAGCCTTTTTTTCTGTGCAATTTTCTGCATTTATTATCTCATTTATTATAGATTCATTGGAATTTTAAAATTCATGAGTACTGGGATGTATTTTCTTTGTTGGAAGAGAAACAACCTGTCATATAGGGGATGAGAACTTGATATTTATTAATAGCAGTGGTCGTCTTGATCATAACCTCTACAGCATGAAAACTGCTTTAAATAACCAATATAATATTTATTGATTAGAGCTGCCCTACCCCATAAAACAGATTAAGTACCCATTCAGAAAAGAAATTGCTAGGATTTTTTTTTAGCAGATTGGAAAACTATTTATTTGTGTATTTATTTATTTTTGTGGTACTGGGGATTGAATTCAAGAATATCCTATTTCTAAGGTACACTCCCATCCCCATTTTTATTTATTTATTTATTTACTTGTTTACTTACTTACTTACTTTTAAACAGTGTCTCAATGAATTGCAGAGGGCCTCACTAAGTTGCTGAGGCCAAGAACCTGCCATCCTCCTGACTCAGCCTCCAAAGTACTGGGATTATAAGCCTGTGCCACCATGACCAGCTAGGAAAACTATGTATGATATGAACATAAATTCTAAAATAGTTACAAAGCAAAAGCTTTTTCGTATAGCTAGTGCTTCTATTCCAAAACTGAGAGTAAGAAGTCTTTCACCAAAATGATTCTCAATATATTAAAATCCCTAACCTAAGCTAAACTCTTAAGTAAACAGTAAACTCCTGAAAATTAATCCTTAACTGACAATCATAGATCAATATAAATAACCTAAATTAAAGAATTCCCCCTAGAATTAGGTGAAATAGACATCTATCATGGGTATCGTTGGCTTCAAAAGAGAATAGACAGGAATAAGCTCAGGAGTACTTTTGAGTATGGAGTGGGCCTGGGTGCACTGGGTACCTGGAGGCCCCTGAGCTGCAAGGGAACAGCTTGTGGTCTTTGCTTCTGAAGGAGGAGCAGACTCAGAGGGAAGTGAGAAAAAACACCAGGAAAATGAGGGCATTCTGGAGCCCATTCTAAAGTGCAAAGACCAGAACAAATAACACTGCCGAGGCCCAGGGCATTAATTACCTCTTCATTTTTTTTGTATATAGAGAGGAGAGAGAGAGAGAGAGAGAGAGAGAGAGAGAGAGAGAGAGAGAGAGAGAGAGATACTGGGGGATGGAACCCAGGGGTATTTTACCTCTGAGCTACACCCCCAAACCTACTTTTCCTTTTATTTTGATAAAAGGTATCACTAAGTTGCTGAGGCCAAGAACCTCCCATCCTCCTGATGTTGCTGAGTACCTCCCTAAATTCCTGAGGCTGTCCTCAAACCTGTGATCCTCCTGCCTCAGTTTCCCAAATACTGGGATTATAGGCCTGTGCCACCATGCCTGGCTCCGAGGGTTTTTCAAATGTAAACATACATTCTTAGCCTTACTGGAGAATAAAAAGGTAGAAATGTTTCAGGAATTAATTGGGCACTCTGAATGGATAAGTGCACACCTTAGAGATGTGCATGTATTTTGATGCAGTAATGCAAATGTTAGGATTTGCACCCCAGAATTTAATTAAGCAAAGATGCCAAATATTGTGTGTGTGTGTGTGTGTGTGTGTGTATGTGTGTGTGTGTTTGATTTACTGAGAATTGAACCCAGAAGCATTCTATTTTACCTTCAAGGTATACCCTTTGTTCTATTTTTTTTAATGTTGATAACACCTTTATTCATAGTTGCCAAAAAATGGAAACAATCAAGATATTCTTCAGGAGGTAAATAGATATAATAAACTCTGGTATATCCAGATGATGGAATATTATTTGACAGTAAAATGAAATGTGCTATCAAGCTTCAATAAGGCAGTACCAATGATGACGCCACCACCCTCATCGCCCTATTTTCTTTGAAACAGGGTCTCACTAGGTTGATGAGAGTCTCAGTACTTGCTGAAGCTGCCCTCAAACCTGCGATCCTCCTGGCTCAGCCTCCCAATTACTGAGATTAAAGGCATGTGCCACCACACCTGATTTTCCAAACATCATCACATAAAAAGGTTGCTGTGCTCCCTCCAACAATGTAAAAGAGTTCCTCTTTCCCCGCATCCTCACCAGCATTTGTTGTTATTTGATTTCTTTATGCTTGCCACACTGATTGGGGTTAGATGGAATCTCAGCATAGTTTTGATTTACATCTATCTGATGGCTACTGATGTTGAACATCTTTTCATGTATCTATTAGCCATTTGTATCTCTTCTTTTGTGAAGCGTCTCTTCAGTTTAGTTGCTCAGTTCTTGATTGGGCTATTTGGTAATGTAATTCTCTTCAGCTCTTTGTATATTTTGGATATTAGCCCTCTATCAGAGTGGTGGCTGGTAAAGATCTTCTCCCATTCTGTAGGCTTTCTCTTTAGGTTCTTAATGGTTTCCTTTGATGAAAAGAAACATTTTAGTTTGATGCCATCCCACTTGTTAATTCTTGCTTTAATTTCCTGTGCTTTGGAGGGCCTGTTGAGAAAGTTACTGCCTGTGCTTATATGTTCAAGTGTTGAGCCCATGCCCTCCTCTAATAACTTCAGTCTCTGGCCTAATTTCTAAGCCTTTGATCTATCTCAATTTGAGTCCTGTGCACGGTGAGAGGCCTCTTTGGAGATCAGTGTGGAGATTCTTTAGAAAACTGGGAATGAAAAAAAAAAAAAAAGAAAGAAGGAAAACTGGGAATGGATCTACTATACTATCTGGCTTTACCGCTCCTGGGTATTTGTCCAAAAGGATTGGAATCAGAGAATTACAGTAACATATGCATACCCATGTTCATAGCAGCACAATTCGTAATAGCCAAAATATGGAACCAACCTAGATCTCTATCAACAGATGAATGGATTGCAAAATTATGGGAAATACACACAGTGGAATTCTATTCAGCTATAAAGAAGAACAAAATCATGTCATTCGCAAGAAAATGGAAAGACTTGGAGAACTTTATGTTAAGTGAGATCAGCCAAGCACAGAAAGAGAAGGGACATATGTTCTCTCTAATATGCCCAAGCTAGGGAGTATTAGGGATACCAAAGGGACTCCAGATAATGGAGGGGAAACCTCAGCAAAGCTAACATGGAAGTATAGGAGAGGAAGAAGGCTGAGGTTGATTAATGGAGGAGCTACATTCAAATATGTGTAAAAGTATGAATGTAGCATGGTCCACCTGGACACTCATTGTTGGCAGCTGGGGAGGAAGAGGAGTGGGAGTGGGAGAGGGCACCAAGCATGGTCTGAATGTATGCCATTTTTAATATGTTCCACATAAAAATAAAAAAAGTAAAATAACAAATAAGAAAAAAAGAAAATTAATTACATCTATATTTTGTTCCTTGGTGATTTCTCAACATCTGTCATATTTAACATATTTGTACCTGCATTATTTATCTTTCCTATGCATTTTTGTTACATGGGAGCTTTCTGGAGAGTTATGCTAAATAAAATAGATTAGAAAGTAAAACTAAAAAAGGCTGCTGTGTGAAGTATCATATTCTGAAATATTAAAAAAACCTAAATGTTTATCAATAGAGAACTAGATGAATAAATAATCACATATTCAATCAGTGTTATTCTCATACCCACTCAAAATGACGATGTAGTTATGTAATTATTGAATTAGAAAAAATGTCCATGATATTTTGAATTTAAAAGAGCATATTCATAGCCAGACATGGTGGCACACACTTATAATTTCAGTGCTGGAGAACCTGAGACCGGAGGATTGCAGGTTCGCAGCCAGTCTCAGCAAATTATCAAGGTCTTCTGAATCTTAGTGAGATCCTGTTTCAAAATTTAGAAAATAATATAAAATACATCTGAGAGTGTAGCTTAGAGGTAGAATTTCTCTGTGTTCAACCCCCAGTATCACACATACACACACACACACACACACACATATTTATTTATTTATTTATTTATTTATATATAATCATATTTACCAAGCAATTCATAGAGTGTGGTCCAAAAGCTTACATGTGTATAGAAAACAAAGGGTTTGAAAAATATTTACCCATGAAGGATTATAGCTAATTTTATTTTTTGTATGCCTTTCATATTTTTGTCTATAATGGAAGAAATAGACAACAAAATGGATGCTAATCATTGAAATTAAATATGCAAAAATCAGGAACATCTCAGCTCCGTGCCCTGAACATGGTAGATACCGAATAACTATGGATTGATTATTTGTTTGGTTTTATTTGGTTGACTGATTGATTGAAGCATTACCAGTGAAGAGAAACAAGCTTGAAGCTTAAGGAGTCACAGAGGGAGAGTGGCACAGTTACATGGGATGTTGATTCTATTTTAGAGGCAGCTTCAGAAAGACTTCTATTCTGCTTTCTGTAATTGCTGAGGATATTTAAGTCCTGCAGCTCTGAGTGGCTGCCCTCAATTTGCTTCAGAGATAATAATAACACCACCTTCCAGTTTATAAACCACCTTCTTAGATACCATTGGAGAACAACAACACGTATAAATCCAGTGATTCTTCTTCTTTCAGAGAAAGAAATTGATACACTGAGGAGGAAGTGATCCATTGAAAGTCACAGAATTTGCTCACTGGTGAATGCCAAAATTTGAGCAACGTAATGCAACAAACCTTAATTTTGATTGTGTGTGTGTGTGTTGTGTGTGTGTGTGTGTGTGTGTGTGTGTTGTGATACTGAGGATTGAACCCAGAGGGCATTCTACCTCTGAGCTACATCCTAGCCTTATTTTTTATTTATTTGTTTTTTAAACAAGGTCTTCCTAAATTGTTGAGAGCCTCACTCATTGATTTTCTTATAACTCCATAGGAGTGTTACTGAATTACACCAAGATTTCTGTGGCAAGGGGGGAGGGATTGGGGAATCCAGGCTCTGTGGCTTTGTGGTTCTGTCTCCCACTACTTTTTTTTTTTTTTTGGTGGTACTGGGGTTCACGGAAGCCCTTCTACCTCCCAGGTACACAGGGTCTCTTAAGCCAGCGTGGCTGGCTTTGAACCTGTGCGATCCTCCTGTCTCCGCCTCCCAAGCGCAGGGATTACAGGCCTGCGCCACCACACCCGGCTCCCACTAGTCTTTAAATCTGCATCCAGCAAGCAGCTCGAGAAAGAGGGGGATGGAATAAGCATTCAAACATTGCAGTTTCTTTGTTCAAAAGTGATGTATATCATTTCCTCCGATGCTGTGTGGCTAGAACCAGTAACATGGCTCCCACCTGGATGCAAACTAATGGGACTGAGAAATGATTCTCATCTGGGCAGATCTTTTTCAGTGCAACTCTATTCCATGGTGGTGGAGGAAGAGGAGGAGGAGGAGGAGGAGGAGGAGGAGGAGGAGGAGGAGGAGGAGGAGGAGGAGGAAGAGGAGAAGTTGTTCTACAAGCCAGTAAATAGAATTTCCAGGATTCAGAAACAGATGTATGACCTTCCTTCACCCACTTACTGCCACAGCACGCAGCCTTTTGGTCAGTGTTGTTTCCTCTTCCACGGCTCTGGAGTAGGCAGGAGCCTGTGCAGTACTAGAAAGGACACTGTCCCCAGAGAGAAGGACTTTGGACTGGCCTTGAAGAGAAGCAGGCTGAAGCCCAGACTGCACGACACTGAAGAATTCATGAAGCCTCTCCATATCTTTCTGTTGGTTGGTTGGTTGGTTGGCTTGCTTTCAGAGACATTAATGCATATTGTATTTCTCAACATTTTATGTTCAGATTACTTGACCTTTTATTACTTTTATTTGGGATACTCAGATATTCCTATAAAGGAGTTCATCTAGCAAGACTCCCTCAATAATAAGAGGTAGCTCCTCAAACTACGTGCAGTCAACATAATTCCATGCGAAGGTTTAAAAAATGAACAAATACAAGCTGCACGTGGTGGCACACACCTGTAATCCCAGTATTTGGGAAGCTGAGACAGGAGTATGACAGTTTCAAAGCTAACCTCAACAACTTAGCGAGGGTCTGAACAACTTAGATTCCAAATTAAAAAAAAAAAAAAAATAGGGATGGGCTGTAGCCCAGAAGTAGAAAGCTCCTAGATTCAACCCCAAACACCACAAAAATATAAAAATAAATAAATATAAATAAATAAATAAATAAATAAATAAATAAATATGAATAAATAAATAAATGGAGCCTGGTGTCATGGCATACACTCATAATCCCAGCATTTGGGAGGCCGAAACAGGACGACCATGGTTCACGGACAGCCTCAGCTACTTAGTGAGGCCCTGTGCAACTCAGTGAGACCCTGCTTCAAAATAAAGAATAAAAATAGGCTGGGGGTGTAACTCCCTGGGTTCATTCAACGCAGAGGTCGAATGCCCCTGGGTTCCATCCCCAGTACCATAGATAGATAAATAAATAAGTAAATAAATAAACAAATAAACAAATAAATAGAAAAGAAAGCATTCCCTACCCTTGATACTCTTTGCTTTTAGCTGTGTGATTTCTATTAAGCTCTTGGAAATACTGGGTGAGAGAGCACTTACGACCATAACTGTTTTCGTGGCCACCAGTTGGGAACCACAGCATCCCATGACCTCTCGTGACCCCAGTCAGTTGCTATCTGAAAGTGTCATTTGATTTTGAATCTTGGCAGGTGAATTCCAGTCACATACACCCTCACAAGAGTGTGCCTGGAAATACTGGTTTTCTTCTCGTCCATTTGTCTGAATCCAGAAGTGTATATTAAGCTGGAAGTGGATGGAGTTGGTGGAAAAGGAGAGGATGTTCAAAAAGGCCCACTTAGCGAAGTGGAGAGACAGCTCTATCCGAGCTGATAACACTGAACTTCAAAGTTTCTTTGCCATTCATAAACCCATAGTCATCACTCCACACGGAAAAGCTTGCCGTTGTCCTCTCTCCTTCCTCTTCACCCTGAAACATATCAGACAGACGGGAAAAAATACAGAGAATTAACACAAAGAACTCCCACGAGATGTGTCTGACCTTAACAGTTTTGCCCACTTGTTTCTGAATGCTTTGAAGGAATACTGACCTTTAAGTTGTTGAATCCTGCCCTTAATTCTTCCTGTCTTGTTTTCCTATTTCCTTCCCTAGACGTAACAACTGAGCTAAATCTGAATAGTCTGAAAAGCTGGTAAACACCAACATTTTCATCCCTAAGTGTTCAATAACAACTTTTTTTTTGCATGTGCCAAACTGTATATAAATGGTGTCATGCTAAATATATGATCTTACACTTACTTTTTATTATTTAAAATATCATTGGAATTTAATTATTGAGTGTACAGTATCATATTTATTTAAAATCTAGAAAACTTTTTTGAATAAATAGAGCAAATTTTAAAACCCATTTTCCCCATGGAAGACTAAGTGGCATATGATGCTGTACTAACATCATTAGGTGTGTTTCTTTCTATTAAGTATCTGTGATATACATACCTAAAAATGGATCAGATATGACATTCTCTTCAAGTTGACTAGATATTGACAAAAGTTCCCTCAAAAGTGCCTCCAACAAGTCCTAAAATATTCTTGCTAATTCACCATTTAGGGTCAAATTCTGCTTACTAATCTGATCAGTTTTAGTTCACAGATTAATAATTTCTAGTGTGATTAGCATGTGTACGTATACATATTGGCCACTTGGGTTACTTTTACTGTCAATTTCTTGCCCATATCCTTTGTTCATTTTTATTCTAGATCATTTCCTTCAATGATTTGTAGGGTTTTCTTGTGTGTCCTGTATAGTATCCCTCCCAGTACGTATTTGGGTTTGTTGTTATTTATTTTTGGTGAATTTTTGTTTATGACAATTTGAACATTGGGTATTGTGAAAGTCCTAAATGTTTTCTTTTATGATTTATGCCTTTTGCAACATAAGAAGACTGCTACACAAACAAAGATTTTTTTTCCTGAAAGTTAATGTTTTCCTTAACATTTGGATATTTATTCACCCTCCTTGGAATTTATTTTTAATCACTGGTATGAAAAATCAATTTCTTCAGGTGTATATTTAAACTATTAGAGCTAGTTCCCCTATATGATTATTCTTCAGAATTCACTAATTTCCTTGTTTTTGTGTATGTGTGTTTCAGCAATAATTTAGAGCAATCTGAAATTTTTAAAAATTTAAATAGAATTGGATTCATAGATTAATTATGAAACTAGAGATAAATATCTTTATCTATTAACTTTCTCATCCAACATCTTAGTTTACCTTTCCCTTCTGATTATTTTTAATAATGTTATTTGGTTTATCCACAAAGACATTACTCATCTTTAGTTAGATTTATTTCTAGGCCCCTTATAGCATTTGCCACTATTGAAAACAAAATCTGATTTGCAATTATGCTATAATTGGTTATTTCATGTGGAGAGAAGCACTGTTCGACTTTTGTATGTTGATGTTTTATCCAATAGCTTTTCTGAATTTCCTGTTAGTTCTAATAATTGATATATAGAGTATCTTTGATTTTCTTTTTCCTATAAACCAATTAAATTACTGAAAATAAAGAATGGTTGTATCTATTCCTTTCCAACGTGTATACTTTTTCTTTTTTAAATCTTATTGCACTAAATAGTACTACCAATAAAATACTGAAACATATTAACAGTGGTATCCACTCTTGTCTTTTCCCCTCAAAAAATGTAATGTTTCTAATAGTTCATAGATCCATGATGTTTGCTTAAAGTTTTTCATAGTCCATTTTTCAGGTTTGGAATTTTTTTTTCTATTTATAACTCATTCTGAATTTTCCATTTTGTTATTATTTTAAAAGTATGAGTGAGCTGGGCGTGGTGGCGCATGCTTGTAATCCCCGCGCTTGGGAGGCAGAGACAGGAGGATGGCGCAGGTTCGAAGCCAGCTGCGCATGCTGGCTTAGAAGACCCTGTTTCCAAATAAAAATATAAAAATAGGTCTGAGAGTGTAGCCCGGAGGTAGAAGGGCTTCCAGGAACCCTAGTGCCACACACACACACAAAAAAAAGTATGAGTAAATGTCGAATTATTATCAATTTTGTCTTTATCTCTTAAGAAAATCACATACAATCTATATCAAATAATGTCAATTATGTTAATATATTTTCTCATGTTATCTTTACACTTAGCAATTTTATACAAAGTTGCTAATTTTTTTTTTTCATAGTACTGGGAATTGAATCCAGGAGCATTCTACCTCTGAGCTACACTTCCAGCTCTATTTCATTCTTTAATTTTTTGTGTCTCTGGTACTGGGGATAGAACCCATTCTACCTACAAGCTACATCCCCAGCCCTATTTTTTATCCTTTATTTTGAATCAGGGTCTCACTACTTGTAGAGACGTCACTAAGTAGATGAGGCTGTCCTCAAAACGTGATCCTCCTATCTCAGCCTCTCAAGTACCAGGATTACAAGCTTGTGCCACCACACCCAGCTCATTTTTAAATTTTGAAACAGTTACTCACTAAATTGCTGAGGGGCCTCACTAAATTACTGAGTCTAATCTTAAACCTGCAATCCTCCTTTCTTAGCCTCCCAAATACTAAGATTACAAGCAGGCACCACCATGCCCAGCTGAAAATTTGTTTCTTAAATTTATTTTGATCTTTTCTAATGACTAATAATATTTATGCATGATATTGGCCTCTTGTGTTCAGATCAGGGGTAGAATGGTAGGAAAGAAGGGAAGGAGGGCCGGGCATGGTGTCGCATGCTTGTAATCCCTGCACTTGGGAGGCGGAGACAGGAGGATCGCGAAGGTTCGAAGCCAGCCGCGCTGGTGTAAGAGACCCTGTTTCCAAAAATAAAATAGGTCTGGGAGTGTAGCCCGGAGGTAGAAGGGCTTCCAGGAACCCCAGTACCACCAAAAGAAGGAGGAGGAGGAGGAGGAGGCGGAGGAGGAGGAGGAGGAGGAGGAGGAGGAGGAGGAAAGGAGGGAGGAAGAAAAGGAAAAAAAGCAATGTAGATAGTTTAAACACTAATAAGTACTGTCTCTAAGAGACTGACATCACTAAAACAGTTAATAATCACATTATTTAAAGCTTATAGGTAGAGCAGGCTTGAACAAGATCCCCTCAAGACTGCAGTCCTCGTTCTCCGTGATTGTCTTAACTATTTCTCTGACTCCAAGTTGCAGGAAATCTACAAGCGTCATTCACTTTTAACGAGAGAAAGAGATAATGGCTTCCCAAAATTCCCTCAAGAGTATACAAGCATCCTTAGATGCTGCCAATAATCTTTGGATTATTATTGGGTCTCTTTGGATAAAACTATACTACATATTAATGTCTAACTAAGGACAGGAAGGAACTGGGGTTACCCATTCTTAAAGCAAAGGTCAATATCTTTGACCATTTTGCTGCCTCTTACTGAGAGAAGATGTAGAACGGGAACTGGGAAGTCAGCCACAGTATCTACTCCAACAGGCAACTGACTTAGCCTTTCATGACATCTTGTAAATTATTTTATTATAATAAGAATGTTATGTTTAAGCTACATACCATTCTCCAGGTTAGGTTAAAGAATATGTTTTCTTTTTCTCAAAGTTTGGTTTTATATAAGATGATAACTTTGATGGAGGAGAATATTGCTTAAAATAACTTTTTTTTTTTTTGAGGTACTGAGGATGGAACCCAGGGGCATTCTACCTCCCAGCCCTATTTTTTATTTTATTTTGAAACAGTATCTCACTAAGTTGGAGAGGGCCTAACTAGCTGAGGCTGGCCATGAACCTGCGATCTTTCTGTCTCAGCCTCCCAAATACTGGGATTACAAGCATGTGCCACCACACCCAGCTTACTGAAATCATTTTATTCACCTGATGTATTTTATTTTTAAAGGCTCTTTAAGATCTTAAGCATTCTTGTTTTACAAATGAATACTGAGTTTATCAATGAAGAGAGAGATACCAACTACTTAGGAATAATTCAGTAATTGGAGAATGTGTCCAATTAGATAAATGAAAAATATTCACTTTCTCTTCATACCTTCATGGGAGAAGTATATGTGATGGTATTTGGATGCTAAATTCGGCCATGTCACGTGGTTTATCCAATGAGATACTAGCAGACAAGTAACGAACAGAGATCTCAAATGTGCATGCACAATTTGACTTTCTCTTCTCCACTTTTATTAACACTAGGAAAATAACATTCCCTTGGGGGCTTCAGTTACCAGAAACATGGGTGTCACATGGAGAAAATCGGGTCTAACTTGTAGCTTGTTGCCAACACTGGTTAAGCCTATCCTATATCTACAAAATGCTTGTAGTTTTAACCAAATTCAGGTTCATGAATAAGAGAGAGCGATCGTTGTTTCAAGCCAATGCAATGGCTTTGGGTGACTCGTTAGGCAGCATCATGGCGTAATAGCTAACTGATGCAGAAAAGAAGGAACAATGGAAAGTAAACTGGCCATAAAGATAGAATGAAATGAATTCATATGTGTATTTTATTTGCTTAAGGTCACTCAGAAGCCGGGCGTGGTGGCACGGAAAATGTAGCACCAAATGCAGATCTTATTCTTCTGCCTCCAGATCCTTTGGCTTTTCAAAGACATGCATTAGCTCTCTATAATAACAGAAATACTGCAGGAGGTTTCACTCTGTCTATGGCACTATTATTTCAGTGGGTAACTATTTTAACTATATCACATGGAGCATTGTTATTCACTCCATTACTTTGATTTTATCAATGATAAGATACAAAACAATTGTTGAATATGATAAAAAAAAAAAAGGGTAACAACTAACTACCCGTCTTTTACAACATTTTTGTACCATGACATGTTGACCACATATGTATTCTGGAGCCGCTTTATCCAATACGACATCAATAATCGCATATAACTATTCAAATTCAGTTTCTCAGTCTCAAGAGCCACAGTGTAAGTATGCAGCAAGCACGTGCTGTTCGTGGCTACCGTATTGGACAGAACCAGTATAGAAGGCTTTCATCATCTCAGAAATTTCTATTGGACATCAGTATTATTGAAAACATGCAAATAATACCATTCATTTCAGCTAAGTCTGGGTGACTCATTTATAGAGTAGTACGGTATTTTCAACATGCTACACTCCAAGGAATCCCTTGCTAAATAAGTCTCTCCTGAATTTGAACATGTGGAGCCTTACAATTCTGTCAAGCAAAGCTGGCTGGTGATGTTAAAGAAAATGTATACAGGTAGTCCTGACCTCTGGCCTTCTGATTCAGCTGGAGCTTACAGGATAAAAGAGCTTCTGTCTCCATCCGAAAGCATCTGGAAGCATGCTCAGCAGTCATACAGCTGTGCTTACCTCCAGCTCGCTGCCAAGCTCAGAAGGGAGCAAAATCAGTTAAAGGGATAGATCACAGTGTTTACCAAGGAGGAAACCCCCCAAATCTACAACAGTGAGAAGTCGGCACTGATTATTTAAAAACACTGGGCACTGAAAAGATTATACATGTCTTGGTCCAGATCTGCCCCTATCTAGAGAGGTCATTTTCACGCTTTGGCTTTTGTATTTCTGTCCGTTAAGATAAAATGAGCATATTTCCATATTCTCAAACACCATTGTGTAGAATTTCCAGTGTTATCAAGCTATGATAATCCTTTGCCCTTGTGTTCAGCATCATTAGAGAGCTCTGGTCCATCTACAGGCCAACACAGACAACGTTCAATTGCCCTTTGTAGAAATCTGACATTAGACATGTGCTAGGGTATTTCCTTAGGGACTTGTAAAAATAAGGTAGAGTCTACAGCAAAAGCACCTGGGTTGCCTGCATCCTAAAAAGGAGCCATCCATCCCCAAATTCAGATTCTTAGCTTTGGGAGAAGGCTAAGCATTTAAAGATTGAGCATTTAAATATTATAGTTGCAGTGGCAACTCTTAAATTACATGAAATATAAAAATGAATATATGTCTGGTGTGAGCAGTGTTTTACAATTTCTCTTCCAAATGAAAGAGACCCCCTGTTTCTTTTCATTTGGTGGCTTGGTTTATACTTTGATTTTTACAGTCCAGACAACCAGCAAAGTTAAATTCAAGCCTACTTTTGTTCTTTACAAAAGGAGCTTGTTTTAAATGAAAACGGTTAATAAAATATAAATAAAGGGGTTTGTTTTGACCTTTTCTGAAAGGTAGATTATTACCATGAAGAATGAGGTAATTGCTTATTCCATAGGCACTTTACTCCACCTGATTTTCCAAACTTAAATAAAATGGCCAACACTAAAGGTTAATTATTATACTTACCAATATAGAGGCCATTCAAGTCCAGACTACCTAAATATTTTAAAAATGTTAAAAATAAAGTTTTCAAAGATAATCAAATTTTTCCTCATACATCAATATATTTTATGCATGGAAACAGTGGCATGGAGATAATTCACTCACATCTGCCTACCATTCAACGCTTCAGCAAATATAAAAACATTACCAACTGATGATCAGTGTTGTTCACAGTTATTTATTTATTTGTCCTGGGAAGCCCCTTCTCATCAAAGTATGTTTTATACCCAAACGTTGTGGCTGAATTCATCACAAGGCAATCAACTCCTACCTATGTAGAGCAGAATATGAAGAAGGCTCCCAGATGCAAAGAGGCAAAATATGGTGGAGATGTGGTTCTTCTCAAGAAATAATGAGATGGTAGAGTTGAAAATACAAACTACTCATTATAAGTCTTAGGAGCAGTGAAATGCAGGTATTAAACAAAAAGACAACTGAAATGCAATATATTAGAACTACTTGGATCAGAGAAGACTTAGAAGACAATGGCTCACTGGGACTGGACACTGGTGTCCTTTGATATGCAGAGAGCATGCGCCAGTCCATGGGAAGGATGTGCACTGGCACCGTCCAGGTGAGCTGACGTTAGCCCTGAGTGTGGGCATCACACACATTAGATATGGAGCTGGAGCTGTGCAGCGAAAGTGGTGAACGGCTCCTTCGGAGATCTGAACTTCATTTGTAGACCATCGTAAGTTTATTTCGTGAGTCATTAAAATTTTCCAAAAAGTGAATTGTCATTTTCAAATTAAAAGGTTCATTCCGACAACTCTCAAAGAATGGATACAGCAGTCATCTAAAAGGTCATTTTAGGAAAATGTTTTATTGTCAAAGGTGGTACAGGCCTAACCTGAGACGAGAGACAGGGGACAGATGTGTACCATATCTTAAATAGATCACCATGGAACAGGCTGGGAGACAAGTCCAGGCTAGCATCTCTAGGCTTGGCTTAATGACCGAGAAAAGCGTGAGCTACTGCAGCAAATTAGTCTTCCTTCTGTTCTACTTTTGTTTGAACTGTTATTTGTTCTCCCCTACACATGCACACACACACATGCAAGCACACACACACACACGCACACACACTCACACACACAACTAGAGTCTGAACCCAGAGGCATTCAACCTTCAAGCTACACCCTCAGCACTTTTTATTTTTCATTTTGAAATGTAGTCTTGCTATGTTACTGAAAGTCTCACTAAGTTTCTCAGATTGGCTTTGAACTTGTAATCCTCCTGTCTCAGTCTCCCAAATACTGGGAGTACAACAGGTATGGATGACTATACCCAGATGTTATTTGCTTTTTAATTTTAATTTTAATTTTAATTTATTTATTTTTTTGTGGTGCTGGGGATGGAACCCAGATGCTTTCTACCTTTGGGCTACACTCCTAGACCTATTTTCTATTTTATTTGGAAACAGGGTCTCACTAAGTTACTGAGAGCCTCACTAAGTAGCTGAGGCTGGCTTCGAACCTGTGTGATCCTCCTCTCTCAGCCTCCCAAGAGCAGTGATTACAAGTGTGCACCACCATGCCTGGCCTGTTATTTGCTTTTTAATAGGCTAAGATCTCCTAAGATTGTAGTGTTAACAAACATATTATGTTCCTATGTTAACATATTTATATTTCTATCTATTGCTATGCCCTGGTAGATTTCTATCTATTGCTATACCCTAGTAGAAAGCATAAATCCAAAAGTAAATGAGTCTCCAATAATAGGTATTATTTATTCAAACTAAATGTCTCCAATAATAGATATTATTTATTCATCCATTTTTGTGATTAACAAATGTTCATCGAGACTTCTTTAGTATACACATCAAGGATAAGATATATATAAAAATATTTCAAAAAATTTGAAATTGGGTGATATGTGCATGCATGTCTACACAAGTCTTTTATCCCATTAAGATGTATGACTGCATTGCCCCAATAAAAAAAAAATTTTAAAGAATCGAAAAAAATTTTGAATGTTCAGAGGAAGAAATTCATTTTGTAAGGAGGACCAAGAAAAAATTTTTTGAAGTATTGGTATTTTAACTGGGCCTGGGAGAATGGAAACGATCTGGGTAGAGATGGTTTGAACAATAAGCTTAGAACGTAGATGTGTCAGGTGTGGCTACCACCGTCTAAATTAGCTGTCAAACAGGATTCATAGAGAGAAGTCGTGAAAGCTCAAGAAAGGTAAGCTGGCAACACATGAGGGGGTATTCTTGAAAAGTCAAACTTTATTTAGGAGGTAGACATCACTGGAAAGGGTGTAAATCAGGGGCTTGACATGCTTACACTATTATCCCCCCAAAATATTAGAGTCTGATTATCACATGTTCTAGAAAATTCACCTTCATTTACCTTGTGTTTTAAAGCTATCATAAAATATAAGAAAAATTTTCTCTCTCTAATTCGAGTAAGTAATTAGCATATAGAGGATTAACATGTTTGGGGCATCATCAATCCTACGTTCCATCTCTGCCACAGAAACATCATCATGCTGTTGTGGATAAAGGGCAAATGAAAATATATTACCAGGAAATTAACTACAGTCTCTAACGTGCCCGTGAAATGGCCACATTTTAACTAACAAAGAAAACTTTCCCAATTTTCACTATTAATTTGCTTTCATTCATCCAGAACATTTAAACTCTTTCTTAATTTAAAAGAAGTAAATAAAAAATATCTGGTTTGGGAGCCAAGTCCTAGAATTTCATAAACAATCCTGTCTAAAATTTGTTATGGCTGAGCAATAAATCCCTGGAAAATGATGCTTATATTTGTAATAGAAATGTCACCCGAACCTTAAATATAGCAGCTCGACCTGTCTCTAGTTCCGTGCCGCCAAGTCACATTTATAATTGATTTTGGCTTGTACCTCCTACCATGAGTGCTGAGTTCAGGGGCACTGGATAGCATTCTTTAAAAACTTAAAAATCCCGTTTTAATCTAATTAGATTAACCCGTGAATCAGTTGTTTCCACTGATATTTTTTAACCCATCAATCTTTTTCTTCAAAGCACGGACAACTTTGTTCTTGGTGTGCTTTGTTAGTAAATGATAGATTTCAAAAGCTATTAAAATAATCTTGGAATTCTTACTTCTTCTAGCTACACCTAAGTGATAAGAGATAAGGAAATCCCCAAGTCTTGAACTTCTCATTTGAACTTTAGATTGTTAAAGGGCACCAGTGAATATTCTGTAGCTATTAGGGAAACATGTGTGAACATTATTTATCAAAGGGATGTGCTGGATGGTAACTGAGGTCCCTACTATGGTACTGGAGAATAAGCAAGCCCAGTAGACACTCACATTAGCATCCCGCTCTCAAAATCCAATTAATTTCTTGTGGCTAGAGACAGGTGGGAGGAGTTCAGGCTGCCACTGCAGAAGACAATGATAGCTCTGCGCAGCAGTATGGATTCAAAGTTTTAAAAATTAATTTTCAAATGGCTTTTAGAGATTCCACCAGATGGGAGTAAGACAGAGTTATGTTTAACCCTTGAGCTGGCTGGCAGTCTATGGTATGAACATTGCCAGCTATAAAAAATAATAATCAGAGGCCCATGAACTGCTCTTTTAAAATGGTTACATTAAAACCCAGACACCTGTAGTTTTACTAGTTGCTAAAACGGCTTGTAATCGCACATGCGTGAAACAGATGTGTAACCAGAGCCGTGGTAACTGGTTTCCATTATACAAACACAGGTGAACAGTAGGCAGAAGGAGGGATGGAAAATGGAGATTTGTACACGTTCGAATCTAAACTAACATCAGAGATTCACGTAAACCTTTGCAAGCAGTTCTTATTAAATATATATGGGTCTGTCTCTTGACTACATTTGAATCATGGGCATTCGCGTTGCCCAAAATGATCCGCTTCAGCTTGGACGGGATAACAGTGACTAATTCCCATCCCCTATGACATGCACTCTTCAAAATACCAGTCTTGAGAGATGATTGCCAATGCTTCGCAGGAAACTTCTTAACCAACTTGAATATATTAGAAAGGGCCTTTTTTTTTTTTTAGTTTTTTTTATATAAATAACCTAACATAGCTTCAGGGTCTTATAAAAATCAACATTAAAGGATGTTTCCAGAACTTCAGTTTCTCAAAAACACGAACCAGAGCCTCATTTCCAGCATCCTGGAGTTTGGGTGTTATAAAATTTGCAGCACAGAGAGTGGGTTCGCTAGGGACTGAGTCATGCGGCCCAGGACGCCTTCCACGGAGGAAGTCTTGTGAACCACTGCACAAATACATTTTTGTGAGTGTTTGGTTTGCTCAGCTGAACTTTGGGGGATTGAATTTTAATTCAAATGTTCCAAACTTCTGGTTTACAACAACATCTGGGATGTGGAGAGTAGATCACTTGTTTTAGAGTTCCTTAGAAAGGAAAAATGAGTTGCAGACGATTGTAACATTCACTGAGGATGGTCCTTCCAGAAATCCTCATCACACCTGGGGTGGGACCTCTGAGCCAATGTTTCCTTTCAGATGTCTTAGCACAGGGAGCGCAAACAGAATGAATGAGTTGGAGCAGACAGGCGTCTGTGTGAAAATCTCTCTGAATTGAGAAGGAAAACAGGATATGTGTTCATGCTCTCATAACTCATCAGGAAAACCCATTCCAAGTCATTCCCAGGGATGATCTCCTCTCCCAGAAGACCTTATCTTTTCTCATTTTTTTCCATCCTGAAAACATACTTTAAAAAAAAATAGAAAGTTGTTCTTGGAATGGAAATGCAGCCTCTTGCAGAATGGGAATGAAAGACAGCTTGACCTGAAGGTGCACGGGGTATTTTTAAAAGGGCCATGAGCTTGCTCATTCTGCAGACCCCAGCAGTTCTCTGGACTCAAATGATTCCTCGGGGACTGAAGTAGCGTTGATGACGAGGACAGTGAGGTGCAGAAAGCACCTGCTAAGTCTTCAAGCAAAGCCAGGAAACAGCAAATGGAATCAACAGGGCAAAGCTGTTTAGACATATTGCAAAGTCATTTGGGATATTCCCACTCTATCTGTTAAAGAGTCATGTATATTCTGACAACTATGCCCTTGTTCCAGGAGCTTGAAATTATTGGGTCTTTAAGTTATTCTCAGAGTATAAACTGAGCACTCCTAGAAGTGTATTAATTCTTCCAGACTAATAGTATACCATTGACTTCACGAGCGTTCCGTGCTCAGTGGGGAGGTCAGCACCACAAAATTTAGCCCTCCCATCTTTTAAGATGCCTGTGCATTCTGGTTCACGAGGCAAACTAGGGTAGTAGTTTTTAAGCCTGGCTGTGCATTGGAATGACGGGTAAAGACTTATTAAAATGCAGAAGTCTGGGTTCCACTCCCACATTTTTATTCAGGTGATCTGAGTCCCACTTCAGCTAAGTATTTTCTAAAATATATATCCACAGATTTTTTTTTTTTTTGGCAGCACCGGGGATGAAACCCAGGGGCATTCTACCTCTGAGCTTCACTCCATCCCTATTTTCTATTCTTTATTTTGAAATAGGGTCTCACTGAGTTGCAAAGGGCCTCGCTAAGTAGCTGAGGCTGGCCGCAAACCGCGATCCTCCTGTCTCAGCCTCCCAAATGCTGCGATTACAAGCGTGCGCCACCATGCCCGGACACAGATAATTTTAAATATGCTACCGGGACTAAAGGAGCATTTAAGAGATAAGTGTTTATCAAAACTCTGCCCACGCCACGCACACTTGCAAAGTTAAACTTACAAACCCATGAAAATACAGGATAAATTGATGGCCCTTAGCCCAAAGTGATGGCACATGCCCGTAATCCCGGTACCTAGGAGGATGAGACAGGAGGATCAATGGTTGTAGGTTTGTATGTTAAGTGTGCAGGACTTGAGAAGAGCAGATGATGGCTTCGAAAGTGCCGTCACACCATTAGTCCTTTTCTTGTCTCTGAGTCAATGTTGAGATTGGCATCGGTCACTGCAGCTGGCATGGGGGCTGGTTCTCAGGCATGTCAATGGAAAGATCTTCCGTCTAAAGTTCTGCAGACATATTTATAACACCTCTAGCAATGAGAGGGAGATAGCAACCAACAAGTCATGGAATATGAACACATCCAAGATGGACAGGCATTGCCAACATAGATCCAGATGTGGCTTCTTCTCCCCAGGTAATCATAGAACCAAGGTCACCCAAATTGAGAATATTACTTATCTGATGTCAGCAGATGTCCATTTCTTTATTTTTGAAACGGGGTCTCACTAAATTGCAGAGGGCCTCACTAAGTAGCTGAGGCTGTCTGGGAACTGCGATCCTCCAGTCTCAGTCTCCCAAATGCTGGGATTACAAGCGTGCACCACCACGCCCGGCTAGCAGATATCCATTTCAAGTCTTTATCAATAATCAAAAAAGCTGGGCTTGCCTACCAACTCAGTATTTGGAAGGCTAAGAGAGAAAAATTGCAGGATTGAGACCAGCCTCAGCAATTTAGCAAGACTCTCAGCAATCTACCAAAACTACCATTTAAAAATAAATAAATAAATAAATAAATAAATAAATAAAGGCCTGGGAGCGTAGTTCAGAGATAGAATGCCCCTAGGTTCCATCCCTAGTAGCACAAAAAAGTCAAAGAAGTCACAAAGTAAATAGCTATCTGACTTCAATGTTTAACTCATCTTCATAATCATTTTCTTGCATAAAGTATAAGCTCTAAGTGGTTCGTGGAGAATTTTGTTCTTCATCTGGTACTGTAGCCAATTATGAAGCATTTGTCTCCCAATCTAAAGTTTTGGGGAAGAGACTTTTTCTAGCTTCCAGGTAGGAATTAAGAAATCTGGGTTAGATCTATACCAGGAACCAAAAGTTTCATACAGCAAGGAAAGTCTTCAGAAATCTAAGTTGCAAAGACAAACATCTTTATCACTGATTTTTTTTCTTGTCATTTTTTTCACCAAATATTCTGGAAATTGATGAAAAAATGAACCTCAGTTTCACAGCTTCAGTGAAATCACTTAGTCATGATTTTCTAAGCTCACCTTAAAAAAATAAAAGAAAGAATGTACAGAAAACATCTTGCAAGCCAAGCGTGGTGGCACATGCTTGGAATTCCAGTACTTGGGAGGCTGGAACAGGAGGATCACAGGTTCACAGCCAGCCTCAGCTACTTAGTAAGGCCCTCCACGACTTAGTGAGACCTTGTTTCAAAATAAAGAATAAAAATAGGCTGGGGCTATAACTTGGAGGTAGAATGTCTCTGGGTTCAATTTCCGGTACTGTGGAAGGAAGGATGGAAGGAAGGAAGGAAGGAAGGAAGGAAGGAAGGAAGGAAGGAAGGAAGGAAATGTCTTGCAAATCGAAGTTTCCAATGATACAAAACTCTGAATAACTTTTCCCTGTTTCCATTAAAGGATGGAATGAGAAGTTTGTGCTTTTATTTGGGGATTTCATTTTTTATTCATATAAAATGTTTATCTCAGATTTAGATTTTATTTAAATTGCTTGCTTCCAAAATAAAAAAAAAACTTTTAAGACTGAAGATAAATACTATTTAATCCCAGTTAAGACAGAAGTATAGACTTCCACCCCGCTTTTCTCAAAAGCATATTAATTTACTGTATTGAATACTTCCATTTCTTCAAGACAATGCAGTTTTGTTTAAAAAAAATCTCACTTTATTCAGGTGGGATGAAAAAGAACACCTTTCGATAAATGCTATAAATGTAAAGAGACAAATAAATGAAAGATAAAAGGAAAGGATCTCTGCAGATCGCCATCGCCTCAGCTTTGAGAATTGGTCTCTGGCCTTCCAGCAGGGCCCATATTATATATTATATAGCTGCTTTTTGTTACTGTCTCACCCTGAATTCATTTTAAAATGCCAATTTGAGTAATAATTTAATGCAGCTGTTGAGACATCCTCTTTCTTTCGATGGTTGTGGTTACTGACGTATTATAACATAGCCAAAGCCAGTCGTCCTGGTTACTCTGCCTCACACAGACCCTGGTGCATTCTCCCAGGGACCCTCTCTCTCCTCCCTGGCTCTTCCAGCCTCAGCCCCTTGTAACCTTTCAAGGCGCTTCTTTGCTGAGGGAAGTTCATTTCAGAGTTATTACTCTGGCACTTTGGAACTGTGTGGGCAGTCCTCTGTGGTATACACAGTCAAAAAAGAAATTGTTCTTCACTATTCCCCAGAGAAGCAGTTTGGCCTTAACTTTAGTCTCCCGTTTGCTGTTGAATGGTTTATTGCAGAATTGTAATGCTATTTCTTTGTAACTGTTATTCCCTCGGATGTTTTGAAATAGCTGTTCCACAAGTGTGTTTTCCTCCCCAAAATCTAAGGGGACAAAGTCAGCAAAACCCCAAAAGGGTTTAAAAGGGAAAACAATAGCATTAACCATAGACAAAATAAAATAATCAAGGATCAGAGATAAAATATTCACGTTATAAGCAACTTTGAAAGAAAATACTATCGTGCTTGTATAAAAACAGAAACTCTGATTTTTTGCCCTGCAGCAGTCTCATTTCTTACTCCTTCTCCTGTTTGTCAAAGATGTAAAATGCTTTGAAATCCATAATCATTTTTTAAATTTTAATACCTCTTTTACAAGATGCTCATTGGAGAGGGTTTAATTACTTTACAAAGTTGGGTAAAAGTGGATTGCTCTTTTTGATACAAAACCTGAAATTGTTCTCTGAATGAATCAAGTTCTTTAACAAGTCTGTATAGAAATGTATTTTGGGGGAAGTAGAAGAATCACCGACTTTGCAGTTACTTGAAAATTTACAAACATATTTGTGTGGTTTGCATTTGAAGGTCTCTCCTTGACGTTTAGGAAATTATTTGATTTAGTGCACTCAAGTGATCGCTGGAAAAGATTTATTATTTGGAAAGTCTTTTTCAATGAGCTGAAAGACTGTGTGTTCCACAGTAAGTCCTTGTGAGAATATACTAAAGAATCTTAGGCTCTGAGAGAAGAAAGTTCTTGGAATTGTTTTTTCCGGTGAAAGCCAGTCCAAAAAAATTGTGTCATGTTTTAATCGAAAAGCATTTAGATAAACGACATAAGGTAAACGTCTCAGTAGCAGCCAAAACATTATCTTAGTTCTTGATTTACGAAATATTAATGTCATTTTCATGGCAGCAAATCTTTTTTTTTTTTTAGCTTTAAGCATCTCTTTAGAGAAAGAATGTCAAAAAACAGAAAACACTATGTGTTGCAAAAGTGTTTTTGAAAGCAACACATCCAACATATCATTGAATTTCTGTTTCTTTAATAAGCTAGGCCGGGACAACATGGAAGGATGCTTTAGGATCTACCATGCAGGTCACTCCTCTTTGACATTCTTTATCTGAGCAGGACATTAACTCCAGGCAAACGCATAAAGACAATAAACTTAATGAAGGACACCAGTGGGGGAAGAAAGAAAGTGAAGACATGAAGCTCAGATTATTAGGAGAGTCATGGAAGGGAGATGGCCATGATATCAGAGCAGAGACAGGAGAGTAGGAAACCTCCTCTTCTTCCTCCTTATTTAAATAAAGGGTAAACATGATGATCTGGAGGACGATCATATGATACAATGGGGGAGCTTCTGGCCTTGACTTCCACCATCCCTCTCATGGGAAATGGAGAAAAGGAAGCAAATGGGTTATCTAGGAGCACTTTTATCAAAGAATAACTTCCTAAGAATTGCTGATACTTAACGATGGATGAAGTCATTTAAAAAATATTTTCCATGCAAAGGACGAGATATTCTCCCAGTGCTTGATAATTTCTTAAAAGAGAAATCACCCCACTGCCTCTTCGTGGCTGCCCCCCCCCATGATCAGCGCTTAGACCCAAGTGTGACAACCAGATGAAACCAACCCCCGTCCCAGGATGAAGCGTACCCAGCAGGAACACACTGTACAGTTGAGCCCTAGGGGGACTTCCCAATGTCAAAGTGCCTCAGTAGCTTCCAGCACACAGCAGACCACAGCAAAAGCCTAGGACCAGAATATCAAGATACATCCTGTGGGCAATTTTATTGTGATACTCTGCCACCCTGCTACTCCACACCTGAAGTTAGCCCAATGTAACACGACAACTGTTTTCAAGTCTTACACATACATACATACACACACACATATACACATGCACATACACGCATGTACATTTGCATACACGCACACAGATGCGCACATTTGCATACATGCACACAGATGTGTTTAGGCACTGTGCATATACAAGGTACATGAGTATATACACACATGCTTTGTGTGTTTGAATGGTCCGTGCGTTTCATTTAAACAATAATGCCCCCAGCATAGGACATTTTGTAGGACATTTCCTGGGGTTTGATGACTGGCTAATGGCAAATGATGGGCTTTGCACCATTAATTCCAGGATTTTGTTAATCTCTAGGATATCCCCTTCCCTGAGAGCTTCACTATGACAAAAACATAGAACAACTTCTGCAAGCACAAAGGCCACAGATTAGTTTCATTGGACGTGCAGCTTCAGATGGGCCCCTTTTACCCTGTAGGTGTATTTTTCCAATGAAAGATCACAGATTCCCTCTCAAGAGATGAATCGATTTGTAGTTATGATCCCTGAATATTTTGTTTAAACTGCTACGAATCAACCTACCCAGCAAGGCCTTACAAGCAAAAATCTCTTCTTCTCCAGGTCTCCCCCCCCACCGAGTTCCAAAAGCAAAGGAATGGTATAGGGATTAAAAAATAGATTCCATGCTGCATTTTTTTTTAATTGCTATATGGGCAAAACAGGTGCTGAAATGTGAAACTCTTTAGAGGAATTTTCTCCGTGGAAGGAATCAGAACTAACACTAGCCTAAAGTGAAGCTGGCTTTATGTGGAATGTCATGCAAAAGCAGGGCCTATCCACAGAAGATCCATAGATGACTGTCCCCCCAAAAGATAAAAAAACAAAACAAGTAGACTGTCACTTTAAGAAAAAATAAACTAAAATATGAACTACCAAAAACCCTGCCATTTCCAGCCTGGGCTTGATTAATGATTTTTCTATCTAATAAAAGGTTCACAAACCATCTGTTTTTCTCCCTAATGCCTTGCCCAAAGGTTTTTCGTTCCTATTTCAGGCTTGGGGCCAACTGACATTCCACTTTTTTTTTTCCAGCCTTGTAAACAAACCCTTCTCTCTTTTTAATCTTCCAGTGCTGTTTCCTACCCATCGTTATGCATATTCATTGCGAGTAAACATTTTTAGTGTCTACACTTAATCTCTTCCACTGGCAATTACTGTTCTATGCTGTTTTGTAATGCAGAAGGGCCAACGCTTTCCGTTCTAATAACAGCTGGGCCGCAGATGGGGCCTGCAGTCATTGTAGAAAATAAAAATTTACAAGATGCCAGTGGAATTTATTTCAGTTTTATGGAGTCACAGGAGGAACCTTTCTGTTATCCGCCTTCAGTGAAATCTGCAGGCGCAAGGCAAGCTTTTGACATTTAATCAAAGGGGGGTTCAGGTAGGGTCTGGAACGAGGCAAAGAAGAAAGCAGGTGGATCGTATTAGGTAGTGCCATGGTTAATTTATTTAGAAGTGATTGGCTTAGATGTGCGCAGCCAATATTTGACATCGTGTATATATCTTGTTTAGCATCCCGCCTCTAAATTGTTACCACTGGAGAGACAGTGAGCTGTCACTGTGGTCCGGACCAGGTGTTTGGTGGGGTTGCTACTTAGAGGTGCTGATGGAGATGGTACCGCACTCGCCGAAGACCAAGCATTTTGCGTGGTTTCTAAAGGTTGCTTCCTTTCTATTCCACCACCTCGCTCGCTGCTCCGCTCCAAGCGTTTCCTCAGCAGGACCCCGGAGTGTGCGAATGGGCTTTTGAACGTGGGCTGTAACCTTTCATTTAACAATGTGGTTTAACTGGAAATTTTCTCTTATATGACTCGAGTATGTGAAAATGGATTTATTTGAAAGGCTTAAATTTCCGACGTACCCTGTGTAATGCCGATCCGGGTGGGATTAGAATTGTGCCGTGACATATTGAGCTGCCCGCGTGCAGTGGTTAAGAGCTAACTACAACTCCCGAAATGAAAAATAAATTGCCGCACGCACACGCTATAAAACTGCAACCCAGTTCGCATGCAATGCTCTTTCTTTCGGGGAGTGTTCACGATGGTTCTTGAACCTAGGCTGTTAGATCCCTCGCTCTGTATCCCTTCCTGATCCCCAAGCCTTTTCTCCTAAGTAGACACAGGGAATCCATGAAAAACACCCTAGGATATCCCACAATTAATTGATAAAAATGAATCTGAGTTTCTGGACCAGGTGAAGCCTATGCCAAAGGTGCTTATGTTTTTACATTTGGGGCCCTCTTACCACACACCTTCCCCTGGTTGCCTAGCAACCATGAGAGACCCACTGAGCATGCTCCCTGAGAAGTCTAATTGCTTTCACAATTTGTGTGTGTGTGTGTGTGTGTGTGTGTGTGTGTGTGTGTGTGTGTGTATACGCGCGCGCGCACGCTTAAGCCCATTAACCAAAACAGGATGTTTTCCTTTTTGAAGGACAAGTAAGGTCTGCGTGAATTTGAAAGGTAAGAGAGTATGTTTTGATACCAAAACAAGTTATTAAGTGCCAATGCCAGGCATGTTTGTGGGTGTACATAACAAACATAAAAATGGGAGCAGATTGACATTAAGTAAAGTATAAGTCCCCATTTACTCGGATTTTTATAGACTTAATTTCCTTATCTTTTCTGAGGGTTTTTTCTTTCTTTTATTTTTTGCTAAGAGAGTTGTTGAGTCAGAAAAGGGGAATTTTATGTCACATGGTCAAGTTTATTAAAAAGTCTTATTTAAAGAATTTAAATTGATAACATCCTTTACTTCCATGCCCTTTCTTTCCTCTTTTCTTTCTTTCTTTTTTCTGTTTTTCTTTAATTTCCTAACAATCCCAACTCTAAAGCTAAGCTTTGGCTCTCTTATTCTTTTCTCAAATGCAAGAAATAATTTTGTGTACCTCAGAGAGAACCAGTTTTTCCAAACTTAAAGGCAAAAATGCCCTCACATTTCATGTTAAAGTAAACTAATCTATCCATTTAAATATCATCTCAGTTTCATCATTTCTTCCTAACGTCTAGATTTATAGGTGAAGCAAAATATGCTTAGAACATGAAGTATCTATCTATTTAACTAGCTTTATTACTAAGCAGAGTGCCTTTTAGTTGAAATTTTCTGTAGGGCTCAAAACTATATTTTCAGAATTTTTCCCTATATTTTTTCAATTTTTCTAAATTATTTCCAAAAAAGCAATTCTTGTTCTTTTTAACTTTACATGGTTTACATGTTACCTTTTATTTGCATGACTGTAGGAATTCTAATAAGGGAACTTAAAAATAAAACTTTCCAGTCTCATGGAACCAAATGCCACTTTTTTTTTTTTGTCCTGAATTGTTTTCTGGATGGGAAAAGCTCTTGGAATAAAGCTCTCCCATTACTCTTTAGGTATTAGCAGGAAATGGAGTTAAAATAAGCTCATAAGGTTGGAGCAAAGTACTTACTTACACCTTGGACATACCACAAATCCGATTCCCCGCTTCCATCCTTGTCCCCCCACCCATATTTAACGTTTTTCCCTTTGGTGGCTGAAGCATTCTGGGTGGAAAGGTAATGCTGGTCCTGCTCCTGGTGTCCATGGTGGAGGACCAGAGGGGAACTCTAACTCAGTGCAGTGACACTGCTTCTCTGAGAATGAGGGGGTGTGTGTGTGTGTGTGCGTGTGTATGTGCGCGCGCGCGCGCGTGTGCACCAAAGCACAATAGTTCATGTGTTTGTGTGTGTGTCCCCCAGAAACAACAGCAGAGGGAGCAAACTTTAGCACAGAAACCATTTTTCCCGATGTCCTGGCATTGGTAAGAATTCTGGAGACATGCTATATAAGAAATTAATAAAATCACATGATTTTATTTCATTACAATTAACCTTATTATGCCTAGAAGCAGGTCAAGCAATGTGGGTAATGAAGAGCTAGACAAGGGTAATTGGTATAGTCAGGAGACCCAGGGCTGGCTCTTGCAAACAGGAGAACAGAGCTGGTAAAAGGGCACTTGTTTCCTTTTTTCTTCCTTTCCAAAAAACTACCAAAAAAATTTTTTTAACTACATACACATATACACACAATATGTGTGTGTTTTTAATTCCATGGCTGGAAATACTCAAGTTCCATTTATATAGTTTCACATATGTTCTTTAATATGTGAATATATATGCTCCTTAGGGAAATCGCTCTTCAATTTCATTCATGTCGACAACCCTCTTTTCTCCCTTCCCTCTTCTTTTCCTCTCTCTCATTGGTCTCTCTCACACACTTATGAAGGGGTGTGCACTGGCACGCGCACACATGTGCAACCACACACACACGCACACGCTCACAGCTCGCCGACTATGCAACCATCTTAGCTCTTGATGTTTCGCAGCTACTAAAATGTAAAAAAGAGGAGAGCACGTTTCCAATTTCTGTTTTACCCTAAACCTCACAGGTGACTGGCCTAAAGGGACTTTGTTTCCCCAGCCCCTGCTTCATGTGGCTGGCTCACCACAGCCCCTGCTAAATCGCAGCATTGAAATCCAATATGAACATTTGGGAGTAGAGGGTGATGAGAGCTTTTATGAACAGAAAGAATTGAGGCAATTGTTTGGGTTTTTTACTCTCCCCGTCAAAGTCGGATCAGAATTGATTGTTTCCTCTCTCTGCAGTCATTTTCCTATTTTAGTGCATCAGTGATATCTGGACCCACGTCGTCTTCAAGTTTTCTCAACCTTAATCTCCCTGAAATCCTGTAGAGTGTGTCAATTAGAACTCCATTCCAGCAAATACATCTTTACATTTCCGCGGAGTTAATTCAATGCATTCATTTGAGTGCATGGCTTTTAAATATATTCACTCTAGTATATAGAGTTTCTCCTTATTCTCCGCTTCCTTGCTTTTCCAAAACTCTTTCTTCCTTCCTCCCCATCCCATTCTGCTGTTATATTTCAAATACTTCCTTAAATGCTGCCCCCTCCAAAAAAGAAAATCTATTTATTTCAACTTATAAAAACCTCTATAATGCAACCATCCCTTCTTTTATAAAAATCCTGATATTTTGGCTTTTGATGCAGCAAAAATTGGTAAACTAAATTTATATGTAGAAATCCAAAGCCTAAGAAGAAAAAGTTATTAGTTTCTAATATATAGTATGCTCTTCTCTTGGTTAGAAAAGAAAACTGTTTTTTTACAGGTTCAATACAAGATGGCACAAAGATTGCAGATTACATTAAATGATCAAATTTCCACACATGTACATATATTTAAAGACGGTGTGAAGGCAAAATAAAAACTGGAAGTGTCTAATGGATGTTTTTGAATTCTTCAAGAATTGCAAAGCAAATTTCCTTATCAAAGTGCCTTTGAGCCATTATTCTTAATACTATGCAGAACTCTTAATCAAGAAATGAAAAACAACAACAAACTACAAAATATTGACAAATACATGTGTACTTGTAGTGTACATGTATATGTTTTCCCTTTTTAAATTAGAGGAAATTTTCTTGTCTACAAAATTGAAAACATGCGCACTGTCTTATTACAATTGAAATTCTTTTAGGATACAGAGCATAGGTAATAAATGAGATTGTACAGTTATCAAAAGCCATAGACAGGAAAATCTCCTACTGACTTGATGGATGATACAGATTTCTCAGAGATTTGGGTAAAAATTGTATATGTTTTCCTCCTACAAAACAAACATCTATATGCAAATTTCATTGAAACAGAGAAGTGCTTAAATTGGGAGAGATGGAATCAGATGCTTTTTTTTATTATGGATTTGAATGCTATAGAAACGGTTACGGGATGGATTTTTCAGCAGAAAAAAAATCACAAAATATTTAATAATGCATACCTAACGTTTATTTTCTTATTAGTAATTGTTATGAAACCACAATGCGTTGCCAGCCTATCTGACTGCACCTGTTACTAGATATTTCCAAGAGACTCACACAGCAATTTTGTCTGTGTGCACTGGGTATATTTCCCGTTGTTTTGATTGTACAGTCTGGGCACAGGCAGTTTGCATTCAAATAAGAAGGCACATTTTATTCAGAGAACTTGGAACTTCAACCTTAATGAAACACTTTTTAAAAGGACACACTGATTGGAATGGGAAGAGATCCAAAGAGACGCATCCAAAGAGAGGCGAGAGGGTATCATATGACAGATAAGAAAGGGAGAGAGACCGGATCTGCAGACTAAGACTATAGTATCCAAGCGACTTTTGAAAAATCTGCCTCAAGTCTTTACATAGGCACTGGGTGTAATCTCATCGGGAGGATGTCCCTTCAGCGTGAGAAGAAAGTTTGCCCTGAAAGCTGAGTGTCTACAGAATGAATTCTAAATATTTCCTCTTAAGAGTTTTTAGTCCTAAATTGCTTAAATGATTAGCTGAAGTTTCTCTGACTAACTTCAGGCAGAAGTAGCATTTCTGGCTGGTTGGTTTGGGCATCAAAACCAACCAGTGTCTTCGGACATCTGTACTATAGAGACACCCTTATGCTAAAACTCGACGCCAGAACTACCCTTACAAAAATAGCACATTTCCGTTCATGCAGAACGGTGATTAGACTTTTCCAACACAACTCATACTTTTTAAAAGGCGCGTCAGAATTTTAAAGTGCATTAAATAAAGGGCATTGGCACATTAATGCAGCTCCCTTTGAGGAAAGATGCCTCATAATTTCCGCTGAACCGTTGCACAAACCTTCAATAAAGAAAGTTCTCAAAGGAAAAAAAAAATCCTCCCATCCACACATTCTTGATTTTGAGAACAGTGTCCTTGAGAATTAAATGACTTTATATATGTATAAAACTTAAGTCTTTAAGGTGCCTTGTTTTACATACTTAAGGAAGGGCGAGAAAGATCCCAGGGAACTGTTGTTAACTTACATTAAATATTCTGCAGACACAGGTTCTTCTACTGGGTGATTTTTTTTTTGATAGATGCTACTTCCTTCTACATCTAAATATGCATTTATATGAAACCTGGCTTTTTGCATTAAGGGCTTTCTGTATTAATGGGACCACGGCATTGTAAACATTCTGGAAAAGTAGCAGGAACGGTGACAGGTGGATTAGCTCTCTCTTCACTTAGGCTTTTGCCCGCTTGTCTCTGGCAGCTGCGCAGATGTAGTTTATGCCACAAAAGATAAGGGTTTACGCATAGAGAGTACTGGCATTATGTCGCGCGCCCAGTTTACAGTTCTATGGCATGGTGTTCATGCCTGCTAAAAGTGACATTGAAAATACAAAATGCGGTGGCACATAAAACCCCAACCCCAAATTAGGCAGTCTTTCAAGACTGCGAGAGAGTTCACCGAATGGCAGCAAAAGCATGAACACCAGCTGGAGATACTTGTTTGGTGAACATTTTTCCCCCTCTGTGGCCAAGCATATTTCGAAGTTAATCTCTTCACCAAAGGAAACTGGAAAGACAGAAAAAATAGTGGCCAGAGAACATCTTAAGGCGCACACACACACACACAAACACACACACACACACACACACACACACACACACACACACACACACTGTTTGGGTTAGAAAGAAATGTGTTTCAGTTTGACAACTTTTTTTTTCTATTTACTAAGCTTATGTCAGTCATACTTACGGTCAGGTTGGAACATGTAGAAAACAATGTAGAAAACAAAACAAAACAGAAAAGAATTTTGCTGCGAGCAGCATTCATAGCAGGATTAATCGGACTTCTGGATGGTGGCTGTCCTCCCAACAAAAAGATCTGGTAGCTCAGCCTGCCCAGATAAGTAAGCTGAAGAGTTACTCAAGTTCATAGTTTAAGTAATGGCTTTCACCTGTAGGCGTCTAGCCAGGGTCTGTTTTGCCAAGTGAAACACACAAAAGCGCTTCATTGGACTTAGTCACCCCTTTCTAAAACACACGTGGCACCATCATGCCTGCTCATTGATGGATTTTTTTATGCCCCATAATTTCCCTGGCTTTTTGCTCCTAAAAGCTGCCATCTCTCAACTCATCTCTTCCTCATTCCTTGTTATTTATGCACTCTGACTGATCCAGATTTCCTACACTGCAATCATTAACTGCCCCAAACTGGGCCAACCAAGATAGGGTGAAAATAGACAAGGTCACCAGAAATATTTACTGGTCACTAATGGTTTCCAGTCTTGGTTTAAGGGAGAGGAGATAAAAAATTTTCTAGGCAAAATTTAAGCTTCAAAGACCCAAACTGTTATATTTCTAAAGAAAGAGGTGTTCCCTCCAGCCCCATCCTTGAGGCACATAACTAAAACAACATGATAAAGCTTTTCTTGTCATGAAAACATGGCAATTTATAAATAAACAGAGGGTATTAATTCCTCATGCGTTGAGGTGCCGTACAGAATTTGATCAACACTGAATTCACAAAATGACAAAAGAAAGTGCTGTGGGCAATTTTTAGCATGTTCTAGTGACATGGGCATATTTTTGAAAAATAAAACATAAGACTGAAACACTTACCACCAGAAAGAGATTCTTTTGAGAAAGCCCTTTGAGATGTCAGAGACCAAGGCTCAATTTTCCTTCCATGAGAAAATGAATTGCACATTTATCTCAAGGGACAGATTACAGATTTTATAATTCTGGTAGAACAACCTAGCACAGCTTCAACCTCCCACATGTGTATACATTACTGTGTGTTGGGGGGGGGATGAGATGCACAAGCTCCATTAATAATAGCAGTTGCATGCTTAATTTCATGTGCACTGCACTGAAAAATTACTTCTTACTATCTAAAATAAAATTCAGGAAAAGAGCCTCGGAAATCAGGAGCTCTTCCAACATAACTTCCCAGTCCCAGGTGAACCGGTTGCTGGTAACTTACATCATTTAATAGACAAAATCTGAGGGCACTGTTCATGGATACCCTCAGGGCAGACTTGAAGTGAACAACTCAAAGATCAAGGACCTGCGCTCAACAAAGGAAGAGAAGTATTGTCAAAACCTTGTGATTCTTGATTCTTTATAGACTCAAGCAAGAGGGATACAGAGATTTTTACAGACAGATGCTTCTAATTGTGAAGTATACAGCAAATTAAAGAGTAAGTAAGACATGGAATGGGAGGCTTAAGTTAGAGGCTCAGATTTAAATCTAAATAATGAATTGAGTGAGGCAGGAGCTCCCTGTATGTGTCTGCTAAATCTCTTTTAATGCTGCTTCTACATGCATGTGCATGCGTGCATGTGTGCGTGTGTGCGTGCGTGTGTGGTTGAGCCCAGGAATATTTTACTTCTAAGCAACACCCTCACCCTCTAGTCCCATGTTATTATTTACTATTTATTTATTTATTTATTTATTTATTTATTTATTTATTTATTTTGCAGTACTGGGGTTGGAACCCAGGGGCAGTCTACCTCTGAGCTACACCCCCAGCCCTATTTTTTATTCTTTATTTTGAAACAGGCTCTCACCGAGTTGCAAAGGGCCTCATTAAGTAGTATCTAAGGCTGTCTGCAAACCGCGATCCTCCTGTCTCAGCCTCCCAAACGCTGGGATTACAAGTGTGTGCCACCACGCCTGGCTTCATTTTTCATTTTGAAACAGGGTTTTGCCAAGTTGCCAAGGGTCTCATTGAGTTGCTGATGCTGGCCTTGAACCTGCAATCCTCCTGCCTCAGCCTCCCGAGTAGTGAGTGGGATTACAGGTATAAACCACCATGACTGTTTTACCATTCTCCAACATTGTAATACAATTGAGGGTCATCCTCACTGTATTCACAGGTTTGTAGAATTTTAGAAGGACTAAAAGATGCTTTCTAGCCGGGTGTGGTGACGCACTTTTGTAACCCCAGCATTTGGGAGGCTGAGACAGGAGGATCATGGTTCTTGGACAGCCTCAGCTACTTAGCAAGGCCCTTTGCATTTCAATTAAACCCTGTTTCAAAATAAAGAATAAAAAATAAGACTGGGGGTACAGCTTGGGGGTAGAATGCCCCTGAGTTCCATCGCCAGTTTAAAAAAAAAAAAAGATGTTTTTGAGGCTCTTGTCTTATTTCTGAATTTTATGTGTCAATCTAGTCTTAATTAACCCCGTTATGTAAAATAAAAGTAAAAAAAAAAAAATTTTTTTGAGAGAGACCGAGTTATCCCAGGACTTTTAACTGGGATTTTCATGACCTTATAGGAAACTCTTTGGTCCAGACAAAGGGGCACAATTCATCACCCTTTGTTAACTCCCTCAACTCCCTATTTTCCATCGATGGCTCTGCCATTATCTCTAGGACCCAAGCCCCAAAGTCATTTTGGCCTCCTGTTTCCCACAAACCATCAAGGGGTGCTGCCTGCTGTATATCTGAAGACTTTCTCTTCTTCATTTTCCCTTCACTCCCGCTCGACACTAGCTCAAGCCCCTTGTCTCCCTCCTGAATCTTTGTGAGCCCCTCTGCCTCCTTCCCCTGGCCCCATTTCTCATCTAATATCTGATCTAGCCATGAGCTCCAGGAAATGACCTTCTCACCATATTTGAACCTTGTCATTCTGTAACTCAGTGTAATACTGATTAGCCTGGTATTCAGTAGCTTGTGATAGCTCCCCTCTCTATTTTTAGATTCATGATATAGAAAAAAAGACAATTAGCCAGGCATGGTGGCCCTTTGCCTATAATCTCAGCACATGGGAGTCTAAGACTGGAGGATCACAGATTTGGGATCAGTCTCAGCAACCTAGTGAGAAACAGTTTCAAAATAAAAAATAAAATCGATCTTGAGGTATGACTTGGAGGTAAAATGCCCCTGGGTTCAATTCCCAGAACCAAAATAATAATTAACTAACTAACTAACTAAATAAATAAATAAATAAATAAATAAAAGGACAACTCCACTCTGGATTTCAATGATCCCAGTTTTATCAGATGTTACCTTCCTTAAATTGAAAGAGCTGGTCTAGTGCGTCTCATGAATTTCTATTCTTGAAATGTCAGTTTCTGACCCTTGCCATCACTGTGTGTAAATCCTGTGTGCTCAAGGGTAGCTGAGCTAAGTTCTCCTCCCTTTTAACTTAGTTCATACTCTTGCATCTTCTGGATTGTTCCATCCAACTTTTCCCATAAGAACTTTTGTTCCATTGCTTTAGTGAGGACCTGGGCTCAGGATATGGGACAGAAAGCTCAAGCAGCAGTGGCTCAATCAGTGTTAAAAGATTATTGGTTTTCCACATGTATTTCTCAGTCTTAACCCGGGTATGAGACTGCTGTGCTGGGCATCTCACTGGGACCACAGCTGCTATGGGCCATGTGGAGAAGGGCCCCAGGCTCCTTCTCTCCCGTCATTTTGCCATTCTCCAGGCCTTGCCTTCATCTGCCTTGCCCAAGATGGGGCCTGTGGACAGGAGATAGAAGGAGGAAGTCCCTTGCCCAGGGATGTAACCCAAAGGTGCCTGCATGCAGTCTACTCACATCCTAGACACCAGAACCAACAAGGCCACACTTATTTGCCAAGAAGTCTTCAATATAGTCTTTATTCAGTACAGCCACAAGCCCAAGAATAGGAAACTCTAGAGAATAAGCAGGAAAAAAAAATATATATATATATGTATATATATATTGCCCGGTTCTACACTGGGTACCTATTGTGATACTTCTAGTGTATATCAACATGTATATGAGGATAGCTGGAATGGTGACTCTAGGAAAAGCCTTTGGAATCTCCCATTTCACGTGGCTGACCTGAGCTCACTGAAAAATCTAGGCATTTGAGGAAGTTGAGCTTCTCCAGGACTCGAATCCAATATGCAAAGATCAGGCCACCAGGTGTTGGGAGAATGGGAGAATATAACAGCAACCAATGCAAAGGTGAGCTTCTGCCCTGGCAGCAGAGCTCTATTTTTTGAGGATGCTCAGAGTCCCTCTCCTTTTTTATGGTACTGGGGATAGAACCCAGGAGCATTCCACCACGGAGCTATATCCCCAGCCCTATTTTTATTCTTTATTTTGAAGCAGGGTCTCACTAAATTGTGGAGGGCCTCAATAAGTAACTGAGGCTGGCCACGAACCTGGATCCTCCTGTCTCAGCCTCCCAAGTACTGGGATTACAAGTGTGAGCCCTCACCTTGGTCTAGTCCCTCTCCTTTTTGATGAAAATAGAATCCTTAATTCCTCCTAGAGTATGCCACTTTCTCACTCTGCATGGCAGGAGTGGGCAACAACTCAAGTACAGGAGGATACCAATAGATGACTGGATTGCAAAATTAAGGGAAATACACACAATGGAATTCTACTCAGCTATAAAGAACAGAATCATGGCATTCACAAGAAGATGGAAAGACCTGGAGAACATTATGTCAAGTGAGATCAGCCAAGCACAGAAAGAGAAGGGACATATGTTTTCTCTAATATGCTCAAGCTAGGGAGTATTAGGAATACCAGAGGGACTCCAGATAATGGAGGGGAAACCTCAGCAAAGCTAGAATGGAAGGATAGGAGAAGAAGAAGGCTGAGGTTGATTAATGGAAGAGCTACATGTGAATATGTGTAAAAGTACGAATGTAGCATGGTTAACCTGGACACTCATGAAAGGGGAAGCGGGGGGAGGAAAGGGCACCAAGTTCAGTCTGAATGTATGCCATTCTCAATATGATCCACATAAAAATAATTTCAAATATATAGAAAAAAGAATGTAAGAAGCCAGGATAAAAGGAAAGGAGGAGGAGGAGGAGGAGGAGGAGGAGGAGGAGGAGGAGGAGAAGGAGGAGGAGGAGGGGGAGGGGAAGGGGAAGGAGGAGGAGAAGAAAGAGGAGGAGGAGGAAGGGAAAGGAGGAGGGGGGAGGAGGGGGAGGAGGGGGGAGGGGAGGAGGAAGAGGAGAAGAAAGGGGAGAAGGGGGAGTGGGGAGGAGGGGAGGAGGAGGAGAAAGAGGAGGAGGAAGAGGAGGAGGAGGAAGAGGAGGAGGAGGAAGAGGAGGAGGAGGAGAAAGAGGAGGAGGAGGAAGAGGAGGAGGAGGAAGAGAAATAGGAGGAGGAGGAAGAGGAGGAGGAGGAGGAGGAGAAAGAGGAGGAGGAGGAGGAGAAATAGGAGGAGGAGGAAGAGGAGGAGGAGGAGGAGGAGATAGGAGATGGCAAGGGTCAGTAATGGAGTGGTTTTACTGAAGGGTTATACAACCTAAGTTCCATAGCGGTCGCTGGAATGGGCTCAAGGAGGGCTGTCTTGAGTTGTATCTCCTCCTCCTGTTCCCTGCCTATGCTCTTGGACACCCACACTGACACACTCGCTCCCACACCACGTTCCTGTCTGAGCACTCCTCCTCACTTCCTTAGCTACAGAATCATTCGTGGCCTCTTCACCAAGAAGAACGATGAAAGCCCAAACCACCGGTGGCCATTTTTGCCAAGATGTAGAGAAAAAACAACTAACAAAACTCCAAAGTTGAGGAAAGCATGCTTCAGAGGAGAGGCCAGAGAGTGTTGCAAGCGTGGTTTATGCCTCTCATTCCAAAAATGCTCAGGGACTATCTATGCATGGGAGCTAGTTGGTGGTGGTACTGGGGATGGAACCCAGGGTCCTTCTACCTCCAAGCTACACCCCTAGCCACATTTTATTTTTTTATTTTGAAACAGGGTTTCACTAAGTTGCAGAGAGCCTCCCAAAGTTGCTGAGGCTGGCTGGCCTCATACCTGCGATCCTCCTGTATCACCCTCCCAAGGACTGGGATTACAGATGTGCACCGCCATGCCTGGCTTCCATTGGAGTTTTAATACTTTCCACTTATTTTGCTCAGTTGTTTCAGCTGTATTTCTGTCACTTCCTCCCAAAATATGCCTCACAAATAGCAACTTTAAGAAATTCTTATCCCAGTGGAGGCAGAAAACACCCAAATTACCAAACTCCAACCCATACCACATAAGGCCAGTCCGACAAATTTATAAACAATAACAAGAATTTGCACTTATATTTCCAGGAAAAAAATGGTAGAACTTAGGAGCTTTTACAAAAACTATGCATTGGCCTTTGTGCCGCCTTTGTGCACGGGCACTAATATTGGCTTCGTAGATGACAATATTGACATCTGTCACTAATCTTAAGATTTCCAAAGTCTTTAAAATAAACTTCTTCAATGAAAAATGTGAGACAGCTTCCCTCTTGTTTAAACTTTGATTGAATTGTAAAGAGAAATTATTTTTCTTGCAGCTAATATGCAGGTGAGAACCTCATCTATTATATCCTTGGATGGCCTTGAGTCATCTCTGGCTCTTGCACGGTGGAATTCACACACCTCGGGTCCTTCTGAACGCCTCGCTTAAGGCTCTCACTCTGTGCCAAGGGCAGAATTCCACAGCCTTGGGCCTTGGCTCAAGAATGTTTTCTTTTCAGGGAGAGCCAGGACGAAGTTAGTGGCTCAAGCAGAATCCACGAAAAGCAGACAATATACTTGGTACTTACTCTCTACTCGAGGCCCCGTTCCCACTTGAGAGTGGATTTGGTGCTAAGTCTTCCACTGGTTTGAAAGGGATTATCAGAGCCAATGAAAGGAGTTTTGGAACCGGACAGATGCTAAATTTTGGGCCCATCAGCACGCAAGACTGACTTGGCCAGTGAAAAATCACCAGAATACTTGTGCCAATTCAAAAACACTCAAGGGCAGCACCAGAACCTCTGGGCTGGCGAGAAAGTCCCCGGCCATTCCCTCCTGTTGGCAGTGGCAGAGAAGTGAGTACCATGTGGAAATGCTCAGCTGTGAACCTGCAGGCAGCCTGCTGGGCTGGGAACAAGGCGGAGCCTACGTAAACAGGTTCCTTTCCAAACCTCCACCTCCTGCTCAGCCTTTGCCCAAGCCCACCCTGACAAGCTGGAACCCAGGGGTCATTTCTAGAATTCCAACCAAGATCTCAGATCTGACCCCCAAACAAGATCTCAGATCTGACCTCCCTCTCTCCTCTTTTGAGTTTCTAGAACCTGCCCAGGCCATGCAGGGTTTTGTAGGGATTTTTTTTTTCTTTTCTGAATTCCCTGCCAGGACCAACATTCTGTATAGATGGAGTTGCAGCCTACCGATAAGGCCTGATTTCAAGCATGCATGGACGTTTGTGGGGACACAGGATACTGTCATTTCCACTCAATGATGCCTGGCATGTTTCTAAATAATAATAATGACCGGCATAAACATTTACTATGGGCCTGACACTAATCTAATAGCTACACCTCGATTAGCTCATTTAATCCTTTCAAAATTAGAGATGAGGTTGAAAATGGCAAGATGTTTGGCAGAGTTTGTTCCAGCTGAATTTCTTACCAGAGTGTTTATGGCTGACTGCAGATCTGGTCCTCTTATAATTTATAAATGTGTAGAAGAGAAGAAGACCAAAGAGAAGAAATTGTGTGTCACAGTGGGAAGAGGAGGGCTGAGAAAAGGAAAACCTGGCACATGGACTTTAGTGGAGAAATGGCCCCCATCTTGTTCCAGCACTACCTTCCCTTTTTACCTCCAATTCCATCTAATATATCATACATATTTGTTGCTGGAACCTTTTAATCCTCTTTCCAAGTCTTCATATCATACTCCTCTAATAGCTCCCCAGGAACCCTAAAAAGAAATTAAACTTCCACAAACTTCCAGCAGCCCGGGCATGAGTTCCCCTTCACCTCCCTGAGCCCCACAGCTCGATTCTGCACTTCCCCTGCTTGTCATCCCTGGCGATACAATAATCAGAACAACGTGGTTTTTGGCAGCAAGCCTTCTTCCAGCTACAGAGTTCACAGGAAACAACGTAAATACACTATGTAAGGACAAAATGCACAATCTATATAAGACAAATATCAGCTTAATATTACAATACTGTCTTCAGGGTGCTTTATAGGGATTAATTACATGATGTCTGCGGAGCAGTTTGAGAACTGCCAGGAAAGGTACTATATAAATACAAGGTATGATTATTTTTAGGAACTTCTACGGCTGACATTCAGCATAGCATGAAAGAATGAAAAATTATCTTCATGTTCCCTGTCGCGGTAACAACTTCAGCTTAGGGTTTAGAAAACCCATTTATAGAAAGTGCTATAATTAAAAAATGCATTTCTTATATGAGCTCATTGGTGGAGCTTGATCTAGAGAAAATGAGATCTTTCTATGCACAAGCATCAGCCATGCATGGTGGCGCATGCCTGTAATCCCAGTCCGTACTTGGGAGACTGTGGCAGGAGCATCATAGGTTTGAGGACACCCTCAGCAAGTAGTGAGACTCATCAATCTAGTGAGACCTTGTTTCAAAATAAAAATAAGATAAGGCTAGCTAGGGGTGTAGCTCAAAGGTAAAGTCCCCCTGGGTCCAATCCCCAGTACCAAAAGGGGGGAAAAAGAAAACATGCTAACTCTCTAGAGCAAAGAAAGAAATTTAGAAATTTAATATATTTTCATTGAAATACTCAAGCCCAGATTCTAGTCCTGCTCCCTGTCTCCAGGTTCTCCTGAGCTGAGCAGAAGCCCACCCTGTAAATGGAACTTTTGGTCTTCCACTGGTTTCAGTGGGGAGAGCCCTGTTGGAGATCAAATGTCCAAATGACCCACTGACATGCCCACTTCCCTGCCAGACATGGTACCATTTAGATGTGCCCATAATGAAAACATTTCGTCCTCACAATGTCCCTTTAAATTAGGCACCATCATCGTCGCCGTCATCATCATCATCATCATCCTGTCATGTGATAGGCAGAAATAATAAACTGCACTTGACACAGATCTCTGATGGGAAATCATCTTTGTGGTCTAGTTCCCTGTACCAGAAACATTTTCCTACAGAAGTGGTCCCAAACTAGGTTCAAGGGTCAAATCTACTCTCCTTGGCCACCTGTAGAAGTCCACACCCAGTCATTTACATATGGCCCACTGATGAAGTTGGCCACACCCACTCATTAACATATGATCCACTGGTGAAGTTGATCACACCCACTCATTTACTTATGGCCCACTGATGAGGTTGACCACACCCGCTTATTTACATGGAGGTTGACCACACCCACTCATTTACATACTGTCCACTGCTGAACTATTCTGAAACCTTCCAAGGCAATACTTGAGTAGCTGTGCTGTAAGCCACATGGCCAGCAAAGTCTAACAGATGCACTGCGTGGCCCTTCAGGGGAAAAGTGTGCCGAGTCCTGGCCTGTGTCTTACATACTTCCATGCTTGCAAGAGGACTTCAGATACCGTTTAGCATCTCTTCTTCTCTGGCAGGATAAAACAGAAACCATACCACACTGATCACTATCTAATTCGGAAGCACACTGTCATCAAAATCTTTATCTTGGCATATGTTGGAATGCTAGTAATTCTATGAAAAACTGAGGGTTTTTATAGAATTTTAAAAAAAACTTCAAATTTGAAATCAATGCAGAATTTACCCAAGGTAACCTCATCTAAAGTGGAACAGAAAAATCAGTAATATAAAGATTATATATGCATATATGTACATATGTATATACATATATATACTAATTTCAGCCCTATCAACAACATCTTTTCTTCAGTGCCTTTTCTATATATATATATATATATATATATATATATTAATATTATATCTTTATATTTCTGTTATATATATCAGGAGTTTCAACAAATATTTTTATAACAGTAACATATATATATATATACTGTATATATAGTATGTGTGTGATGATTATATGAATACATAAATTAGACTGAATAATCTAAATGAGCAGAAGAAGATTTGCTAAGAAAAACTGAGATGGAGCAAATTTTTCTAAAGGATGGGATGCCTATTAGGAACGCGCGTGTGTGCACGTGCATGCATGTGCATAAGTCAATCCATCCTACTATAGATGTGGACCAGCAAATGTGAGATGTATGGGTTGCCACAGAGATGTCTGCATGTCCATCCTCATGGGTCCAGCAGGTGTGACTGATATGATTCCTGCTCCTTTATCTGATGAGCCTGAACACAACTTCAGAATCCTCCTTAACAGAATTCCAGTCATGGATTAAGCAGAGCTAATTCTGACATCTCTTCAGAATAGAGCCTCACTACCAGTGGAAGCCAGGCGATCTCAGTTGTCATCCCAACCTTAATTTTAGAAATTAAGTTCACTTCCACTATTTGTATCTTGGGCTTTTCCTATTTAAACTAAGGCTAGTTATTTCTTATCCCTTGCCAAAGTGTGGGCAAAATAAGAAAGAGGTTAATGAGCTCCCAATAAGTTAAACAGGCTAAACAATGGTAAAGTATTATTTTATGGTATTGATATTTGATCAATATAAAATATGAGAAATAAGATATAGAAGTTACAAAATTAAGGCTTTCCTGACATGAACAAACAGTTTAGCTGGATGTTTCCTACAATGAATTCCTTCTGTAGATTTGTACCATAAAATTTTTCTGCTTGGAAAAAACATAAAAGTGACTTCTTGGGTTGAAGAAAATTACATAGATAAGACATTGAAGAAAGATGTTGCTGCTGATGGGTTGAAATCAGTGTTCCTAGAGTTCATTTCACAATTATTTATAGAATACTTACCACTGGGAAGTGATGCATGATGTCAGGTGCTTTTGAAAACATAATGATGTACGAAGAGGAGTCGTTGGTCCCCTCAACTCTATTTTTTAAGTAAAGTGGTAGAATGGTATGAGTTTGGAATTGTGTTAAGCCACTAGCTAAAAATTGCAATCCAACGTATTAAACAAAGAAAGGTGTCTTTTTATCATGTAACTAAAAGTCTAGTCGGTGATTGTTGATTTAGTTCAGTGACTACTCAAGATGACAGGCCCAAAAACCATCCTAATCTCTTGGAAATATCATGTTTCCAAAGCTGCTGGAACCCCAGCCAGCTTATTCAAATGTCAGGCAGGACGTAAAAAAGGAGAGACTCACCAGGCGTGGTGGCGCACACTTGTAATCCCCGCGCTTGGGAGGTGGAGACAGGAGGATCGCGCAGGTTCGAAGCCAGCCGCGCTGGCTTTAAGAGACCCTGTTTCCAAATTTAAAAGTATAAAAATAGGTCCGGGAGTGTAGCCCGGAGGTAGAAGGGCTTCCAGGAACCCCAGCACCACAAAAAAAAAAGAGAGAGAGAGACTCTACCCAATGATTTTTACTTATGTTTTGTTGTGTGTGTGTGTGTTTATTTCAATAGTGTAAATATATATTAATACATAATATAATATGTATATTAACATATATAAAATGTATTATCTTATGTAATTATGCATTGTATGTTTATATTATACTATACTTTATATCATATTGTATATTATTATATAATAATATAGTAACATGTTACTATATATATTATTCTATCAGTGCATTATATTCTCATATTATAACATAGTTCATAGTGAGGGTGGCATACATGCGCACAGCACTTGGTGAGTTTTCTCCGGGTCCCTCCCTTCCCCATACATGATAATAAGACTGGCACTGTTATTCTCACATATGTATGTAAATGCATGGAAGTGATTCCTTCGTTGATTCTCCCTCTCCTCCACGCCTTCCCCCAAACAACCTCCCTCACACCATGGGAGTTTCTCCATTATCTGAAGTCCCAATGGAATCCCAATGACTCCCTAGCTTTTGCAATTAATGCGTGCTAAGGTAGAGAGAAAATATATAATAAAAAGGGGGCAGAATAGGTTGGGTTCCATATTTATTTCATTTTATTATTGTAAGAGTGACCTTCCGAAAAAGGTTAGGGCATAATTAAACATAATGAACATTAAACATAATGAACAAATATCAGTCCAAGTTGTTGTTGCTTTGTGGTGCTGGGGGTTGAACTCAGGGGTGTTTTACCTCTAAGCTATACTCCCAGCCATTTCTTTTTTGAAACAAGGCTTTATTAAGTTTCTGAGAGTCTCACTAACTTGCGGAGGCTCATCTTAAACCTGAGATCCTCCTGTTTCAGCCTCTCAAGTACTGGGATTACAGACATTCACCACCATGCCTGGCTTGAACCCAGGTTTCTGGAAAACAGGTAAAAGAACCAAATGCATACACTGGGCATTGAACTCAATCAAAACAATAATTCTCTGTGTCTGAAATATATGGAATCATGAGATATTATGTGAGAGTAAAAATCAATGCCCCCATTGATTAGCAGCAAAGTAAGGTAGGTATGTGCTGCAGTATGTCACCTGAGCTTGGTGGTTCCAAGAATCTGGGCATCAACACCTTCCCAGCATCTGCCAACATCTGTACTAAACCATCCTCTTTTCAGAGCAACTTTAAGTGTGCAGTCTAATCTGTCAAAATTACTGATTTCTGTTAATTCACACATTAGAAATTAAGGTTCTCCAGGGCCTATTGCTACTTTCAAACATATAAGGAAAAGTAAGAATAGGTTTGGGGGCAAAGGCCAACGGAGAGTTCTCTTCTAAAGGGTCTTTCTAAAGTCACTTGGGTAACTGGACAAGTGGCCAGAGAGAATTCCTGCATGGAGACACAACCCAAGTAGTCATGTTCTAAGGAAATGTTCAGATGAGTCATTTCTAATTTTTTTCATGGTGAAGTTATCTTTACTCTTTAAAAATTTCTTTCTCTTTTGGTATAACTCAGTTCCCACCCTGAACATCTACCCAATGCCATTTTTCTGATTACTATAGAAAGAGGTGCAGGACTGTTTTAAGTGCTAAGACAATAGAGAAAAAACAGACTGACAAAGGTTCTGCCCAAGAGAAACCGGTGTATTGGGATAAGACTGACCATAAACATATGAGCAAACTAAAGGAATCACACTTACAATTACCAAAAAAACAGTTACCAGAACTGATGGATTTTACAAGGAAGATAAAATTTTACAAGGGTAATGAGATATGAAGTCCCTGGCATTAGACATACAACTTTGGCTTGGATGGTAGAAGAAGGCCTCTAAAAGAGACTTTTAACCAGGCACGATGGTGCATGCCTGTAATCCTAGTATTTGAGAGGCTGAGACAGGGATATAACAAGCTTCAGGCCAGCCTCAGCAACCTAGCAACACACTCAGAAACCGAGAGAGACCCTGTTTCAAAACAGCAAAAAAAAAAATTTTTAAAGGGATGAGAATTTAGCTCTCTGGAATCAACACACACACACACACACACACACACACACACACACACACACACACACACACACTTGTCCAGAGAACAACATGTCAATCAAGAAACAGCTACCCAAATATGTAGGGTCAAGGACCATAAAAATGGTAAGATTTGGGGCAGATCAAGTTTGGATTGTCTGAGGTTCAAGTTTAGATTAGATTAAGGGAAAGAGTGGGGCTCATTTGACTTGCACCAGAATGGGTGGTGGCCTATGTACATGGATAGAAGTTGGCAGATTTCACTGCATGGCTTAGTGGATGAGTTAAGACAACGGGTTGGTGGTCAGTAGAGTTGGAAAGCTTTACACTGATGAAATTACACAATCTGTTTTGTACCATAGAATCCACTCTCGAGGAGACGGGTTGCAGGGAGGCAGTAGGAAGCGGGAAGTAGAGAACAGAAGCTGATGCAGAAATCCAGCTCAGAGGCTACTGGGCTTGGAGGTAGGAGGTGTGGTGGGTTTGGAATACAACTGACTAGACAGGGTGCAGGATTCATGAGTAGTTTTGATATACAGTATGCAGGGAGAGCACATCAAAGATAATTCCCAGCTTTGGAACCTGAACATCTGGTTAGATGGTAATATTACTTAGTCAAACTCATTCTGTACTGGGCATGCATTTGCAGAGTGGAGGAGCTAATAGTGCTATTCAAGAGAAATTTAGTAGACACCCACGTGGAGACATCCAGTATGCGTTGGGTAAATGAGCTCAGGGAGTATTAGACTTGGCACCACCAATCTTCATTTAAATTGTCAGGAAAGGTGAGGGCCACACCGAATGATCTGAAAGAACTGTAGTTTTTAAGATGATATCTCAGAGATAACTAGGGATGAGAGAGGATCAAAGGAATTCTCATAAGTAATATTATCATCCTTATCTGTAGAAAGGAAGGGTAACATCATTAGCTAGGTGAGCACTGGGAGACTTGACAAAGTAAAATATAATGCACGGGGAAGATCCTAAATAATAATATTTAAAATTGTCTAAGGAAAATATTTTGGATTAACTTTCAATGGGCTTATTCAAATAAATATCCAGCCTACAAGGTTAAGCTCTACTACATTGAGTTTTGTCTTAGTAGAAATGAAATTTCACCCAAATTCAACATATTTTCCAAGTATTAATTTTTCAACTAACATGGTATATCCCTACAATAAACTTTAAAAAATATGCTAACTACAAGCTGGGAAAGGTGGTACATGCCTATAATCCCAGTACTGGGAAGGTTGAGACAGGGGAACCTCAGGTTTGAGGCCAGCCTTAGCAATTTAACAAGACCCTCTTTCAAAATAAAAAAGGAAAATAGAGGTGGAAGTGTTTCTCAGAGATAGAGCGTCCTTCTTGGGTTCAATTTCCAGTTATACAGACACACACACACACACACACACACACACACACACACACACACACTGTAGATAATACATACATACATACATGATACATACATGCATTATATATATCATATATATTATGGTGTATATTTGTGTGTGTATGTGTGTTATAAAAATACCAATGACAAAGCAAGGAGATCTGCTACAAGAAAAAGAAAGTTGTAGCCGGGCGTGGTGGAGCACGCTTGTAATCCCTGCTCTTGGGAGGCTGAGACAGGAGGATCGCGCAGGTTCGAAGCCAGCCTCAGCTGCTTAGTGAGGCTCTCAGTAACTTAGTGAGACCCTGTTTCAAAAACAATATTTTAAAAATGGGTCTGGGAGTATAGCCCGGAGGTAGAAAGCCTCTGGGTTCCAACCCCAGTACCACCAAAAAAATAAAAAAGTTGTAATTTGTGGTAGCTCTCAGAGCTTATTTATTTAAAGCAGGCATCTGAAAACTCTGACCCATGGGTGAAATCATAACAAGCCTTCCAGAGGTTTTTGTAAATAAAGTTTTATTGGAAGTAATCATGCTCATTCATTTACTTATTGTCTGTGGCGGTTTTCATGCTTTTATTGTTATTACAGAGAAAATGCAATCACAGAACCAAGTAGTTACACAAGATACCATATGACTGGCAAAACATAAAGTATTTACCATCTGATCCTTTGCAGAAAAAGTTTGCCAACCCCAGATCTAAAGGGCTCGAAGGACACGGTGGACTCTTAAGCGAAGTGGGGAATGTGTAGAAGGTTGAATGTGGCTTTCCAAAGAGAGAAAAAGAACGCTTTGTATAATGCTACCTTCTTTTCCCAATGCCCCACTCAGCCCTCTCCTACTAGACAAGGGTAAAGAAGAGTTGGAATTCTCGCCCTCCAGAGAAGGAAGATTGGGAGAGTGGAGGGGCTCCCTTGCCCGGGTGTCCTGAGGAAGCTGGCCGGTGGGGCTTGGAGCCTCCCTTGTCTTAGCAGAGCAGAGCTCTGCTGCCTTTCTGTAGCTTCTACCCGGTCTGTGCCATCACTCCCCCCCCACACACACACACCCACACGGCTTTGCCTCTGAAAGCCCAGCAACCATCTAACCGCTCCGGCTTTCTGCTCAAACTATGTTCCAGGCTTCGAAAACACTTGGCAAGTTTTTGTTATTACATAAGAAGCCCCATTAGCAATAACATCTAGGGGGAATCTTGGTAAAATAACTTTCTGTGAACTACTGGGGCTTTCTTCAATTCTTGACCCTTCTGTGTGGTGTGTGTGTGTGTGTGTGTGTGTGTGTGTGTGTCTGTCTGTCTGTGTGTGTGTGTGTATATATATATATATATATATATATTTGTGATTGGTGTGGACATATAGACACACATATATATGTGGAGGGGGAGGATTGAACTCAGAGACATTCTATTTCAATCTACACCCCAGCCCTATGGTTTTTTTTTTGTGTGTGTGTGTGTGTGTGTGTGTGTGTGTGTGTGGTATTGAAGATGGAACCCAGAGACTTTCTACCTCTGGGCTATACTCCCAGACCTATTTTATATTTTATATGGAAACAGGGTCTCACTAAGTTGCTGAGAGCCTCACTAAGTAGCTGAGGCTGGCTTCGAACCTGCGTAATCCTCCTGACTCAGCCTCCCAACTACCGGGATTACAAGTGTGCGCCACCACACCCGGCTGGTTTTTTACTTCTGAGCTGCACCTTCATCTCTATTTTATTTTTTATTTGTAAACAGGGCCTCCCTAAGTTCCTGAGTCTGGCCGTGAACCTGCGATCCTCCTGTCTCAGCCTCTCAGATACTGATATAGGTATGCAAAAGCTTCTCTTTTTAAGCATAACAGAAGGAAATATGCAAATGTCTTTGCTCAGTAGAGGATACAGGAAGATGAGGAGTTTCTGGGAGTCTGTTTGTTTCTTTAAAGTATTACCAACTGCCAGGCATGGTGGCACATGCTTGTAATCCCAGTGGTTGGGAGGCGGAGACAGGAGGATCGTGCAGGTTCAAAGCCAGCCGCACTGGCTTAAGAGAACCTGTTTCCAAATAAAAATATAAACTAGGTCTGGGAGTGTAGTCCGGAGGTAGAAGGGCTTCCAGGAACCCCAGTACCACCAAAAAAAAAAAAGAAAGAAAGAAAGAAAGAAAGAAAGAAAGAAAGAAAGAAAGAAAGAAAGAAAGAAAGAAAGAAAGAAAGAAAGGAAAAGAAAAGAAAAGAAAAGAAAAGGGGAAAAAAAGTATTACCAACTGAAAAATAGTTCATTCCACTGGTACCAGGTAGTAAAATTCTAAGCATACCTCCAGCCCCTTTTATTTTTTATTTTTATTTTTGAGGATCTGGGGATGGAACCCAGGGGCATTCGACCTCTGAGCTACAGTCCCTGACCTATTTTTTATTTTTTATTTTGAAACCAGGTCTCACTGAGTTGCAGAAGGGCTCACTAAGTAGCTGAGGCTGTCCACGAACCACGATCCTCCAGTCTCAGCCTCCTGAATGCTGGGTTTACAAGCGTGTGCCACCATGCCCGGCTTATTTTTTATTTTTGAAATAGGGTCTCACTGAGTGGCTCAGGGTCTCCTTAAGAGAAGAATTTTCTGCCTAGAACCTGCAGTCCTCCTGTCTCAGTCTCCCAAAGTACTAGGATTACAGGCAAGCACCACTTCCTATTTTTGACAAAGTAATGCAAAAAGTCAACCTTAACAAGAGAGACTAGATAAAAAGCATATGGACATTCTCTACTGTATTTGAAATTTGGCAGTTTTTTTCTATACATCTAAAATGGCTCCAAATTTAAAAGTTTATTTAAAAAAACACATCAAGTCAAAAATCTCTAACCTTAAAAATGTTTGTTTCACCTAATGAAATACAAACAAGAAAATAATGTTCTATGAGCTACAACAAAGGTATAGAAGCAAGAAGAGTATATAGTCAGCTCAGCCCGAGGGCTGCTCTCTGCTAAGGGACAGCCACATTGTATTCAGGAAGTAGAGAAGGAAGCTGGGCATTTCAGGCATGGACCACTTGCTAAGGCATCCTAGCCAACCTCAGGATTTTTTGTAATATTCTGATAACTACAAGAGTCTGGTTTAGCAAAGGTGTATGGTGTCTAAAAGAGAGGGGCTGGACCAAGAACTAGAGAAGAATGGGATGACAGACAATTTAAAAAAATAGCTTTATTGGAGTCAAGTATGGTGGTGTACACCATGTGTGAGCACACATATATGAGTACTTGGGAGGCTGAGACAGGAGGATTACAGGTAGGAAGTTAGCATCAGTCAGCAGCTTAGTGGGGCCCTCAAAAACTTAGCGAGACCTGTTTAAAAAAAAAAACTTGAGAAAGAGGGAGTGAGGAGGGAATGGGGTGAGAATTGGTGAAGGGCTAAATGTGTGATGTGTGCGTGTATGCCTCTAACATCCTGTACCTCATAATGATGTATGATTACAATGCACCATGACATTTTTAAAAAGATAAAATAGGGCTGGGGATATAGCTCAGAGGTAGGTTGCTCCTGGGTTCAATCCCTACTACAGCAACAATAAAAACAGAAAGAAACAATAATAAAAAACGTTAATTTTTTAATAAGACAATTTCAATATTTTCAGTATTTTAATAAGACAATTTCATGTCTTATTGACATGAAATTGGCTCACAATAGATTTCACATATTATATGTAAAGTATGCAACACAATGAGTTTCAATACGTGAATACACCCAAGAAACCATCACTACACATGCTTAAAAACTTCTATGCTTTACTAGATTTTTAGGCTTAGTGAACTAGAAACTCCCCTGTTTTTATTATAGGGTTACCTACTGGCCCTCAATACTATGCTATGGCCCTGAAGACCATGAGCTTATCCATCACCCTCAAAAGCCTTTCTCACATCTCTCCTGCAGACTGGCCCCTCCTCCATCCCAGGCAGCCACTGACCTGCTTCCTATCACTGAAGATTGGATTGCATTTTCTAGAATTTTAGAGAGATGGCATCATGCATCTTTAGAGAATGAATTACATCCTTCCAAAATGCATATGGTCAAAGTCCTGATTCCCGGCGCTTCATAAAGTGACTGTATGTGGAGTTTTTAAAGAGATATTTAAGTGAAAATGGGGTCATGAAGGTGACTCTAATCCAATCTGACTGCTGTCCTTACAAGAAGAGGATATTGGACACAGATCAGTAGAGAGGGGGGACCACAGGAATACAGACGAAGGAGGTAGCCATCTGCAAGCTAAGAGGAGAAAATTTGAAAGATGCCAACTCTATCAGCATCTTGGTCTCAGACTCTGGCCTCCAGCACTGTGAGACAGTGTGTTTCTGCTGTTTAATCTGCCAGCCTGTGCTACTTAGTTATGACAACCTTCATAAAGTAACATATATTTATATATAACTATATACTCTCTTCTGTGTAGCTTTTTCACTCAAGCATATTTACACTGTCTTGAATAGCCACAGATAATTCTTTTTATCATACTGCATCATGTAAATATATCACAGTTTGTGTATTCTTTCATTATTAGTGACTATTTAGGTTATTTCCAGTTCCTGATTATTATGAATAAGGCTATTATGAATACATATATACATATATAGAGATATGTCTTTTTTAACAAATCTCTCTCTCTCTCTCTCTCTCTCTCTCTCTCTCTCTCTCTCTCTCTCTCTCTCTCTCTCTCTCTCTCTCTCCATGCTGGGAATTGAACCCAGCAGCATTCTACCCTTAGGCTACACTCCCAGCACTTTTAATTTTTTTATTTATCTTTTTCTATGGTACTAGGAATTAATCCCAGGGACATTCTACCTCTAAGCTACACCCACAGCCCGATTTTTTATTTTGAAACAAGGTCTCACCCAGTTGAAGAGGACCTAACTAAGTAGCAGAGGCTGGCTATGTATGAAACAGCAATCCTCCTGTCTCCGCCTCCCAAGTACTGGAATTACAAGCGTAAGCCACCAGGTTCAGTTTAATTCTTTATTTTAAAACAAGGTCTCCCTAAGGTGCAGAGGCTGCCTTGAACATGCAATCCTGTCTCAGCCTCCCAAGCACTAGAATTAAAGACCTAAGGCCTGTGCCGCCACACCCAGACAAATGCTTTCATTTTCTTTAGGTAGTACTGAGGAACATAATGACTAGGCTTTGTGGTAAATACACACTTAACTTTATAAGAAACTGGTGAAGAATTCTTCAAAACGATTGTCAATTTATGTGTTCCAGCAATTTCCAAAAGCTCCATTTGCCCCCCGTCCTCCTGAACACTTGATGTGGTGAGTCTATTTAACTGTAGCCGTTCTGATGTGCGATGGTATCTCATGGATGTCTAAATTTGTATTTTACCATGGTTACGAATACTGAGCATCGTTTCATGTTCTTATTGGCCCTCTGTGTATCTTCTTTGGTGGTGCCTGCTTAAATATTTTTGTCAAGGACCTTTTTAGCCAATTCCAAAGAGTTGGGACTTTATTCCATCTGCGGTAGGAGACCAGGGGTAGATTCTGAGAGTAGAGCGGCACAGAGGCGTCTTTGATGTGGGGAGCCCCGCTCTGTGGAAGTGAAGGAGAAGAGCGAGGGAGCGCCAGGGGCCTGGGCAGCATGGATGAGGAATGGAGGGAGCTGGGAGATGGGAGAGACACCTGAGGCTGCGCCACGAGTGGCAGGTTGCAGAGCTGTTTGCAGGAAGACTCTACATGTCTCTCCAGTTGGTGGGGAGCCGAGGGGCAGGTGGTAGGTTAGGATGTCTCTGGGACTCCCAGCTTGACTGGGATTAAGTGATCCAATGGGAATGGTTACCATCTAGTAGTGAGCCTGGGCCAGAGGTCAGTCACCTTGTTGATGCCGGCTCAAGGATTTTAAAGAGTCAAAAGGAGGAAGCTAAAAGAGGTTCATTTTTTGGCATTGGTAAAATTATCACCACCTGCTAATTTCATGAGTCGCTGCCTCCTTACCACCCTGGTTGATAAGGACCTTTACTCTGAGTCCAGGAATCCCCAGGCAGACCGTTAGCCCTCTAGTTAATACTTTATATTGAAACCCTTTGCCCCAACATGAAGCAGTGGGCTTCTCTCAAGGTGAAGCACCTGGTGTTATACCTCTACCAGCTCTGTCTGAAAGAGCACCCAGAAACAGGCAGGTGCTCGATTTAGTAAGTCCAGGTCCATTGACAGAAGGGTTGTCAATGTACAGAAGCCAAGCAACGGGACGGTGACAGTCCCACACACCTCCTACTGTGTGGTCAGTGACGCTCAGAACACCTTTGCAGTTGTCCACGGCGTGGGCTTGGTCTTAAGGAAATGGTGTCAAGTTGAAGAGATAATTAGTTTTCTTCCAAGTGAGAGCTCTGTATTTGCTCTATTGCCAGGAGGAAAATAGAGGCCAACCGCCCGCCTGCAGCCCTGAGTCACAACCCTCCTCTGTGTTTTTCTGCACCGAGAACTGGGGGTGTCCCCATGCCTGTAGCCGGCCCCGGTGCCTCCCAGCATCACCTACATCTCGGCCTTCAGCATCGCATCCCTCGGCACAGTCCGATGAGTCGGTTCCCAGGCAGCAAGGAGACGTGGCGGGCCCTGGCAGGCCTCGGCAGGATTTCTGTATCCTGGGGCTGGCGTTCAGTCATCTGCACCATCCTGTTTTCTGGGAGGTGTTCTTTTGTTGGAGAGTTCCCCAGTGTCTGTTGTTATGTTTGAGACTGACTTTTGTTCCAGACTAGTGGGCTGGGGAGACAAGACTGCACTAAGCGATACAACATGAACAGAATGCGCGCAACATTTTCCAATCTCCCCCCCTTCCTTACGGAGCATCCCAAATCACTCCCTCCTCTTGTTTCTTCCCCCTATATTCTCAGCCATCCATGAAAGCTCGCGAGTTCTGCCTTGCTTTTGGAACTGTAGTCTGTAGGGAAATGTCAAGCAAGTGACCACGGCCGCCCGAGGGCACAGTCGTCTTCTACCCTCTCCATACCCTGCAGACCCCTCTTGCCTCTTAGCTTTCCAGCTGGACGCTCATCTCATGATTTATAACACGCGTTCTGTTTCACTCATCCGTGTCACTTTCTCCCAGAGACGAATCATAGATGGATGGCATGCTCACTGAAATCAGTGGGAATTTGTCAGTTAAGAACAGACTTCTCCCTGAGCCTAGTGGCACAAACCTATAGTAGCAGTAGGCTGAGACAGAAGGATCACAGTGTCTAGGCCAGCCTCGGTGACTTAGACCCTCGGCATCTTAGGGATGGATACCCTGGGTCAAAATAGAACTTAAAAAGAAAAAGGGGCTGGGAGTGTAGCTTGGAGATAGAATGTTTCTAGGTTAGATCCCTAGTATGAGAAGGAAGAGGAGAAAGAGAAAGAGGAAAGGAGGAAGAGGAGGAGAGAGGAAGGGAAGAGAAGAAAAGGAAGGAAGGAAAAAAGAAAAAACACAGTTCTCTGTTTTTCTGGGAAGAGAAAGTAAAAAATTTAGCACTATAAGAACATGGAGGAGGCAGGTACCTCACCTCTAGTAATTATGGCACCGCAGTCCCTGCTCTTCAATAAAGACTAGTGCTCTGTTTGGGCCTATAATTTCTTTTCTTTCTCATGTCAAAAATAATATTATCCTCCAACAGCTTCTTTTAAGCTGAAAATTATTATGCTTTCGTCCCAAGCCAAAGAGAAATTTATTTTGGAAAGTTTGAATCAAAATTTCTGAGTTACTCATGAAGGAAAAGGTCATGAAAACACAACATTTCTGACTTTCTTGGTTGTCGTCCTCTTTCAACTTCTTCTTTTATTTTTTTTTAATTAGGTTTCTCAGGTTTTGAAATTCCCTCCATTCAAAAATCACTTTTTAAAAAAACAAACCTGAACTTTTTTAATGCCCTAGAGTTCCCACAACAAAATAGCTGTGAGCTTTACTTACAAGAATACTACTTAAAATTTTAGAGTACATAAGTAAACTCTCTGGTTATAACCAGTTCATTAATAATGCTAGTTGAGTACTTGGGAGGCTGAGATAGAAGGATCATAGGCTTGAGACCAGCTTTAGGAACTGAGCAAAGCCCTCAGCAACTCAGCGAAAATTTTTTTTCATCGAAAAATAAATACATTTCACGGTTTGCGGCCAGCCTCAGCTACTTAGTGAGGCCCTCTGCAACTTAGTGAGACCCTGTTTCAAAATAAAGAATACAAAAAAATAAGGTAGGGGGTGTAGCTTGGAGGTCGAATGCCCTTGGTTTCCATCCCCAGGCCTGCAAAAACAAATGAATGAATGATTGAATGAATGAATGAATAAATAAATAAATAAATAAATAAATAAATAAATAAATAGGGCCGGGGTGTACCTCAATGGTAGAGTACCCCTTGATTTAATCCTCAGTACTACACTTGATTTTAGGGCCAAGAAGCTACCGATCCTCAGTACCAGAAAAAAATATAATACTTATTGGTCCTCTCTTAGTTAGACATATTATCAGCTAGGGATATGAATCACATTAATAATGGGCAACCCCTACCATAATGCACACCTACTCTCCGACAGTCTTACATTCTGGAAATAGATAACTCTTCAAATGAATATAAAGAGCCCCATTAGAAAACTGAACTCCGTGATGCGTTTCATTGTTTCCCAAATTTTCTATGTTAAGTATAAATTAATAAATCTTATTTAAAAGTCACTCACACCCTGCTGTTAAAGTGTCCCCTTGCTCTCTGAGCCTCCCTCTTTAAAACTATTGCATGATGGAAAATGAGCAGAAGATACAAATTATGAACCAAACATGCGCTTTAGTAATCTAGCTGTATTTGTAATTTCACATTCCCTCAGGTTGTGGGAAGTAATTAAGTGCTTTTGCTTAAAAGGCCACCTGGGGGCTGGGTCCAGAAGTAAATTGTGAATAGAGCCAAGAAATGACATTATGGGATTGTTTAATTCTATCCAAAAGAACTTAAAATATGACTCACTGAAGGTAACTCACAATGAGAAAAATCTATGTAGGAAAAACTAAGAATCGGTATGCATAGTTGTGTCTTTGAGTAAATCTTAGTGTTTTAGTAACTCGAGCATGACTCAGAGCTGTCTGAGATCTCTCAGGTGGGCACAACCCAGGTAAAACCTCACTCGCCTTCACAATGGACCGGTCGCAGCTCTGAAGGCACAAGCATACAGCTTGAAGGTTGGGGAGGAGAAGTAGGTCTCACTTCCGGCCAGTCACACCTTAGAGAAATAAGGATCTACCGGATCCTTTGGCTATTTTCAGGCAAACTAAAAATCTGGGATTTTATTCAAATGAATCTAATTCTTTTAAGTGTTGCTAGCCAATAATAATTTTTTTTAAGTAGTGAATAGAAAGATCAGAACACAATCGTGTGTACGATATGGTTCAAGCCAGGCGTGGTGGCACACGCTTGTAATCCCAGCATTTGGGAGGCTGAGACAGGAGGATCGCAGTTTGTGTCCAGCCTCAGCTACTTTGTGAAGCTCTTTGCAACTCATTGAGACCCTGTTTTAAAATAAAGAATACAAGATAGGGCTTGGGGTATAGCTCAGAGGTAGAATGCCCCTGGTTCCATCCCCAGAGCTGAAAAAAAAAAAAAAAAAAAAAGATGTGATTTTAGAGCCAACAGTTCGCAATGTTCAGTTCATAGAAGTCATTATAACTAAATATATCTCTTATTTCTGCACACATCAAAATATAATAAAAATGTGTTTTTGTAAGAGAGTTCAATTTTCTTCTGCCTTAACCGAGATTCATTTGGGTTTTTATGTTCATGGCTCTCCAGGTATGCGGTATGTGTGTGTATATATGTATATTGGGGAATTGAAGCAAGGCACATTCTTTTTCCAAGCTATGCCTCCAGTCCTTTTCTAACTTTTTTTTTTTTTTAATTTTGAAGCAGTGTCTTGCTAAATTGCTGAGGCTGATCTCAAACCTGCAATCCTCTTGTCTCAGCCTCCCAAGTCCTGATTACAAGCATGTACCACCATGGCTCATTTAAATCAGAGCTTTTTTTTTTTTTTTTTTTTTTTTTTTTGGTGGTACTGGGGTTCCTGGAAGCCCTTCTATCTCCGGACTACACTCCCAGACCTATTTTTACATTTTTTATTTGGAAACAGGGTCTCCTAAGCCAGCGCGCGCGCGGCTGGCTTCAAACCTACGCGATCCTCCTGTCTCTGCCTCCCAAGCGCGGGGATTACAAGCGTGCGCCACCACGCCCGGCAAAAATCAGAGCTTTTACTATATGGATATTAATTCGTTGTTTTTGGTTGTGTTTTCTTAGCAGTTTGGAAGGGTGCATCTTGGTGTTTTACAACAGAGCCTTCCACCCCTACCTAACAACAGCAAAAATATCTTTTTCACTCTTCTTCTTGGCTTTTTGGGAGTTGGGGGAAGCCTCTCTATGTACTCTTCTAACAATGATTAGGACATCATTAATGTCAAGAGAGCCATAAGGGGGAATAAGAGTTTAAATATATATATATATATATATATATATATATATATATATATATATATATTTCAGTTTTTTCATGGAAAGAGGAGTGGATATTCTCAAAAGTGGTTAAAGTCGTTTTTTTTTTTTTTTAAAAAAAAACTAAATAAAGAATGCTGTTGTTGGTTCAACACCAGGCGCTTTGGTGAAGCGATACAGTTTTTAGAAAGCAAAGCTTTTCACCAGGTGTATGACACCATTTCACGTAGCCATTTGGGTTTAAATGAAATGAAACTGGGAAAAGAATGCATTTTGCATTTGTAATTCAGTTAAATAGCTGCAACACAGGAATTGGTCTGCTGGTAGTTCCCCATATGTTCCTTTAGTCATTTTAACATTTTCTCCACAACCACTAAAAATGATCACTTTTCGATGAGGTTTAACCTCTTATTCTTAAATCTGATAGTTTAGCTTCTTTTTTTTTTTTTTTTTTTTTTTTTTTTTTTGCTTGTGGATCTATATTTACTAGTAGCGTGGTAACTATAAACAGCCTGAAAATTATTCATCAAGTGCTTGTCATTGGGAAATAATAGTTCTGGTGCGCCTGGGGACATCTTACTCTTCCATGGCAGCGCCCAAACTCTTTAATACCATGTAAATTTTCATCTGAGAAAGGGGAAGGCAAGGGATAAATAATGGACTCTCTAACCATGAGGTGCTGCTCCATGTCATCACGCCACAAGGGTGAAATCTCAGTAGCCTGTTCCTAAAGAGAATCTTCTTTAATTTTTATTTCAATTACTTGTAACTTTATTTGAAAACTTCAACTATTATGTTATACAGCGATGTCCAGATTCCTACCTGGCTCTTGTAACTTTTTTGATGGTTATGCATTTTTACATATTGAGTAGAATGCCATAAAGGTCACCGTCCGCCTTCTTAGAACATATAAAAACAACTCCAAGAGTTCATCATGAGCAAGGGTACATTCCATCGCTAATATGTGGACGTCAGGAATGAATCTAAGTGGGAAGATAGTTTATCAGCTTCTGGATTCACAATCAACAGGTTCAGTACCTTTGAGTCAGATTTAAATTTTCTCGTTCTTCTGTCCCTACATTCAATCAACAGTCAAAAATATTAACTCTTATTCCATAGTATTGGATGGGTTTATCTCTTGCCTGCTTTCATTTGCATTTCTGCCATCCTACTTTAGAATCCCAGTCACCAGCTGAGGACAAAATATATAGACATAGGTCACTCGACGTATCTGGCTACACATGCCCGAGGCCTGGTTCCAACCCCAACTCATGGCTATGATGGGCAATGGAGTCACTATCAAGAATTTTCTAGACCTAAAGTGGCAATGATGATCCAGATGATCCTAAGGCTATTCTGGAGTGAGTCAGTCTTAAGGAATGTCTGCTGAGAAACCTTCTTTCTTCTGACATCTTTCTTATATGACCTGGTCCTCTCAGACAATCTACATGGACACAGATCCTTTGCCAGGGAAGGAAGGCAGATATTTAACCTGAAATTACCAAAGAAAGTGACTAGCATGTTAGGTAAATTGTAGAAAGCACTGAGGACCGGGAGCTTGTCTTTCTTCCCGTTTCAGATCAATCTATATTGTACCTACTTCACAGTCGACATGTATATCCAGCACAGAGGGAGCCTGATATTCCTACAAAGGACTTGAAAACTTGGCCCTCAAAATAATAGAATGCCCAGAGGCCAGTGCTGATGAGAAGAGAGTCCTTGCATCGGAGGCCAAAAGGAAGGCATAGCAGAGACCCACGGGGTCTGTAGCATTAGCAAGACCTAGAAAAGACCATGTCCTTAGGAAAGACTGTAGAGTTCTATCCATCCTCAGACCTGATGAGCCACAGATCAAACCAACTGCCCAACCACCAACCACAGAAGCCAACAGAGAGATCAAGAGATCTCACCCCAAATACCAGATGAGCCGCAGCGCTCTGACACCCACCACATCCCACCAGAGGCTGAGTGGATCCTGCACTTCCCCCAAAAGACTCCACTGCCATTTTGAGGAGAAGCTGAAAACAGGACAAAATTGAGAATTGATATAGTGGCAAAAAAGCTAAAAAACACAGCTTTATGAAAACTTACAATCTTACAATGCCAGGTCCAAATCAAGGTGCTTATGTCTGTCAATGCACCTCCCAACACCATTTGTGGGCTTCATTATATTATATATTATTGTCCATATTTCTTATATGTAGAAACAGACACAGAACAAGTGAACCATTTGCCTAAGATCACACAGCTACTTAGTGGCAGAACTGGATTCAAAACAGGCAGTCTGATACTAAAGGAATCCTGGCCATTCTGCTGTGATGTTACTCTTCAAGAATGAAGGTGTTTCAGCCAGGGGCGCTGGAGCATGCCTGTAATTAATCCTAGTACCAGGGAAGCTGAGACAGGAGGATTGCAAATTCTAAGCCAGCTTCTGCAACTCAGTGAGACCCTGTTTCAAAATAAAAAAATAATAATAATAAGCTAAGGCTGGGGGTGTAGCTCATGATAGAGTGCCCCTAGCTTCAATCTTTCAATCCCCAGTGCCAAAATAAAAGGCAAAATTAAGGACTCTTGGCCTCGCAGACACTTACAAAATGGCACAGAAAATAAATAAGTAAAAACACTATCAATTTTCCTGAGTACAAAGAGCCACCATTTGGGGAAAAACGTTGAGAGGGGAGAAGGAATAGAGATGGTGATGGTCATGGTCATGATCTTGAGCACTCCGTACTTTCTAGATACTGTCCTAGGTACTTTCGATGGATGTCCTATACTTTCGATGGATGTCCTAACTCATTTACTCCTCATTAGTTACTGAATTGGAGGGTGCAAGAGTCGATTTCAGGAAATGGAAGCCGATAGCCTCCAAAAACACAGAGCTTCTTAGGGGAAAAACAATGGTTTAAACCCAGACAGTCCAGCTCAGGGGCACACACTTTACACCCTCAAATTTCCATGAGAGATTCTGAACAATCCAAGAACAAGCAACATTACTTACAGGGCTATTTATTTTATTATTTATTATTATTATTATTATTATTATTATTATTATTATTACTACTACTACTACTACGAGTCTGGGGATGGAACCCAGGGGCATTCTATCTCCGAGCTACACCCCCTGCCCAATTTTTTATTCTTTATTTTGAAAAAGGGTCTCACTGAGTTGCAAAGGGCCTCACTAAGTAGCTGAGGCTGTCTGTGAACCACGATCCTCAAATCTCAGCCTCCCAAATGCTGGGATTACAAGTATGTGCCACCACACCTGGCCTTACAGGGCTATTTAAATATATATATATATATATATATATATATATATATATATATATATATCACAGGGTCTCACTGAGTTGCAAAGGGCCTCTCTAAGTAGCTGAGGCTGTCCTCAAACTGCTATCCTCCTGTCTCAGCCTCCCAAATGCTGGGACTACAAGCGTGCGCCACCATGCCCAGCACTATTTAAATATTTACATTATTGGTGTATTCATTTCGAGTCACCACCCCCATGCCATTTTGGCATGGGGCTGTATTTCTATTTTCTGTATTTCTATCTTCCTAATAAACTTCTTTAAATCTTCAAAATAAATAAATATTTACATTATACATTTGAACGTGTGTGTGTGTGTGTGTGTGTGTGTGTGTGTTTGTGTGTGTGTGTGTGTGTTACTGAGGACAGAACCCAGGGGCATTCTACCTCTGAGCTACACCGTCAGCCCTATTTTGTTCTTTATTTTGAAACAGGGTCCTGCTAAATTGTGGAGGGCCTCAAAAGTTGCTGAGGCTGGCCACAGACCTGTGATCCTCCTGCTTCAGCCTCTCAAATACTGGGATTACAAGTGTGTGCCACCACGCCCAGCTAAAATTGAGGAGCTTTTTTTTCTTCTCCATCAGTTAGGCTTGTGAAGAAAGCCAGCTCTGTTGCTGACAAGACAAAGCCCCTACATTTTTACTTTAGAGTTTCTACACTGCACTGTCTGCTCTCCGGGCAATTTGGTGTGTTTCAAATTGTGTAGCCAAGGCAGACCCATTTGGCTTGGTAGCTCCCGCACACCCTGGATCCAGAGAGTGGCCAAATTACTATTACTCTCAAATTTCTGACTCAGAAAGGACACTACTTAGTGCAGGGGGCAGCCAACCCCTGCTGATCAAGGCCCCAGGGAGGGCAGCTCACAGGTGCTGGCACCCTGGGGTCAAGCCAAGGGAAGAAGCTGGGGTGAGGGGGGCATTATGGAAAGGGATATCTGAGCAGTGATGGTGCCAGGGGTGTATCTTAAAATGTACAGATTGCTCCAAACAGATACCCCCAACTACTAAATTAAAGCCTGCCTAGCCCCCGCTGACATCTAGAATAACCAAAAGCAAAGTCCAATCCCTCTGTGGTTCAGTGTCATCCATGGCCAAGTGATGATGTTTATGTCCTAAAGTCCACAACTGGTTCATAAAGTGCTCTGAGATAGGAAAAAAGAGAAAGGCACTAAAATATATTCAGAAATGTTTGTTTTTTTTTTTAATTGTGATTAAGCGCGCCTGTTAACATTTCTTAGATGGCTTTCTTCATGTAAGAGCAGAATTTCATTTTTTCAGGGTCTCTCAGCATTCAACCCCGTGTCTTACTCTGGGTTCAGGAAAGTGAATCCGGAAGGCCAATTTCTCTGGGTCCCATCTTGAAAAATGGCTTTTGGTGGGAATCAAATCAGGGATCTTTGTCTGAGGGAACAGTTGGGCTGTAAATACCACTATGGTTCTCTTTGGGATTAAAGATCATATTATATTTTTGAACAAAGGAACACAATAAGGTGATTTTGGAATCCAAGGACTTTTGAACTCCAAGTTGTATCAAAGCCCAAGCAAGTTGACCCCCTCAAGGACTACTAGACCAGAATTGAAGATGGTTAATGATTAATAATGAAGACAAAAGCCATGGTGGGAATTGTACGCCAAGGGGGAGGATCTTGCAATTTAAAATGCGTGTATGCGTGCGTGTGTGTGTGACATTTGTAAAATTTCACAAAATGTTTTCGTTTTGCCAGGCAGCATTAACAAAGCCAAACCTTGGAACTCTGCACAGCACCAAGGCCAAAAGCAATCAACAGCCCGAGCCCACACAACAGCGCATTAGAAAGCACGCCAGGTTCCTCACATCACAGAGTCAAAGAAAAACCGCAGTGCCTAAGCCCACAACTCCAAGCGCGTGAGAAAAACATGAAATTGGAAGAAGGAAAAAAAGAAATATATATATATATAATTAATTTCTTATATATATTATATATATTTCTACTGCATATATATATATATATATATATATATGCAGTATTGAACCCAGGGGCATTCTGTCACTGAGTTACGCCCCTAGCACTTTTTATTTTTTTGAGATAGAGTCCCACGAAGTTGCCCAGAATAATGGGGGGGGGGGGAATAGCTGTGATCAGCTGATAGAAGGAAGACAAGTTATGATTGACAACTCTACAGGATTGGGGGTTGGCTTCAGGTCTCTGAATAGGAAAGATATAGGTGAACTTGTCTCTGGACTTGTATCTCTATAGAGTCAGCAGACACCCTACAGAAGTCAGGACTGGCTTCTGCAGCCGACCTTCATTGGCTTGTGGGAGCACTGACAGGAGTCCTGGGCATCTCCACATAGAGGAATGTCCTAGAACGGCAGTCAGCACACATTTTCTATAAAATCCAGGTAATATATGTTTCAGACTTTGTGAGCCTTTGCAAATTAGTTGCAACTACTAAACTCTGCAGTTTTCCAATATGTGCATGAACGCAAAGATCTAGTCCAATAAAACTTTATTGACAAAAATAAATGGTGGGCCTTAGTTTGCCAATCTCTATCCTTGAAATTCTTATAAGAGAAAAAGTATATACTTAGATTCTAGAAGAGGACTTAGTAATATTCAGAGGACATTTTAATTACTACAAATTCTATGAATTCCTTTTTTTTTTTTTTTTTTTGCAGTACTGGGGCTTGAACCCAGGGGCATTCTACCCCTGAACTATACCCCCAGCCCTATTTTTGTTCTTTGTTTTGAAACAGGATCTCTCTAAGTTGCTGTGAGCCTCACTAAGTAACTGAGGCTGGCCACAAACTTGAGATCTTCCTGTCTCAGCCTCCCAAGTACTGGGATTACAAGTGTGCGCCACAACTCCTGGCACCTCTGTGCTAACATTTCAATATAATAAACACCAGGATATGGAGTAGATAAGATTATAAATTCTCCAATAAATTTCGTTTTTCTTCACCAGTCAGCCTAAAGGTTTCCTTTGCAAAATCCTAAGCAAATTCAGTCTCTCCTTTCTCTCATGGATATTTATCTATAGATCTGTGTTTCTTTCTCTGAATTTCTAGAGTCTGGTATTATGCCTGAAATATAGTCATTTGACAACTGAATAAGTGGCTATACTCCTGTTTCATTTTTTTCTCAAACAATAATCAAAATTGGAATCCTGATGTATAGTGAAGACAGAGCTTCAAAGTATAGAAGGAAAAATACTCCATTTCTATTCCCAATAACTCAATAAAACCATTTGGGCTTTCTCAAGACATCCAAGATCTCAGAAAATGTTCCATCCACATCCACATAGCCTTTTCAAAAACTTATTCAAGAATGTATGCCAGAAAATTAAAAATGAATCCACAGAGGAGGAAGAGCATGAGAGACAAGAAACAGTAAGTTAAAATACACAAAATTTATGGATAAATTAAAATAATCATTTCTAATGATGCTTTTAAGCTTAATCCAATTATTAAGAAATAACTTCTTATAACATAAAGGTAAGATGTAGGAAAATTAATGACAAGGCTGAAATAAAATTTCTGTCTATGTCACCACAGAGGAGTAGTGGAAAGGTTTCAGAGTATTGACTTGCTTGAGAAGGGAAGAGATACTAAGTTAGAAATTGATAAAAAGGAACATGTTTAAATGAGTTATTAAAAATACCTATAAGCCCTAGATAAATAATAATAGTATGTATACACTTTCGACCAGTAAAAGAAAAATAAAAGAAAACTCAATCACTCCAGAAAAGGGTAAAACTCATTTACATAAAAATAGGAAACCAAACAGAGATGTCAGGAGGAGACCAAACGTTTCCATTTCCCTAGTAAATGGCAATAGATAAATTTCCCAATTTAAAGACAGAGAATTTCAGATTAGATTTTCTTTAAGCAGAATCCAGGTATATCTGTTTCCAAGAGATATGTTTAGAACAAAATGATTCAGAAAGATCAAATATAAAGGGATGGACAAAGATATAACAGGCAAATGCTAATAATAGAAAGCTGGAATGGCAACATCATGGTGGGTAAAGCCAGAAGCATCAAATAAGACAAAGACGATAATCCATAGAGAAGATGCAAACTCAGGGCCCTTTGTATTCAACTTTTAAACTACATTTTCTTTTTTAAAAATCTGGAATTCAAAAACCAGCTGACAAATTTGATATCATAATGGAAAATTTTAATACTCCTCTCCGCTATCGGTAATCACCTCTCAAAAACTGAGGATTTGAATATCACAATTAGCATGCTTCATTAATAAATATATAGAGAACTTTGGAACAAAGGGAGCAGTGTTAATACTTTTTAAATACTCACGCAACATTTATAAAACTGATAAAATATGTTAGACTAGAAAAATATTTTCAAAAGAATTTTTAATAGTAAGAAATTATGAAAACCACATTCAACAGCTACAATGCAATAAAATTAAACAGTAGCAACAGAAAATGGTTAAATTGAAATTTACCCACTGAAATATAAAAAATCTCCTAAATTAGCCTTGCATTAAAACAAATTTATAATTGATATTACAGGCTATTCATCGATCAATGATACTGAAAACATTTCATATCAAAATTTAAAATTTCATATAATACAAGAAAGAATTGAAAATAAATGAACTAAGTATATATTATATAAGCTGGACAAGAAAAAAATGAATCTCCTAATAATAAATAAATCTGATAAAATGAGATGTGAGACTAGAGAGAGAGAGAAAGTAGAAAATAATTAATTTACTTGACTGATAAAAAGAGAATTGTTATTTAAAGAGAAATTAACCTATGACAAATATGACCAAGAGAAAATAAATACCACAAATAAAATTTGAAAGAAAAAGGTGCCAGATGTGGTAGTGCATGCTTGTAATTTCAGTACTTGATAGGGTGAGACGGAAGTATTTCAGGTTCAAAGCCAGCCTCACAATTTAATGAGGCTCTCAGTAACCTAACAAGAACCTATTTCCAAATAGGAAATAAAATCAGGTTTTATTTCCCATTTGAGGTGGGGGTGTAGCTCAGAGGTACAATGCATCTGGCTTCAGTTCTCAGTAACACACACACATACACACGCGTGCACACATACACACACATGACTCAGTTATAGATATAATATACTTTAAAATATAAAAGAAAATTGTATAATATGTATGCAAATATACTTGAAAATGTAGATTAAGTGGTTGATTTTTCCATAACAATGTATAGTCTCAAAATTTCATCAAGAAAGTTTAAAAAAATACTCAGACTAATAGCTACAAAAGACACTGAAAATTTAATCAAAGATCAATAACCTTCCCACTGTGAATTTTACTTATACCTCATAGTAGATTTTTTTTTTACATTATTGGGGGTTAGAACCCAGGAGCATTCTACCTCTGAGCTACACCCCCAGGTTTATTTTTTATTCCTGAATTTGAAACAGAGTCTCACTAAGTTGTGGAGGGCCTCACTAAGTAGCTGAGGCTGGCTGTGAACCTGCAATCTTCCTGTCTCAACCTCCCAATTACTGGGATTACAAGTGTGTGCCACCACAGGAGGCTCATAACAGTTCATTTTAATAGGATATTTTCAACAATGATCAAAAGAAAAGTATCCCAACTCATATCACAAGTTAACAAATCCTCAATAATAAAATCATCAGACAGATCACCGGAATTAAAACTAAATATCAGTCTATGCATAAACATTAATACAAAATGTCCTAAGTAGCATATTCTAAGTTGAATCTAGTGAGATAATAAAATGTAAAGGATTGTAAAAATGGCTCAAAATTAATAAAATAAAAATTTAATTTAGTGCCTTAATAAATTAAAGATAAACAATAAAAGTATAAGTTGTAGAAAAAAGGTTCTTTTCACTGGATGGCTATCAATCAGAAACCTACATTTTTTATCATACATGTTAGTAATGATTAGACATACTCTCACTCAACATAAAGACGAGAATGCACATAAAAGTCCTATTAAGGGCTACTAATCCCTAGGCACCACCCCATACAAGGAGTAATTAGTGACATGGATATTGGAATGAAAAAGACAACAATTTCATTATTGGTAGACAGTGATTATCAGACGTATCTAAAGGGTCCAAGAGATATAAAGGAGCGATGTTAAAGGGAATTCAATTAGCCGGGCGTGGTGGTGCACACTTGTAATCCCAGTGCTTGAGAGGCTGAGACAGGAGGATCTCACAGGTTCAAAGCTAGCCTCAGCTACTGAGTGAGGCTCTCAGCAACTTAGTGAGACCCTGTTTCCAAATAAAATATAAAATAGGGCTGGGAGTGTAGCCCAGAGGTAGAAAGCCCCTGGGTTCCACCCCCAGTACCACATACACACACACACACACACACACACACACACACACACGGAATTCAATTAGATTATCAATCACCAAACTTCAAAAGGGATATTTTCTCAGATCTAAAAGTAACCCACTTGAAAATGTACTGGGAGGAGGGCTTCATTTAAATGACCAGCATAACTACAAGATGACCACAATGAGAACAAATAAAACTGAAAAGAAAACTAAACAAAAATGCAAGAAACTCATGCAAATTATAAAACTTTATTCAGGGCTATAAAAAATTGAAATACAAAAAGAAGATAGGCATTCCTGACCCTAGATGGCAAGATTCATACTGTAGGGCTTCCAATTATTCCTAAATTTATTTATATATTTGCTGCCAAAAATCCTAATTCATGAATTTATCCTAAACTCTAGCCTGATGAGAATGAGCAAAAATAGTCAAGACATTTTGAAAAAATAAATTAAAAAAAGATAAAAAATTGCTAAAAAAAAAGCTACAGTAATAAAAAATGTGGCACTGATAAAGATGGACATATAGACTGTTATGTTTAGATATAGAATGTCCCTTGAGGAGCTTATGCATTAATGTTCAGAGTTGATATAACTAAGTCATGGCAACGTAATCTCATCAATGGGTAACACCACTGTAATAGATTTACTGGGTGGCAGTGTAGGCGTATGTGGCTAGAGAAGGTGGATCCCTGGGGTATGGCCCTAAGGACTGTGCTTTTTATCTTTGAATCCCCTTGCTTGCTGACTACTTCTCATCCTCTGTGATGTGAGAGCAGGGCCCTTGCTGTCTCTCCCTCTCTGCTTCCCATGATTATGTCCTGAGCTCTGCATACCTGGCCTCACATAGACTGAACCCTAAATCTCCAAATAAATCTTTCTTCCTCTATGTTTTGTGGTCAGTTATGTTAGATTATATCAGTGAGAATGTTGACTGAGACATAAACCAGTGGAACAGTATAAAGAGCTTAGAATTAAACCCTCACAGAAATGTTCAACAATGACAAGATCATTAACACAAATTTCAAGATCATTCAATGGGAAACAGAGTCTTTTTGTTGTGAAAACCGGATATCCACAGAAAAAAATTATTTGAACTTTCCTTTAACTGTTTACAAAAATTAAGTCAAAATGGACAAAAGGCCTAAACAGTATGCCAGGCATGGTGGTACCTCTAATGCCAGTGCTTGGGAGGCTGAGACAGAAGAATTGCAGCTTCAAGGCCAGCCTCAGCAACTTAGTGAGACTCAGTAACCTAGACAGACCTGATTTCCAAAATAAAAAATAGGGCTGAGGGTATAGCTCAGAGGTAGAATGCCTCTGAGTTCGTTCCCCAGTATGAAAAAGAAGAAAAAGAAGGAGAAGGAGAAGGAGGAGAAGGAGAAGAAGGAGAAGGAGAAAAAGAAGAGGAGGAGGAGGAGGAGGAGGAAGAGGAGGAGTAGGAGGAGGAAAGAAAAAATATGTTAGACTTCATCCAATTAAAAACTCTTGTGCATCAGAAGATACTAATGGGGTAAAAAGACGACCTATGAAGTGAAAAAAAATACTTGCAAATCATATATAAGGGACTGCTATCCAGAATATAAAAGTAACTTCTATAGCTCAACAAGAACAAAAGAAAAGAAAAAGAAAAATTTAATTCAACCACTTGAATAGACATTTCTCCAGAAATACAAATGACCAAATAATATGTGATGTTGAGCATCAGAAACCATTTAGGAAAATGCAAATCAAAACCATAGTGAGGTACCATTTTATACCACTCAGATGCTATATAATAATAATAATAATAATAATAATAATAATACACAGAAAATAAGTGTTAATGAAGTTGTAGAGGTGTATGAAGCCATGTGCACTTTGGGTAGAAATGTAAACAGTGCATCTGCTATGGGGTAAGGAGTATAGTGATTCTTTAAAAATGAAACATGGGAGCTACTATATGATCCAGTCAATCCCCTTCTGAATAAATATCAAAAAGAAGTGTAAACAGATTTCAACAGATACTTGAACACCCATGTTCATAGCAGTCTCATTCACGATAGCCAAAAATGTGGGAGCACCCCCAAGTGTCCACTGACAACTGAGTGGATGGTCATATAGACACAGGTTGTTGAGCCTTTGGACAGAAGGAAATTCAAGAAATGCAACAATGGAGATAGACCTTGGTGATATCATGTTAAGTAAAACAAACCAATAAAGGACAAATAGTAGACAATCCCACTTATATACTTGGGCTAGTCGAATTCATGTAGACAGTTGAATGGTGGCTTCCAGGTTAGGGGACAGAGGAAGGAGGATTTATTGTTTAATGGGTGCAAAATTTTTGTACGGAAAGATGAAACCATTCTGGAGATGGACAGTGGAGATGGTTATACAATAAAATGAATGTACTAAGTGCTACTAAAGTATACACTTAAAGTGCAAATGGTCAGCCAGGGGTGGTGGTACAGACCTGTAATCCCAATACTTGGGAGGCTGAGATAGGAGGATCACAAGTTCGAGGCCAGCCTTAGCAATTTAGGGAGATCCTGTTTCCAAACAAAAAATAAAATAAGGCTATGGAGGTAGCCTGGATGTAGAATACCTCTGGATTCAATCCCCAGTACCTTTTTTTTTTAAATGTACATGGTCAATTTTACATTATGATATTCCATTACTTTTTTTTCTTTGCAGTACTAAGGATGGAACCTAGGGGCATTTTACCTCCAAGGTACACCCCCCAGCCCAATTTTTCATTCTTTATTTTGAAACAGGGTCTCACTGAGTTGCAAAGGGCCTCACTAAGTAGTTGAGGCTGTCCTCAAACCAAGATCTTCCTGTCTCAGCCTCCCAGCTGCTGGGATTATTTGCCTGAGCCACCACACCCGGCTCATTACTTTTTTTTTTTTTTTAAATAAAAGCAACTGTTTTATAGATACCAAGATTTATTATGAAGCTGGGCATGGTGGTGAACACCCGTAATTCTAGTACTTGAGAGGCTGAGGCAAAAGGATCAGAGGTTGAAAGACAGCCTCAACAAGCAAGTAGTGACACTCTCAGCAACATTATTAGTGAGACTTTTTTTCAGAACAACAACAACAAAAAAGATCTGGAGTGTAGCTCAGAGGTAGAATGACTGACCCTGGGTTCAATTTTCAGTAACACACACACACACACACACACACACACACACACTCATTATGATGTCAGTACTATCTTTCCCCCAGTTTTAACAACTGAAAATGTCTCTGGACATTTTCCCCCTGGCCAAGTGCCCCCTGGGAGGGCAAAATTACCCTGGTTGAGCACCTCAGTGCTCAAACACAAAAGAAGAAAGTTTTGACCTCGATGAATGGGTGACGGGGAGCATAAACAAGCTTTCACTCGCCTCCTTAATCCAGCAGCCAGTAGAGTCTCTATAAACGTGCACAAAAACACCAAACAGGAACACACACAAAAAGAACCAAATACACAAAAGTGTCCTGGATTGTTTTGTTCTATTATTTCACATCTTATCTATCTTTAGAAATAAAATATTTAAAAAGATAAAGCACATTTACTTTAGGGCAAGTGAGACTAGAATCTCATTGTCTCTCTCAGACGCTACTAATCTGCTCCCGGCAGGTGAGACCCGGCCTGCTGCTGTTCAGATGCAGGGAAGGAACACCTTTCTCGGTCTTTGGATCTATTGGGATTGTGGAATAAAAAACTCTGTGTGCTTAAGAAAGAAAACATGTATAAATGCCCGATAGACGAAGCTCCAGCCTTAATATGTATTATATGCACAGGCTTTACAGATGGCTTCCATGCCCTAGGTCAAATCTTCAGGAATTCTAGGAAATTTTGAGATATAAAGTCCTCCCTGTAGTGGCTTACAACATATAACAAACAATACACAAAAGAGAGACAGCTAACACACACTTTGAAAGGCCCTCTTAAGTACCAGTGTTTTAAAAATCATAAAGCATGGGGTGTTTTTAGCAGGACAGTGGCAAATGCCCCAGGCTTCAATGCCTCGCCCAAGAGTCCAAGACAAGTGGGTCATTTCTGTCTTCGAGCCACTGCCCTGTATTTGGGGGAAAAACAGAGCCAAGGGCTGGGAACTTTACAGGGCTGTAGACCAAAGGTGGTGGAGGGAGCAGCGATTTGAAATGGACAATGTTGATAAGGTCTGCTCAGACTTACAGGAAGTTCCAAGTTGTTTTTAAGCCCCGCATGGCAGCTGTTTCAGTTTTAAAGGTTTATTGAAAGTGGACATTATTTACACCATGTTCTTACAAAAATACAAGCAGTGTTTCCCCAGCACCTGCGGCAGATGTTTAAGAGGAAAAACTGGGCTCATATAACCTCAAGAATCATAAACATGCCAACCTTTCCCCGAAGAATACCTCTCTTGATGGCAAGTCCAGCCTCCCATTTCTGGCTGGATCCCTTATCACTATTTGAACTTGAATGAACTGCCTCTTACCCCACCTTTGGCTATGAAACTGTCAGGTCTTATAAGCTAAATTGGTTCTATGGTGGTCAGTGCCTGGGTGGACATGCTCCAAGGGAAATCAGAATGTTGTCTTGGAAAGCAGTCACTCAGAAAGTGGTGTGAGAGCCTCTGAGCTGGTTCAGAACTCAAGTTCCTGGCTACTGGCAGGAATTATCATTTCAAAGGGAGAGTTCTCAAAGTGTGTTCCTCAGCACCCTCAAGACAACGCATAAACTCTTGAAATGGTGTCAATAATATGTCAGTGCCCAGATTTTCCTTCCCGGCGTAAATGATGATTTACCCGCTATATTCTTCTTCGATTTGTCATTTAAAACATCTTTTTCCCCCATTTACCTAAATGAATTTAGTGTTACACTGATAAGTTGCTTTTTTGTGATTTTTCTCTGTTTATTAGAAATCAAGAGTTGGGGAAAGACAGGTAGACATGGAGGTGGCACACGCTTGTAATCCCAGTACTTGGGAGGTTGAGAGAGGAGAATCACAGGTCTGATGCTAGCCTCAGCAACTTAGTGAGGCCCTCTACAACTTAATGAAACCCTATTCCCAAGATAAAACAAAAAACAAATAGAGCTGGGAATGTAGCTCAATGGTAAAATGACCCTGGGTTCATATCCTAGTACCTCCCTCCAAAACAGAGGAAGAGAGGTATTCGGGTTTGTCATTAATGAACAGGGAGAGTGGCACAAGAGTGTTTGGGACAAGCTAAGGTAGAACACACATCTACATGTTTGAAGCTCATTTCTCCAACACAGTAGAACTCACAGGGGGATAGTACCCAAAACTCCTATCGTGGCTCATGCAACCTTCTGGTACAATGGAAGGTGGCTCGACATACATGTTATGAGAATATGACCATGGAAATACGGTGATGTAAAAGGTCAGCATCTTTACAGAGTCTTTAGCAGTAACTGAAATAGCCACAGGCCTCCAGGGTACATCAAAGCAAATAACATTTTCACCAACAGTGGCTTAACCAGTTGATATTAGAGAATCCACAGCGAATAAAACTTTTCCTCTTTCCAGACTCTGTTCCCACATAAAACCCTCCTCCCTAGAGCTCCCTCCTCAGAATCCTTCCTCCTATTAAAGAAAGACAATAGCCAGTGATTCCTGTTAACGCAGGGAAAGGAAGACCGTATTCAGAACCATCACAATAGTTATAAAATGGAATATGCAGCAGGGGCAGATTGGCTTGACTCCAAATACACCCTGGGCATTTGGGAATTTACCACCCGGGCGTAGGGTGGGGGATCAGTGGATGGAAAATTACTAAGAGGAGCCATCAGGGGTAACCATCTGGTTAAACCAACCTAACGGGATTCTTGCTGAAGACTGACTGGAATGATCAGACATTGCCTGGGGGCTGGTGGAGGATGAGGAACTAAATCAGGTATCAGAGGTAATCAGATATGAAGATTGTGTGTGTGTGTGTGTGTGTGTGTGTGTGTGTGTGTGTGTGTGTTGGAGGGTGGGGTCCTGGCTAAATTGCCTTGGCTGCATTTTAGCTAACACTAGGTTCCACATAGAAGTAGGGAGACTACGTGTTTTGATTGAACAAAGAAACTTTGTCCCTGCTCAGGAAACCCAGCAGAGAGAAGCTGCTCACACTGCGATTAACGTAATTTTCTCCAAGGAACCTGGTAGCTCAACCCCGGCCCATTTCTTCTATGCCTCAAAAAATTCAGGAAAACACTTGAATTTGAATAAAAGGAGGTTAGCGTTGGAAAAGGATTTCAAGATGGTTCCTGACCAGCCACATCAGTCCATGCCCAAGTACCCGAGGAGGAAGGGATCCAGTCCAACAGATACCTGGTTGAGAGCCCAGATGAGAATCCCCATCACCTGGCTCCTGGAGCTTTGGAAGATGGCGTCATGTCTATAAGGTGGTCATGGAGGAAGCACATCTTTTATTACACTCGCCCCGCTTTCAGCACGTGAAGACAGACGAGGAGGCACTTATTTAACACTCTTTATTTTGAAGTTTTAGCAGTCTTGATCTAGACATCTTTCCAAACCGTTGTTTCTCCTCTGACTTAAGGTTCTGTGTCAGCCAGCTGTGTCTCTTCCTTTTTTACAGATGTGGGGACTATGTTTCTTCTACTGCCTGCATGGTTTGAGTGCCGGCAAGCATTGTCTCAGAAACCTAGCTCACAAGCTGGGCATGGTGGCGCCTGCTTGTAATCCCAGTATTTGGGAGACTGAGACAGGAGGATCGCAGATTTGTGGCCAACCTCAGCAACTTAGTAAGACCATCCGTGGCTTAGTGAGACCCTGTTTCAAAATAAGGACTAAAATAGGGCTGGGAGTGGGCCTCCGAGGTAGAATGCTCCTGGGTTCAACTTCCAGTTCTGAAAAAAGACAGAGGGAAAAAAAAAAAAAAAAAAAAACCCTAGCTCACACAACTCACACTTGAAAGAAAGAAAAAAACATTTAAAGCATTTATTGACTCATAAGCTTAATGACTGGGCTATTTCTAGGCAATCTCAAAGTATTATCTGCTTTGCCTCATTCTAAAGAAACATCAAATAATGAATCAAAGAGAGGAACTAATCAAGAACCTCATTAGATCTTGAAGGCTCACTGAAGTTGCAAATACAAATTTAATGTTTAACAACTTCCGTAAAGGTAGGCAGGAGACTAGGTAACAATTGTTTTCAAAGGAAATGAGTGAGCGGGGTGTGGTGACACACACCTGTAATCCTAGTACTTGGGAGGCTGAGACAGGAGGATCCCAAAAGAAGCTTCAGCAACTTAGAATCTCGGCAACCAAGCAAGACCCTGTTTCAAAACCAAAAATCAAAAGAGCTGAGGATATGGTTCTGAGATAGTGTCCCTGGGTTCAATCCCTAGTAGCACAATAAATAAATAAATAAATAGTAAAATTTCTAAAAAAAAAAAGTTGGTGGGTGAGAGGAAGGGGACTTGGGTGACCCCACAGCTCAATAAAAGCCTTCAACATGAGTAGGAGAAATGACTGGACTTCTTCCTCACATTTTCCTGTTGCCCTTTTAAGATTTCTCACAATATTTTTTGGACTCGGACTACTATGATACCATGGCTGGGAGAATAGGGCAGAGAGCGTTGCACAATCCCTAGGAATGGCCCACAACACCATTCTTCAAATTAGAAATGAACAACTAGTCCTAAGCCGTGAAATACCGATCCTGCCTTACCAGACTCGGCTGCATTTTGCTTGTTTCTCCATTTTGCATTAAACCTCTCGTATAGTCACACGTGGGGTTGCTGGAGGGAGAAGTCTCAGGCAAAGATCTTTGCCAGTGAAGAACAGGAACCACGTGCTATTGAGTTCAGTCTTACTTATCTTTTTCTTTTCCATTGTCTTTCTAAAAAAAAAAAGAAAAGTACCTAGCAGTGGCATCTCTCGAAGACTAAGGCACAGATTTCTTTGTTTATCACAAATATTTCTATCAGTCGCTCTTCTGAACTTACTTGCAACTGACCCAAAAGGTGAATTACAAGCCCAAAGTGAGACTGCAAACTGGAAAAGAGAGCAGAGCGACACTGGGGGGAAAAGAGAGTGGATGCGTATCCCTCCTAGGCCAGGAAAATAGAGTCAAATTACATCTCGTGAATTATTTACCCTATTTCTCTTTGCTAAATCGAAGCAAACATTCCACTTGTAATGGAATCTACTCCAGGAGTTTTAACTGTTTATTGTGAAATCAAGCGCACAATAGTTCCTTCATGAAACATTCAGCTATATGTTGAGCAAATACCGCACATATAATATGAATGCTTCCTTATTATAACGCAAAACGTTGAGTGTGTGAAACTCGAAGCCCTGTATTCCCAATCAGTATGAACAAGATGTTTCCTCTCGGGCAATTTATTCTGGTGACGTGGAACCTTTGAATAAATAGTGACGCTAGTGTTTTTAATAGCTGTTTCCCACCACATTATTGCAAAGGAGACATTAACAAGGGCTGAATTCATAACTCCTCATTGTACAAGTCCCAGATTTAACAACATTTATGGGGGACTATAAATTATTTTACATGCGAATGTTCTGCCACTTGGATAATTTCATTTGGCTACACGTTCTCCTCCTTATCATTTTGAACAGAAAAGATGGTCTGCCTAAGAAACATCTGCAGTCATGGTGGGCTCTTCTAGTGGGGGCCACTTCAGAAGAAGGGATGGCCCAGGTCTGTAGCAACGAAACCAATTCTTTCTTTTTTTCTTTTCTGTTTTTTTTTTTTCTTTTTTGTTTTGTTTTTGGTGGTACTGGGGTTCCTGGAAGCCCTTCTTCCTCCGGGCTACACTCCCAGACCTATTTTATATTTTTGAAACAGGGTCTCTTATGCCAGCGCGGCTGGCTTCGAACCTGCGCGATCCTCCTGTCTCCGCCTCCCAAGCGCGGGGATTACAAGCGTGCGCCACCACGTCCGGCCAATCCTTTCTTTTTAAAAATGTTCTCTTTGATAAAATGGGTTTCCGAGGCAATGGTGACGATGATGCTGGACTAAATGTTCATTGGGCTCCCTTCTTCCCTTGCTAGTTCTTAGATGGCAAAAACACATGCTTGCTTTATACTATTCTCCAAATGGCTATTAATATTAGGGAAAGCCATTCTGGCTGAGAGGGTGACTATCCTCTTGCTTTATTTTATCTCAAGCCCTCCAACAAGAGAGCACTACAGTTTACTGATTTTAACTAAATGTTGGGAACACTTACTTCATAAGTGTCTCTATATTAAGAAATCCTGAACTAAAAACATAGCTATTATTATTATTATTATTATTAGGATTAAACCCAAAAGTGTTCCACCTCTAAGCTACACCCCAGCCCTTTTTCTTAAAAAAGATGGGTCTCCCTAAGTTGCTAAGGGTCTTTCTAAATTGCTTAGGCTGGCCGCGAACCTGCAATCCTCCTGTCTCAGACTCACAAGTACTGGGATTACAGAGCATGCAAACCACACCTGGCACCATTTTATCTTTATTAATACCTGGGTTGCATTTTTGTTCTCACTGAAAGTTCATAATTTTTCTGTATGTGAAGAATCACTTACAGTCACACTATGTTGTGTTTTCGAAGACAAAATAGAAACAGTATACTAGGTGCAGTGAATCTTAAGCTGAGAACGTTTTTAAAAACACACATGCCAAGCCCCGTATCCATAGATTCAGGCTCAGCGTGTGTGTGTGTGTGTGTGTGTGTGTGTGTGTGTGTGTATGTGTGTGTGTGTGCGCGCGTGCATGCGTGCACATGTGTTTGGGGCAGTGGGAGTTTCTGAGGTTTGTTTTGTTTTTTAAATCTAGGCCTAAGAAAAGCCTTTCAAAGCAATTCACAAAACACACAAATATAAAGGTAATGCATCATATTTTTACCATCATATTTAGCAACATAAAAATCAGAAATTAATACAAACCTAATAAAAACCGCATTAAAAATCAAAGCCATAATAAAAAAAAAACTTCAAACTGAAGGAGATTTTTCCAAAAGTGACTTCCCAGCCATTGGGTGGTACACAACTATTATCCCAGCACATGACAGGCTGAGACAGGAGGATTTCAGGTTCAAGGACAGCTTCAGCAAGTAGCAAGACCCTGTTTCAAAACAAAAAACAAATAAGCAAACAACAACAAAAAACTCAGAGTATAGCTCAGAGGTAAAATGCCCCCGGGTTGGATCCCCAGTAACACACACACACACACACACACACACACACACACACACACATACACACACACAATTTCCCACAATAGATACAGGGGTATTACAAATCAGTAAGAAAAGAAGTTCATCAACCTCACTCATAAAAACTGTAAGTTTGTTAGTAAGCCAGGCGTGGTGGCACATGCTTGTAATCCCAGCATTCAGGAGGCTGAGACCGGATGATCGCGGTTCTCGGACAGCCTCAGCTACTTAGTTAGGCCCTCCTCAGCTTAGTGAGATCTTGTTTCAAAATAAAGAATAAAAAATCGGGCAGGGGTTGTAGCTCAGAGGTCGAATGCCCTGGGTTCCATCCCCAGACCCGAAAAAAAAAAAAAAATATGCAGCTGTTTGGCGAAGCTTGGTACTGGGGGCTGCCCAGTCTCTTTTGAAGAGGCTTACACTAGTGATCACACCTGGTGGACAGTTTTCAGTATTTACTATGGAGTCTATTTCTGTGTAAAAGCCAATTCCAAATCAAGCCACCCCTTTCCATATTTAATAAGAGGAGCAGTATAAACTCTCAAAAAAGTTTTATTTTTTTAATTATCAACAAGCCGGGCATGGTGGCTCACGCTTGTAATCCCAGCTCTTGGGAGGCTGAGACAGGTGGACTGCGGAGGTTCGAAGCCAGCTTAGTGAGGCTCTCAGCAACTTAGTGAGGCCCTGTTTCCAAATAAAGTATAAAATAAGTCTGGGAGTATAGCCCGGAGGTAGAAAAGCCCCTGGGTTTCACCCCTAGTACCACCAATGAATGAATGAATGAATGAATGAATGAATAGATAGATAATCAAAGAAGCAACAACTGCATGCATAATTTTCAAAATACTATGAGCTTGCCGGGTGTGGTGGTGCAGGATTGTAATCCCAGTATTTGGGAGGCTGAGACAGGAGGATCGCAGGTTCAGGAGACCAGCTTCAGCTCCTTGGTGAGGCCCTCCACAACTTAGTAAGACTCCGCTTCAAAATTTAAAAATAGGGCCGGGAGCTGTAGCTCAGAGGTAGAACCCACTGGGTTCAATCATCAATATCACATACAAAAAAAAGTTGCTTTGAGAATAAAATAAATAAATAGTGTGAATGCTGCTCTTCACTGATTTCCACTAATATAACTGAAGAGAGACCAAAACCTTTAAAGAAATCCTGTGATTGTTCCCCAATTTATTTATTTATTTATTTATTTATTTATTTATATTTTTATTTTATTTTTTGTGGTACTGGAAGTGGAACACAGGGGCTTTTCTACCTCTGGGCTCTACTCCCAGACCTATTTTTTAATACTTTATTTGTAAACAGGGTCTCACTAAGTTGCTGAGAGCCTCACTAGGCTGGCTCACTGAGGCTGCCTTCAAACCTGTGCGATCCTCCTGTCTCAGCCTCCCAAGCGCGGGGGGTACAGGCGTGCACCACCATGCCCTGCCTTGTTCCCCAGTTTAGACAGAAGCAAGTAGAGGAGAAGGGTGCGCAGACTGGGCAACAGTAGGAACACTCCCAGGGTCTAGAGGCTCCTTTCCTCCTCCAGTAAAGAAGAGTGAGCCATCTCCAGCTTAGTAGAGGGAGCCGGGCATTTCAATGTAATAAAAGACAAATTTAAACCCCATGCACATGTGTATCCCTATCACTCTGAAATACATAATGATGTAAGATTACAATGCACCAATAAAAGTAATTTTAAACATTAACAAATTAAAAAATAAAACCTCCTGTGAAAAAAAAGGAATAAAAGAATCTAATAATAACGCAAATATCTTTAAATAAAAGCCAGAGGGGAGGAACAAATAATCACACATACACATGAAAAAGAAAGAAAACTAATAAAACTAATAGCTGAGGAAATAAATTGAGACCCAAAATATGCATTATAGATTTTTTTTTTGGCGGTAATGGGAATGGAACCCAGGGGCCTTATACCTCCGAGCTACATGCCCAGCCCTTTTTTTTTTTAAAATTCTTTATTTTGAAACCGGGTCTCACTGAGTTGCAGAGGGCTTCACTAAGTAGCTGAGGCTTTCTATGAACTGAGATCCTCCAGTCTCAGCCTCCCAAATGCTGGGATTACAAGCGTGCACCATGCCCGGCTATTCTTTAGATTTTGAAACAAGGTCTCTCTAAATTGCGGAGTGCCTCACTGAGTAGTTGAGACTGTCTTTGAACCTGAAATATTCCTGTCTTGGCCTTCCAAGTAACTGGGATTGCAAGCGTGCACCACCACGCCCAGCTGCATTATAGATTTAATAAAAATGTTAGAAAGAGCTAGAGAAAGATATACACGCCCCCAAATTAAATTGCTGGTAGGAAAAACTGCAGATGAACCAAAGAGGAAGAACAAATTTTAAAATGAGAGAGAGAAAATTAGATGGGACGAATGAAAACCTGATCTAACTTAATGTGGAATTAGAAAAAAGGTTAAGTGAAAAACTTAGAAAACATAAGAAAAATTTCCTTGGGAGGAAGTAAACTGATCGTAAATGTATGTCATACGTTAAGAAAAGTCTCTGAAGGAGGAACATTAAATGAAGACATGTACGAGTTAAAGTTTTGAGTTTTAACATGAAAAAGTAAATCTTCAGACATCCACGCACTTTAAAATCAAGTTATCTACAAGATGGGGAGTAAAGCAAGAATCGGGCAATTTCCACCGCAACTCACTCTCCTTTTTTTTTTTTTTTTTTTTTTTTTTTTTTTTTTTGGTGGTACTGGGGTTCCTGGAAGCCCTTCTACCTCCGGTATACACTCCCACGGGCTACACTCCCAGACCTATTTTTTTTTTAACATTTTTATGTGGAAACAGAGTCTCTTAAGCCAGAGAGGCTGGCTCCGAACCAGCGTGATCCTCCTGTCTCCGCCTCCCAAGCGCGGGGATTACAAGCGTGCGCCACCACGCCCGGCCGCAACTCACTCTTCTAAATGACAAAGTTATGTCTAGAAAATTCTTAGTAAAAATAGGGCCCCTATTTTATTATTATACTGGTCAATTTGTCACTGTGTGTAAAACAGCTGAATCCTGTCCTCAAGCACTCAGGCAGCTAGAAAAATAATTTGACTCTTTCTTGAAAAACAAAAATAATGTCAATTACATGTGGGTGACCAAGGAATAACTCATAATAACTGAAAGACGTGATAAAGCCTAAATCCGTTAAGTATTGAAATATGGCTCGAAAACAGAAATGCTATTACGCTGAATTGCAAAGTTACAGACCTGAGCCAAAAATAAAAAATAAAAATTAACACAACTCTGAAGGTGGAAAAGGCAAAGCAGGCTATCATGCAAGAGTGGATTTTATACCCAATATTTTGAGAAGCATTCTCTTTAGCCTTAGAGGTTGCTTTTAGAAACTAATATTTCTTGTGGCGATGAAATATTTATCTAAAGTTTGGGTCCCTCGGTTTTACCTCAGATTCTTTTTATCCTGATGCATACAAATAAAAATTAAATTTAATATACTCTTTAAATTAGCATGTAAATGATGGTCCTTTTTAAATAAAATTACTTTATCTCAGCTTTCTTTCTGTACCAGCATTAATATCTATCTGTTATGTTAGTCATTTAATGTAATAATAGTGAGTTCTTGATGGTTGTAAACTGAAACAAATTTTTCTTTCTCCCTTTTGTTACTTTTTATTGCTTGAATTTTTATAAATGTATAGAGTTTTTCCCCAAAAAAGCTTATTAAGCTAAGAGAAATTTCAATATCATATTTGTGGTGAGTGTGTGTGTGTGTGTGTGTGTGTGTGTGTGTGTGTGTTACTGAGGATGGAACCCAGGAGAAATCTACCTCTGAGCTACACTCCAGCTATATTTTATTTTTATTTTAAACAGGGTCTCACTAAGTTGCTGAGGACCTCACTAAACTGCTAAAGCTGGCTTCAAATCTATGATCCTTCTGTCTCAGCCTCCCAAGTACTGGGATTACAGGCATGTACCGCCACACCTGGATCCTAGTCTTAGTCTTATTTTAAAAATTAATTTGAACCAGCAATTTAACTTATTGGAGGTTTTTTTTTTTTTTTTTTTTTTTTTTTTTTTGGTGGTACTGGGGTTCCTGGAAGCCCTTCTACCTCCGGGCTGCACTCCCAGACCTATTTTTATTTATTTTTTTTATTTGGAGACAGGGTCTCTTAAGGTAGTGTGGCTGGCTTTGAACCTGCGCCATCCTCCTGTCTCTGCCTCCCAAGCGCGGGGATTACAAGCGTGCACCACCACGCCTGGCTTATAATTTAACTTCTTTTGTACATATCTGATTGTCTGTATTTGCTTGCAATATCATATCATATCATATATATAATAAATAGTATGCAACCTTTAAAATAATAAAATAGATATAAATATGTTGGTAAAAAAAATCTCCAAGGTATATGTTGTTTTATAAAATTCACATGCATATGTATATCTATGAATATAACATCATCAACCTCAATCTCAGTACTCTGCATTGGGATGGGGGAATGGGGGGCACCAAGTGCCGTGCGCATGGATGTCATTGTCAACAATGATTTACATTATGTGAGATGTGAGGCTATAATGCACCAATAAAAGCACCTTAGAAATAAAATTCATCTGAACACTGAGTACAATATATTCCCATTTGAGTTTAAAAGGAAATGAAAGTTGTATACATATAACTACCCACCTGGCTGTGTATGCACAGATACTGTGTACTGACATGCACAAGATCTATTAATAACAATTGTTCCAAAAAGAAGGACCAGGAGATGGAAATGGGAGATTTCTGTTTCATTGCATTTCCTTTTAAAAGTACTTATTGTTTTTTCACTATGGGTGAAAAAAATTTTTTTTAATTTCCTCTGTGAAGCTTCCTCTGAAGTTTTCAACTTCACTGGTGATTTTGTTCAATCCTTTATTTTATAGCAGAGAAGGCAAAGACTAGCCATCAGTTAAGTTACTTAGCTTCATTCATATAGTTAATTTAAGAGCATAGCATATTTTCTGGAACAGTTTCCACTGTATTCTGTGGAAACAGCTCTTATCTGAGGCTTGTAACTACATTGTTATTAACATAACAATATTTTACAATACGCTCGTAATCCCAGCATTCGGGAGACTGAGACCTGGAGGATCGCGGTTCGCGGACAGCCTCAGCTACTTAGTGAGGCCCTCTGCAACTCAGTGAGACCCGGTTTCAAAATATAGAATAAAAAATAGGGCAGGGGGTATAGCTCGGAGGTCGAATGCCCCTGGGTTCCATCCCCAGACCCACACACACACACAAAAAAAAAAAAAAAAAACAAGTGTCATCATTATTCACAATTGACAGTCTCTTGTAATTCACAATTTCAATATTTGAGAAGCTGAGACAGGAGAATCACAGGTTCGAGGAGAGCCTCCACAACTAGCAAGACTCCGCAACCTAGCAAGACCCTGTTTTCAAAACAAAAAATAAAAATAAAAAGGTCTGCATGCAGGTGTACCTCGGAGGCAGGATGCCCCTGGGTTCAATCCTCACCAGATAAATAAATAAATAAATAAATAAATAAATAAATAAATAAATAAATCTCAATTAACCAAGAGTTCTGGGAAAACCTGTGATATGTCAGAGAAAATCCAATTGCGGGGAATAGAAATGTATATGCTCACAATCTCCACTATCATCACCCACACACTGATGGCCTCTGCCTAGTGTTACCTCAATAGATTTTTTAGCTCAATCGATCACTGTCTTAAAAACAAGGAAAGAGAACCCATAGGCAGAGGAAAATTATTATCCATGTGGTTTTGGAATGCTTCCCTTTGATGGCTACCCTCATCCTTCGGTGAATTCAGAAACATCCCAAAATTCTAGCATGAATCTCATTCAAGTGCCATGTTCCAACAGACATTTTATTAAATGCGTTGCACACATACACTACATATCAGCCAATTATCTACTTTCTAAGCTCGTGTGAGCGTTTTGCAAAATCTTTGCCTGACTATAGACAAGGCAGTATCATTTTTAAACGAAGAGGAAAAAAAGAGGAGAGTTTTGTTTGAATTCTGGCTCTGCCTTTTCCTAATTAAACAGTCTTGGCATGTTGGCCTCTAGTTATCAGATTTCCATCTTTAAAGTGAGAATAATAACGTGGGCTTCTCGGGTTTATGGAAAGAATCGAATGAGATAGATAATACGTGGCAAGTGCCAAAAACAGGCTGCATCAAAAGTAGAAAACACAATGCGAATATTGTTCCCCCCACCCCCGTTCCCTAGAAGAAAACAAGTTTAAAGGGATTTAGACATGTATGCTTAAAGAGAAATTAAGTCTGTTGCATCGATTTGGAAAAAAAAAAAAACTAGCAGAAAATGGAAATGAATTTAAACTATGAAGGTGGTCATTCTGTGAACTGAAATTAAATACACGCCATCTCTGTGAAGCCAGTGCTGTCCACAGAAAGGAGGGATTGCAGCCAGGCATGGGGGAGCACACTTGTAATCCCAGTACTCGGGAGGCGGAGACAGGAGGCTCACAGGTTCGAAGCCAGTGCATAACAACTTAGTGAGGCCCTCTGCAACTTAGTGAGACCCTGTTTCCAAGCAAGAAATAAAACTGGGCTGGGGATTTAGTTCAGAGGCAAAATACCTCTGGTTTCAATCTCCAGTGCCACAAAAATAAAGGAGAAAATGTGTGAGGGCACTCACATGTATTCCTTGCTCCTATATTCGTCTTTTAAATCAGAATTATCAAATATAACAGAGGAAATGCGATTTGGAGTTGTATCATTACAAAGAAGTAAAGGTAATTTAGGCAAAGGATAAGAAAACTGGTCTGATAAGGAGATTGAAACACAGCTATTTTCTAGAGAAAAAATGGGATCCTCATAATTAGCCATGTTAAAGCTAAAATATCTCTGGCTATCATCAGATGTGTGCTGTGGATACTAGACCTAATAGTCTAGCATGACTTTTTAAAATGAGACAGCTCTAATGTTCAATAAAACACCAGAATTTTTGCACTCAATTTTATATGTAGTGCACACCAGTTGAACACTAATGGCATACATTTTATATTAATTAGATATATATTGTTTTAAGTTTACTCATGTCCTTGATTTGTGTAAACTAAAGTGTGTATGTGTGTGCTGGCAGTTTGACTCAGAAAATAGAGCTTTTGTATTCTACTCCCTCTGTGTATACAAAGCACTGAATCAAAGGAGTGAACAATACTTTGTCTAGAACTAATAATTTGCTACAAAAAAACACATACACCTAAAAGAAAAATATGAGCAAATATAAAACAAAGGAAAAGAAGAACACTAAGTATAAATTGAAAGTAGAATCATTTGTCTTTAATATACTAAATCAGTGATATGACATATGCTATGTGGTATATGCAATAGTGGTAATGTGCAGATTATGATACAGAAGAGTTGCTCACTTGGGAGGCTGAGACAGGAGAATCACAGGTTCAAGACCAGCCTCAGAAACTCAGTGAGACCCTGTTTCCAAACAAACAAACAAACAAACAAACAAACAAAATACCAAAAGGTCTGAGGATGTCGCTTGAAAGTACAATGTCCCCAGTTTAATTTCCAGTTCCACAAAATTAAATATTGTGATTGAAGCAGTAGAAACAAAGAAGAAATGATTTCCAGATGACACCATACGCAATCATTTATTCAGCAACATTTTACTAAGCACCACGTCAATGAAATCTACTGCCAGTATTTGGTTTTTGTTTTGTTTTGTTTTTGTGGTTCTGGGGATTGAATCCAGGGGCATTTTGCCTCTGAGCTATACCTCTAGCCCAAATTTATTTGTTTATATATTTATTTATTTTGAAACAAAGTTCTTGCTGGGTTGCTGAGATCCTCACTATTTGCTGAAGCTGTCTTCAAACCTTGTGATCTTCCTGCCTTAGAATTCCAAGTATGGGGATTACAGGCATGCGCCATCATGCTTGGCTCTAGTATTTGTTATAGGAGATAAACGGGAAGAAGAATCACACCTATCATCAATCCTAGGTATCAATAATATTTGTTCAAAAAGAACTATGGTAAGCTGGATGAGATGGTGAATTCCTATAATCCCAGTACTTGGGAGGCTGAAACAGGAGGATCACAAGTTTGAAGCCAGCCTCAGCAATTTAACAAGGCTCTCAGCAACTTAGAGAGAGCCCGTTTGAAAATAAAAAAATAATATAAGACTTGGGTGTAACCCAGAGGTAGAATTCCCCTGTGTTCAATTCCCAGTGCTGCGCGCACGCGCGCGCGCACACATACACACACACACACACACACACACACACACACACACACCAATATAGCTATGATAAAGTTATAGAAAGTAGAGACTCCCCTGAGCAGTGTCAACAAAATGCTTCCAGAATTTAGAGAAAGAGAAGGCTCTTTAAGTAGTGAGGTCCAGGAAGGAGTTGCGAAAGGTAGTACAATTTGCCTCAGACACAAAATCATACTAATGACTTTAATATATGGGATAGAGGTAAATCTAATCGAAAAGGTAAGGTAAGATGAAAAGTGAAGGGGAGTGAGCAATAGTAAATAAAAAAAATAGATGAAAGCAAAAGAAAAAAGCATGAAGGCACTGAATTCCAATACCAGGAAGTATGGACGTGCTTTAACACCTATACTTAAAAGTGCTCTAGGTGAAGCCACTACAGATTTTAGAGATTTTAATTTATCACAGTTGGAAAAGTGTCTAGGAAGATCGTTCTGCCAATCCAATGGCGGTGCAGTTGAGGATGGCATCTAGGAGGAAGAGGACCAGGAAAAGACTTCTGTGGATGTGCAGCAGACAGGACTGCAGGAAGACTCTAGTGATGGGGAGGAGGTGCTGATGTGAGAGGTGTTGCTATGAGAGGATGTGAGATGAGATAGAAAGAAGCCAGATGTGGAAGGCAAGGGGAAGAAAAGGAAAAATCAAAGATGATACGAGGACTTTACCTTCTAGCAATAAGGGAGTAACAAAGTCCAGATTTCTCTTAGTGCCATAAACAACCAGAAAACTGAACAAAATTAGGTAACACCTGTCTTCAGTTGTCAGACAACTGGCAGCACAGGGCTATAACTTCTGAGGAGGGATGGGGAGTGGAACAGGAAAAGTAAGGTGAATCCTTCCGTTGTGCTGGCATTCTGCCTGGAAGTAATTTGCAGACCTCCAGTCCAGGAAGGTGACCTCAAGCACAGCTTCCTAACACTGCTGAATGAAGAGACAGAGACCACAGTTCAGAGTGGCAGATGCAGCTAAAAATAGTAAGAATATCAGGGAAAAGAAAGTTACACAGAGAAAGAGCTTCAGAAATTTGATTAGGACTCTTCTTAAATCTTTGCCTGAAGACTAATCTGTGTACATAGGACAAAACCCCACAAGAAAAAGTTTTGAGAAACAGTTACCATGAAATGATAAGATTTAGCTCTGAGTGGTGGTGCATGCCTGTAATCCCAGTACTTGAGAGGCTGAGACAAGAGGATTGCAGATTCATGGACAGCCTCAGTAATTAGTGAGACTTACTACTTAGTGAGACTCTGTTTCTAAATAAAAATAAAACAGGGTTGGTAGAATGCCCCTGAGTTCAATCCCCAGTACCAAAACAAAGGAAAAAAGAAATGATAGGATACAGAAAAAATATCAGAATTAATATAAAGGCAAGGAATAATTTTGTTGTTCACTGGTTCAGATGGAATCAAGTTAATCCAAGAACTCTTCCCGAGGTCTCCTTACCTCGGCTTGCCGTTGCGGATTTCTTGGTTTACTTTTCTCTTGCGGAGCTGCTATGTCGCAGTGGGCTCCTCAATTCTACCATCTTCTCACTCCTACAGTATAGGCTAATCATGACCTGTGCTTACAAATAAATTGTACTTCAGATCAAAGTCTAACATTTTTTAAAGGAGTACAACAAAACCCATTACTCAAAAATATAAATTCACAAGGTGACTCACCAAATCAGATATTAGCACATGTGAAGAAACATGAAGGTACAACTCCTCTCAGAAGAAAGACTGGCCAACAGAAACAAACCCCAAAATTACAAATGTGACACATTTATCTGAAGAATGAGGATAGCCATTATAAGTATGCATACTGTTCTCACCAATTAAAAAAACACATAAGAATAAAGTAGAAGATAATAGGAAGACATCAATGAAACTTTTGTAGATAAACAGTATAAAATTTAAAAATTGACTGAATGAGATTGACGGAATATGAAAAACTGCCAACCAAACTATGAACTTGATGACAGAACAATATAAACAATTCTAAAGATTCTATTTCAAAATAAAAATACAATAGGGCCAAGGATATAGTTCAGGGGTAGAGTGCCCTTGAGTTTAATCCCCAGTAACACAAAAGAAGAGATAAGGAAATAAAAAAAAAGAAAAGAAGGAACAAACATTAAAAAATAAACAAAGAATAAAAAATCAAAACCAAATACTTGTAATTGGAAAGATTAGTAAAAATGTTAAACAGCTAATCAGAGTGATCAAGGAAAAAAAGAGAAGACACCAATTACCAGTATCAGAATTGAAAAATGACACATTACTATGGATCTTTTAAACAATAAAAAGATTATAATAATATACTTACAATTTGGTACCAATAAACTTTAAAATTAGATGAAAAAGACAATTTTTAAAATTTTATTTATTTGTGGAACATATTGAAAATGGTATACATTCAGACTGTGCTTGGTGCCTTCTCCCCACTCTATTCCCCTTCCCCCCCACACACACACACAATGAGAGTCCAGATTAACCATGCTACCTTCATACTTTTACACATATTCGGATATAGCTCCTCCATTAATCAACCTCAGCCTTCTTCCTCTCCTATCCTTCCATTCTAGCTTTGCTGAGATTTCCCCTCCATTATCTGCAGTCCCTCTAGTATCCCCAAAGCTACCTAATTCGGGCATATTAGAGAACACATATGTCCCTTCTCTTTCTGTGCTTGGCTGATGTCACTAAACATAATATTCTCCAGGTCTTTCCATCTTCTTGCGAATGACATAATTTTGTTCTTCTTTATAGCTGAGTAGAATTCCATTGTGTGTATTTCCCATAATTTTACAATCCATTCATCTGTTGATCGAGATCTAGGTTGGTTCCATATTTTGGCTATTACAGATTGTGCTGCTATGAACATAGGTATGCATATGTTACTGTAGTTCTCTGATTTCAACCCCTTTGGAAAAATACCCAGGAGTGGTAGAGCTGGATCATATTGTGGATCTATTCCCAGTTTTCTAAGGAATCTCTACACTGATCTCCATAGCGGCTGAACTAGTTTGCACTCCCACCAACAGTGTAAAAGAGTTCCTCTTTCCCCACATCCTCGCCAGCATTTGTTGTTGTTTGATTTCATTATGCTTGCCACTCTGATTGGGGTTAGATGGAATCTCAGAGTAGTTTTGATTTGCATCTCCCTGATGGCTAATGATGTAGAATATCTTTTCATGTATCTATTGGCCACTTGTATCTCTTCTTTTGTGAAGTGTCTATTCAATTCAGTTGCCTATTTCTGATTGGGATATTTGTTTTGCTAGTGTAGAGTCTTTTGAACTCTTTGTAGATTCTGGATATTAGCCATCTATTAGAGTGGTAGCTGGTAAAGATCTTCTCCCATTCTGTAAGCTTCCTTTTTAGGTTCTTGGTGGTTTTCTTTGATGAGAAGAAACTTTTGAGTTTGATGCCATCCCACTTGTTAATTCTTGCTTTAATTTCCTGTGATTTGGAGGTCTTGATGAGAAAGTCATTGCCTGTGTTCTGGGAAAGTGAAAGAGATGGAATTCTCCCAAATTCCTTCTACAAGGCTACTATCACATTAATCCCCAAACCAAATAAAGATACCTCAAAAAGGAAAATTACAGATCAATATCCTTAATGAACATAGATGCCAAAATTCTAAACAAAATACTAGCTATATACATTCAAAACCATGTCAAGAGAAGTGTACAGCATGATCAAGTTGGTTTCGTCCCAGAAAAGTAAGGCTGGTTCAACATATGCAAATCAATACATGTTATTCACCAGATAAATAGAATTGAGAACAAAAAACACATGATCATATCAATATCAAATTGATATAAAAATGCTGAAAAGCATTTGACAAAATCAAACACTCATTTATGTTAAAAACACTGCAGAAAATGGAATAGAAGGAACATATTTCAACATCATTAAGGCAACATACAAGAAACCAAAAGCCAACATTATATTGAATGGGGAAAAACTGCAAGAATGCCCTCTAAAATCAGGAATAAGACGAGGATGTTCACTATCACCACTCCTTTTCAATATAGTTTTCGAGACTCTTGCTACAGCAATAAGACAAGAAAAGAAATAAAAGGAATTCAAATAGAAAGAGAATAATTAAAACTATCCTTATTTGCAGATGACATGATCCTTTATCTAGAAGACCCAAAGAACTCAACCAAAAGACTTCTGGAGCTGATTAACCAATTCATCAAAGTTGCAGGCTACAAAATCAACCTAAAGAAATCAGTTGCTTTTCTTTATGCCAACAATGAATCCACAATGAAAGAAATAAAGAAAATAATTCCATTCACTATAACCTCAAAACCAGTAAAATACCTAGAAATAAACCAAATCAAAGATGTAAAAGACCTCTACAAAGAAAACCATACAACATTAAAGAAATAAATTGAAGAAGACCTTTGAAAATAGAAAGATCTCCCTTGCTCATGGATAAGCAGAATAAATATCACAAAAATAATCATTCTGCCAAAAGTGATCTATAGATTCAATGCAATTCCCATTAAAATACCAACGACATTCATCATAGACCTAGAAAAATCAGTCATAAATTTTACATGAAGAAAGAAAAGACCCAGAATAGCCAAAGCAATTCTCAGCAATAAGAACTATGCAAGAGGCATCACAATCCTGGACTACAAATTATACTATAGAGCAATAGTAGTAAAAACAGCATGGTATTGGCACAACAAAAGGCAGACTGACAAGTGAAACAGAATAGATGATACAGAAACAACCCCACACACCTATAGTCAATTAATCTTTGACAAAGGGGCCAAACTCATATGCTGGAGAAAAGACAGCCTTTTCAACAAATGGTGCTGGGAGAACCAGCTATCATTTTGTAGAAAGATGGAACCAAATCCTTACTGCTCATCATGCATAGGAATCAACTCGAGATGGATCAAAGACTTGGAAATTAGACCAGAGACTGTGAAGTTATCAGAGGAGGGAAAAAGACAAATTTCTTCAAAGACACAGATTAGCAAGGTTCTCTTGAAAAGAAATGGGATAACTGAGGATTCTATGTCAAATCAGAGATTGAAATCATAATTAGAATCTTCAAAAATAAAACAACAAGCTGGGTGTGGTGGCACTTACCTGTAATCCTAATACTTGTGAGGCTAAGACAGTAGGATGGAAGGTTCTCAGTCAGAGAACTGAGAATAACTGAGCAAGGCTCTCAGTAATTTTGTGAGACCCGGTTTCAAAGTAAACAATAACAAAAGAGGGTTTGTGTGTAGGTCAGAGATAAAATGCTCTGAGTTCGGGTCTATAGCACCAAAAAAATATTCTTGGGTATCTTTCCAGAGGGTTGAATTTAGAGAATTACAATAACATATGCATACCCGTGTTCATAGCAGCACAATTTGTAATAGCAAAATATGAAAACAATCTCAGTCTCCATCAACAGATGAATGGATTGTGAAATTATGGGAAATACATACAATGGAATTCTACTCAGCAATAAGGAAGAATAAAATTATATAATTCACAAAATAGACCTGGAGAACATTATGTTGAGATCAGCCAAGCACAGAAAGAAAAGGGACATATATTTTCTCTAATATCCCCAAAGTATGGAGTATTGGGAATACAAGAGAAAGTCAAGAAAATGGAAAGGAAAACTTAGCATAGCAAGAAGGAAGGTTAAGAAAGGAAGATGGCTGAGGCTGATTAATGGAGGAGCTACATTCTATTATGTGCATAAGTGTGAATGTAAAATGGTCAACCTGGACACTCATTGTTGGGAAGGGGGGAAGGAGAAGTGAGGAGGGGAGGGTGCCAAGCACTGTGTGAATGTATGCCTTTTCCAATATGACCCACATAAAAATAAAAAAAAATTCATGTCAAAAAAAAAAAACTACATTGGGCTGAAAATGCTGTTACATTATACAGGTGAAGATACTCACAAAGCAGGAATTGGAGAACTGGAGTCTCCCTGGAAAAAGACCAAGACCCGGGAGTCTTGCAGAACACTGGGAATGTTTACCCTCAGACTACATGAGTCATCTCATAGACACAGGGTTATGAAAGTTGTTAGCCAAAGACAAAACTCTGGGGAAAAGCAAAACCTATGAGCTAAAAAAATTAAGAGGAGTCAGAGAAGAAATAGCCAGAAAAGTAAAAGGAAAGGGAAAAGAGTTAAAAATAACATGACAATAAAAGGAGACTTCCAAGGATATTCATATGCAATGGAAAAGAAAATGTATACAGAGCATGAGGAACTTAAGAGTACCATTGTGTGTACTATCTAGGTATTCATATGTGACTTTCAACAAGTATTTCAGTGGTTGGCATGGGTGGAAAACCACACTGTATTGAGTTAAAGGGAAGGTAGCAAGGAGGTGTAAAATGTGAGCAGGCAGTTCCTTCTCAACATACAGTGCTAAAACCACACCTATAGTTTGAAGGACATAAGGATGGAGAAATCAAATCGTGTGCTACAGTCTGGTGGCTTTTAACATGGACTAAGATGTTCTAAGGCAAAGACAACTGTTTGCATTTCAAGGACAGCAATGATTGATAAATAAGATCCCAGAGAAGCTGTTGATGAGAGATAAGCTCTGCAAACAAATGAATACATTTCCAAAATATGCAAGATCATTGCCAGATTTTTATGAACACTTTGGAGAACTGGACCGCATTTGTAAATGTTAGATAATTGCAATCAATGATGGAAGTAATGAAGCTGATCGGAGGAGAAGGCTCCCAGTTCATGCATTGATGCTGTCTGTCACTGGCTACTCCTCACATCGTGGAGTGACAATAATCCCCTCCTAAGAGCCCTTTAAAAACTTGAAGGCACACACAAATGGCACACCCAACAGTGAAATCAGTGGTCCTAAACTAACAGATACAAGAATTCAAATTGGACCTAATTTTTAAAAAATTGTTGAGGCCTATAAAATGACACTCATTGTGATAAGCGATAGGCACATAGACTGGAAGACACATAGACTTAAGTCAGGATAATTATTCCTCAAATGTCCTTCTTCCTAGGATACAGGTCTTCCCCATCTTTTATCAAAGCCACAGCTACTGCAAAACAGCTCTCTCCCCTGGGCGTGGTGGCTCACCCTTGTAATCCCAGCATTTGTGAGGCTGAGACAGGAGGATCGTGGTTTGTGGACAGCCTCAGATACTTAGTGAGGCCTTTTGCAACTCAGTGAGACCCTGTTTCAAAATAGAGAATAAAAAATAGGGCAGGGGGTGTAGCTCGAAGGTAGTAACTAAAAAAAGGAAAAAAAAAAAAAAACAGCTCTCTGCTGAGTTAAACCAATACTCTCCAGAACCGATACTTTCAGAACTTTTCTGCCCCTTCTTCTTCCGTCCCCAACTAGAGTTTACTTTGAAAATCCAGTTTGCGTAAACTCAATTCAGTTTTTCTTGTGTAAAGGTGCCCTTTGATTCCCACTGAGACCATAACTGATCCACATCATAGCTGGATAACCATTGTCACATTTTTTGCAAAATACACGGAAAACCTTTCTTAATGGAGCATTTATATTATTTTCACTTTGATCCTATATTCTCATTCCATTTTTCTCATTGAACTTCATCTTCAAAAACTACATCTTGAATATCTTCAGCTGACCACTTGGCCATACTACTCTGTAGCAAAAATACATAGAGAAGGGAAAGAGCTTATATTGCTTTTATGTCTAGTTAGGTCACAAGATAAAAATGAATCCAGGCATAGTGGTGCACACTTGTAATCTCAGTTCTTGAGAGGCTGAGATAGGAGGATTAAAAGCTTGAGACCAGCCTCAGTAACTTAGCAAGACTCCCAGCAACCTAGCAAAACACTGTTTCAAAAAAAAAAGGGGGGGGCTAGCGATGTAGCTCAAGGTGGATGCCCCTTGGTTCAATCCCCAGAATCAAAAATAAAAAATAAGAAGTAATGACATACCAAGTATTATCATTTTTTTCTGAACTAGATTTTCAGTCTAGTTATTAATCTATAATTGATCAAACAATATAATATAGTACAGACTTTGATTTAAAATTGCCAAACTCTATAAATAAATTTTTCATTTGAAATACATCTTTGCATAAAAATAAGAAGGCTTGTACTTGTTTTGGCAGTACATATACTAAAACACAAATGATACAGAGATTAACATGGGCCCTATGCAAGGATGACACCCAAATTCGTGAAGCGTTCCATATTTTTGCGTGAAAGTAGCATGGTCAACCTGCACACTCACTGTTGGAGGGGGAAGGGGAATAGAGGGGAGGGCACCGAGTACTGGGTGAATGTATGCCATTTTCAATATGATTCACATTATGATGTGAAACTATAGTGTACCAATAAAAAATAAGGCTTTTTCTCTCAACTAGTTTATGTTTCCAAGAATAAATATAATTTATATAGAAAGATAATAGGGTTTCAGAATAAATCAACAACAAAAGATTGGGCTACTAAAGTTCAGTGCTCACAAAAGTAGCATTAATTAGTTCTAAAAAGTTAAGTTTTTAAGAACAGAGCATACAAAATATTTCTATAATACATTCATGGCCAAAAGATGAACAGAAAAGAGACTAGTAGAGTTTAAGATGTTGGGGCTTACAGTATAAACGAGACGGAGGTGCATAGTGCATACTTATCTGGCAAAAGTTAACGAAAATATTTTTTTCAGAGACCTTGAATAAATGTTCGAGAAAAATACAAACACTTAATGCTAATATATGCTACTTTTCAAGAAAATATAACGCTATTTCAGAAGTACATCTGGAAATCTCACCTTCTCCTCTTCGAAATTATAGAAAATAGGTAAAGAGGCTGAGATAGGTCAAAGTTCTCAACAGCCCCTCTTTATTCTGTGCCAGAGGTTCTATACCCGCGAGAATCCCACACCCCAGTGGGATCCAGGATGAGTAAAGTCTTTTCTTTTGTGGTGGAAGAAGGCAGGATTGAGAAGGGAGAGATACTGAAAGGTGATATTGACTGTTCTTTGAGCCAGCTGGCTTTGGAAAACAGTGTAAATGGACAGCTGAGCATTTAGAAAGCCCGTCCATACCCTGTGGGTCCCTATTTCAGAGTCCCACACCTCATGGGACATGTTGGCTGGCCTCCAGGGACAGATTTCAAGGGGTAACCAAATTAAGTACAGTGTCTACTGTAGGAAAGAAAGATCACTACTTAAACAAATCACAGACTTACATGGTTCTGCTTCCCTTGGATAGGGTTTCTTTTTTAAAGCTGCTAATACCAAACAGCCAAAAAAGTATCAGACACAGTTGAGAATGCGAAACTGGATCTTTTGTATAAGCTAAGGTTGAGTCTACACAACAGCAGAATGTCGGATGTTTTGTCTTCACATTGCCAAACATCTGGATCGAATGAGGAGTCGGCTGCATGGACTTGATGTTCATCTTCTTCCCTGCTTAAGGGCGTCTTTGACTCCTGCTGGATGTGAAACCCCCTTTGATATCAGTAGCAGGTCTGCACACGAAATCAATCTTCTGCACAAAGGAAAAGAAAGGAAGCCCTGCTCAATCTTTCCATCCAAGGTCTTCCTTTCCTTTCTAGACTTGTTTTTTTAAACCCCTGCAGGGACTGCAGGTTATGGGCCAGGTCTTGCCACCTAACCCATCAGAAAGGGACAGAGCAGGTGCACCCCTCATCTGCCACCCGAATTTGGGTTCCCGCCCTCATCTCAGGTCCATTGCTCTTCCCGGCTTCCACTTCCTCTGCAGGGCAGCCCAGCCCTGCTCCCTGGCAATTCCTTCACCCTTTGGGTCCCCCGGGAAGATAAAGGGAAGCAGCCCCAGCCCATCTCTGAGCTGCACATTAAACAAAGCAACATAATGAGCTGCGTTTTGTTGAGGGCTCTCCAGGTCCCCCAAATCTTTCTCAAATGTGATTGTTTATAAAATGTTTGATAAAAATAAATGATGCTTTCAATTTAAACAAAATTTCACACTGTTACTGGTTTTAATAACAGTTTTGACAGATGAGATTTTCATCATCTGTTTTTTCTTTGTGAAGGCTTCTTCAATAAACTAAAAATGCTTTAAACTAACAGATGTGACTATAAAGTAAGGCCTGAGTGTGAGACATCAGGAACTAAGGCTTGTCAAATGCTTCGACGTGGAAATTTATTCCTAGTGCAAGCATCTTCTAGAGATGAGGAAAGTCACCAACCTAATGACTGCCGGCTACCATGCCCGGCTTGATTCAGCTGCAAGATGCCACGTAGAGCTCACAATTTACAAAACTCTGGCTATCAAAGGCCTACTAAGATGTCAACCCAAATTTGTTGGAGCTGACACCAATGTTTGACAAATGGATGATTCACAATTATTTTTTCCATCAGCTCTGAATTTTCAATGATGCTCTGTTTACAATAAAGAAGCTATTTTTTCCAACTTTTAAAATATATCTATTTGCTAGCAGAGGGGAAGGTTTGAAATTCACTACACTGATTCTGAAATAGCTTGCTTGCCTCCAAAATAGAATGGTTTTCTTTGTGTGTCCCTTGTCTGCCTTTACATGTGTGCATGTGTGATGTCTGATCTGTTCTGCACAGTTATTCTTGCACGATGTGCAAAATTGTGGAGCATACTACCAGATTAGCATCTCGCAAAAGTATTTTTAAAGATTAGATAAATCAAGGAGCAGTCGCTAAAGAACATCTTTTATTCAAACCTCGTCATAGTCTAAGTGAAATATCCTCATAGCAAAAGGCATATGTTAAAATGTATTAGGATGACCAACATACTGTCCAAGGCATTAAGTTTGATAATTACATTCTCCAAATGCAACCATTCCTATGAAGTAACAAAAAAAAATTCTTAAGGAGCATAACTTTAGCCTCTACCCTTACCATGTGCCAGGACCTAGTGATCAAATAAAGAAGGTAAACACTATTTAAATTTCTACCTATCTTACCAACATATAAAAAATGTATGTGGATATATACCCACATACACACACATATATATATATTATATGTGTATCATATATGGTGTATATATAGTGTGTATGTGAATATACTATAATATACACTATTTATACACACATACATATATTCCAGCAAGAAGTTATTTAATCCGCAGTTTTACACCTTCCCTTGAAATGGGCACACAGCATGTCTCCCACATCATGGACTTAATAAATAAGTAATAATAGATTTATTTTTATCTCACTAGTCTTCCTCTATGATTCTATTTGTAAGCACTGGAGGCTGCAGCTCTGAACAGAGCAGGAGTTCATTCTTCCCATCAGAAAGGCATCCACGGAAGCATCTCTTCCAAGGAGGTACTTCCAAGCATGAAGAGATCTCAGGAGTTCTGGCAGAGCTGGGGAGCAGGGGCTGCTGGGAAAGACTTTGTCCTGAAGCATGCTGGGAGGCCTCAGAGCAAGGCATCACATGAAGAAGAACTGTGCATTGAGGAGGGAGGATCCAGCTGGACCTCAGTGCCAAGGATGGCCCTAAACCAGAGTAATCTGAGAATCCAAATCCAGTGTCCAAAGGTCATGCCAAGATCAGACGGGATTGTGTAACAATTGGAAAAAAAAGCAATGTTGGGGTGGAGGCCAGTTCAGTACACACGGTCAAGTTGTGTTTCCAGGGATAAGATTTAAGTTTCTGGGGGAGCCCAGGAAGATGCAAGCATAGCTCCAGTCCTTGCAGAGTCTGGGGCTCTGGGTGGGACAGCCAGGATGAGAGCGGCCTAAGGATTGAGGCAGATGAGCCACCAATGAGCACGGTTGAGATATGTCAGCACCAGGTAGAAGGGTCAGAAGCACTGAGACTCAGGTTGCCTGAACTTGAGTTGCAGAGCTGACACAATACATGGATTTATAAACTGACCTGTCCATCTCCTGCTAGACAGTGACTTCCTTGGAGAGGAGCCACATTTTGTTCACCTCTGAATCTTTAGCATCCACATCATGTCTCCACGTAGCAAGAGCTCAGCCAGGACCTGTAAAGAAGTGAATGAATGAACCAAAGTGGAAACTCAATGAGTCAATAAGTATGAGACTGCTTGAAAGGCTGGGCACAGGGGTGCACACCTGTAACCCCAGCTGTTCCAGAAGCTGAGGCAGGAAGGGCGCAAGTTCCTGACCAGCCAGAGCAATGTAGTAGGACCCTGCCTCAAAATAAAAATAAAAAGGGCTGCCGGGCGTTGTGGCACACGCTTGTAATCCCCATGCTTGGGAGGCTGAGACAGGAGGACACTGCAGGTTCGAAGACACTCTCTGCTGGCTTAAGAGACCCTGTTTTCAAATAAAAATTATAGGTCTGGGAGTGTAGCCCGGAGGTAGAAGGCCCCTGGGTTCCATCCCCAGTACCACCATAAATAAATAAATTAATTAATTAATATGGCTGGAATTGTAGCTCAATAGCAGAGTGTCTATGAATTCACTGGAAGAAAGAGACAGAGGAAATGAGGGAGAGAAGGAGGGAGGGAGGGAGGAAGGGAGGGAGGAAGGGAGGGAGGGAGGGAGGGAGGGAGGGGGGGAGGGAGGGAGGGAGGGAAATGGCTGGAAAGCATTTTCCAGGAATACAATTCTACCTGGAACTTTGAACATATTCTTACAGCAGATTCTGTTTTTCAGTTGTTATAAAAAGAATTTTCTGATGACAGTGGCACGTTTTTCTAAATATTTGTTATGTATGAGAATCTGTAAGAATAAAGGCATGGGGTTTACTTTAAGCTTTCAATGTTATTTCTTATCTGTGAACTGTACTGGACATTTCTTATGAAGAGAAATGGAACTATAAAGAAGAGAAATTTAGTGTTAACTGGTTTAGGTTTTTGACATCTCAACAAAACAGAGACTAACCACCTATCAAATTGTCCCTTTTTTCCAAATTCTGAAAGAACTTGGATCTATCTTTCTGGCTGTCCCTCCCCAGTCACCTCTTCATTCTGTTCAAATAATCATTCTCTCTCCTAATGTCTTTAGCTTCTCCTCCTCCTTCTCTTTCTCCTCTTCTTCCTCCTCCTCCTCCTCCTCCTCCTCCTTCTTCTTCTTCTTCTTTCTCTCTCTCTCTCTCTCTCTCTCTCTCTCTCTCTCTCTCTCTCTCTCTCTCTCTCTCCCCCCCTCCCTCTCTCCCTCTCTCCCTTTGGCTTCATCTTCCTTCTTCCTATTTTTTCACTTTCATTCACTTATCAATCAACCATTCACTTGACTATTCATTCAACAAACATTGTATAAACTCCAACTGTCGAGTATGCAAAAATTTAAAAAAAAGAAAGAGATAAGATCTTTGCCTTCAAAGATATCCTGGGGCAAGGGGAAGATCCACTCCTAAAGATATCCATAATGGGGGCAGTGTATCCCACCACTTCCCTGTTTAATGAATGATTTCAATCTACATCTATTTGAAACCATATTGGGAAAGATCAGAAGCTTCCTTTTCTTATCATTTATGCATTGAACCTCCCTGCCTGGGATTACTGTAAATCAGATGAGGCCTGGGGAGGATCTGGGGTGGTACAACCCAAGCTCCACATAGACATACAGAGTGCTTCCCAAGATAGACACACTGGTTAGTAGGTTAGTACAAAAAAAAAAAAAAGACAAATGGATGCTAAGTAGGATAAGGGCTGAGGACTTTCTCTGGTCTGTGATTTTTTTTTTTTACCTCCTGCCCCCCTTTTCCGCATCTCCTTTCTCCCCCTCTCTTACCCTTACCCGAAGGGTCTATAATCTAATCTCTGAGCTAGATTGTTCTCTGAAAGCAGAAAAACTTGCTTGATGAGGATGCATACAAAGCTCTCTGACTTAACACTAAAACCAGGGTATTTCCAAATATTCTTAGCCTTTATTTAGGGTGATTCACTGTCTAGCTGTCAAATCCCATGAGTAGCAGAGAGGGGAATATTGCAAAGAACAGAAAGATGACCCTGGGATACAAGTAAAAAAAAAAAATTGCATTTACCTGAAAGGCAAAAAAAATCCACCTATAATTATATCAAATATATTCACATGTTTAAATATAATCTTCCTTTTTTAATGTAAACTAGTGCTTCAGTTGTCTAAAACCACTGACCACCACAACTTATTCGCTCACAGTTCTGGAGATTTCAGGGATTCAGTCCATGTTGGGACAGGTTACGTTGGTAGAACTCAGAGCACGGTGGAATGAGGCAGAGAGAGGAGAGAGCAAGTGCTCTTCTCTCACATCCTAAAGGTAAGAAGCCAGAGAGAACAAACAAGGGGATTCAGGAACATAAGCACTCCCCCAAGGCCATGTCCCTGAGAATCACCTCCTTCAGCCACATCCCAGATGCCTAGGTCACCACCAATAAATCCATTATGATGGACTTATCTAAAAATGAACTTACAACCCTCATGACTTCATTATATCAACTCTTAACATCAATGCATAAGCTCTTTCAGAGAACATACTGTATCTAAACCATAGCAACTAGTAAGAAACATTGCATTAAATGAGAGAAATGAAGGAACTAGGGATAGAGGAATGATCCAGGGGGCCAGGGAATATGCCTCATCTCTGCTTTTCTTTGTCACTACAGCCTTGGGTCACGTGGTCATCAGTACCACTTAAAGGAGTTGCTCAGCCACTAAGATGCTAAACAGCATGCCTTTGGTGGATTGCTTGTAAAAACAATAGGTAAGTATTTAGAAATATATATATATTATATAATTTTGGTAGTACTGGGGATGGAACTCTTCTATCTCTGGGCTACACTCCCAGAGCTATTTTATATTTTATTTGGAAACAGGGTCTCTTAAGCCAGCGAGGCTGGCTTTGAACCTGCACTATCCTCCTGTCTCCACCTCCCAAGTGTGGGGATTACAAGCGTGCGCCATCACACCTGGCTTGATATTAATTTTTAATTACTCTCTCTTCTTCTATGGTATTCTATCTTAGTGGGACCAAAAAGGCGAAGAAACTGTTTCTTCTGTCTGTTGATGGTCAGTGTCTAGAGAAAAATAACTCCTGGACTCTGAATACTTGTATTCTAATCTGAGCTTTATCAGTTCTTTCTCCTTACAACCTTGGCAAATTACCTAGTAGATTCATGTTAAAGACAGAGGAGAACACACATGCTCAGTGACAAATTAAGCCAATGGATCACAGATAGAGCCCAGGAAAACAAAGCTAAGGCCCCACTGCTTTGCACCAAGGCGTCTGGGCTCCAATACAAGGCAACACCACCAACAATGAAAAAAACAGACACTGCCCCTGGGGCCTTGGAAATTACTGGGACAACAGTTCTCTCATCACAACTACTGCACCCAGGGCAAAGACTGGTAAGGAAAATAAAGGAAATAACCAGGAGTGGACTAGTGACATGGAGGCCTGGAATGGGAAAAAACCTCTACTTGTTTCAGTCAATTGCCCCATCTGCTGTCGCCTATGAGGACAGCCTGTTGGCCAATGAATGGAAGGGAACTCCTTTGGGATATCCCCAGTTCCCCAGACCTCTCCCTGCAGTATGAAGGCATCAGTTTTCACCCTTTGGTGAGCTCACTTCCATGGTTGCAGGTGCAAAAATATGCCCGGATTTTTCTCAGCATCTTTCTCCTTAAACCTACCTCCTTCAACATAACATTTCTGCACACATGAAGAAGAAAAGAAACTGCCTAGTTGAACAGAGATGACTCGCTTGAAGTTTTCATTAAGATGCTTTTTGCTAGTTAACATATCAGTGTATAACAAAGCAACTGCAGACATCTGACACACTTTGATATTATTGACCAATGATAATAATCTCTTTTGCTCTCTTAGCTTCCATTGCATGTAAATTGCTCATTGCTTTTCTGTTTTTACGGGTCCAGCCCATCAGTTGTGGGGCTGAGTGGAGTGTTGAGTGCCGACGGCCGGAACAGAACCACATCAGCCGGGAGATGTGTCAAGCAGGATCTCGTTTATTTCTTTCAGGCAACCCAATTTAGAGCAAAAACCCGCGAGGGGGATTTCCAACAGGAAACTATTCTAACCTATCAAGCTAAAGGTCACTCTTGCATGTGTAAAGTACATAACTTGCAGCCAATCATTATCCAGTGCATGAGGGGTTCATGAGCACGGAAGCATTATTTGAGCCAATAAGGCTCAACATTACCAAATTGGGCTAGCGGGGGCAAGGCGAGTAGTTACACCCTCTATATCTGCTAGGCGCTGCATGTTGCAGATTCATTCATTGGAAGTTCAGGCGGTTGTGCAGACTTGCACTCGACGCTACACGTAGCTGATTCGTCGGAAGTTCTGTCAGGTGGTTGTGCAGACGTAAACACACTTGGCGCTACATGTAGCTAATTCATCGGAAGTTCTGTCAGGCAGTTAAGCAGACCCCAACACTGTTTTGCTTTTTCTTTTGTTGTTGTTGATGGTGGTGGTGGTGGTGGTGGTGGTGTTTTGTGGTGAATTCTGCCCAGTGGCATTCCGTCACCAAGCTACATCCTCAGCTCCCATTTTTAATTATGTTTCTATTATCGTAATACAAGATATTGTTAAGTTGCTGAAAGTCTCACTAAGTTGTTAAGGCTGGCCTCAAACCTGCAATCCTCCTGTCTCAGCCTTCGAAGTACTGGGATCACAGGCGTGTGCCACTGTAGCTAGACTGTTTCTCTGGTTTTTAATACTGTTATATTTGTTTCTGTTCCTCGAATCCTAAGCTCTGGGTGCTCCACACAGCTAATTCAATCCTCAGACCCCTCTGTGCTCACCAATAGAGCCTCTCCATGCTCAGGATAAATATCGTAACCTTCATGTTGTGGCATCTCTGGCCCCAATGACCCAGTGCCCGGGACCTTCAAGCCACCCTGGCTTCACCTGAGTTTACTCTTTCACTCAATCCTTTAGGAGGAGAAAGGAAAATAGAATGAACATCCCTGGACATTCTACCTTAAACTAGAGTCTGTGCTGATATTTTATACATTATTACCTCCCTTTTTTCAAGGAACAGAACCAAGACACAGAACACTGATATTACCAAAGGCCACAAAGCTAATGACCAGCAGCCAGTTTCCTTAGTGAGATCTGTCTGATTCTCATACCCAGAGTTTTTTTTTTTTTAAATCATCATACTACTTCCCTTGAAAGCAAAGCTTTTAAACATTCCTTCATTTCACTCAAGAAAAAAGATCTATTTCTTCACATTAAATTTTGATTCCACATTATCTGGAATACTAAAAAGCTTTGAGAAACTTGCTAGTTGATGTCAAGGACAAATATGTGTAACTTTGTGAATACATCTTGAGATCTTACCTAGCAGTGGTAGCTGTTATAGGTCCTAACTGGCAAAAAATAATTAAGATATATTTCTAGTTGCCAAAGATATTACCATCTTTTCTTTTCTGATTCCTATCTCTTCAACACATGGTTTTCACACACTAATATTCCTAAATTCCATTTGCTTACAATATACACTTTCTTAAGTACCTACAGGTGCCATAATATATATGAGCTTTCAAAATGATTAAGATACCCCAAACCTCAGGTAGCACATGTTCAGCCACCCTCATACACGACCATCAATGGCTCCCTAATACCAAATACTTTGAGCCCATAGTCACTTTGCAGAGTGATTCTGCAAAGCAGCCACTACATTGCTCACCCAGCCTTCTCTAGCCTAAACTCATAGACTATGCCTGTCATACTGTTAGGGTGTTCTAATTGTCTCATATGTGTTAATTTTATCTCTACAATGACACTATAATCTACTTAAGTGCAGGGATCACTGCTTACAATCATTCTTTTTGGTCACACACAAGACAAGGGATTACTTCTTTGGCTTTGAACCCACAGAGCCCTTTCATCTCATGATGACTTAAAGGACTTTAAAAGACTTGATTGATTTCAAGGATTAAATCCAAGACCAGAGAATTTTCCTTTTAGTTAAAAACTCTGCTTAGTTCTTTCATACAAAAGTCATCGCTGAGATTTATAATGAAAACTGAATTGGAAAATACATTCAAATGGGAGAAAGCAGTGCTAGTCCTAGGATATTGAAGGTTTAGTGTTAATTCTTTTTAGTTATAACTATCAGGTTTGTTTTTTCTCTTACCTTATTGCATCTGTAGCTTTGCCAATCAGGCTAAGGCTGTATTCTCGTTATTAGTTTAGAGAAATCTATGACCAAATTCGTATGCAACTTATTTATCATAACAATTAGTCTTATAGTCCTAATATATAACTTTTTAGTATGAAAAAAAGGAAATGCCTTGCTCTCGGCAAAGCTATAAAGTAAGGGGATCTGTTTCTATGTCCCACCCCATGTTGTTATCTCTGAGCATGGCCTGCCATTGGACAGAGCCAGCTGAGAGACCCCAAAAGACCACCAGGCAGGCAGATAATCACTGATAGGTTTCATCGGCTAAGAAAATCGACTTGTCTTGGAGAATACAGTACCTGATGAGAAGAACACAGATCTGCCATTAACAGATGGGTTCTACTTTCTATAGAAACACATGCTCATGGATGGACTATAGTGTTATAGTTAGAAATAAAATGTCCCCTAAGCCGGGATTGGTGTCCCACACTTGTAATCCCGGCATTTGGAAAGCTGAGACAGGAGGACTGCAGTTTGTGAACAGCCTCAGCTGCTTAGTGAGGCTCTTTGCAACTCAGTGAGACCCTGTTTCAAAATAAAGAAGAAAAAGTAGGGCTGGGGGTGCAGCTTGGAGGTAGAATGCCCCTTGGGTTCCATCTTCAGAATCACAAAATAAAATAAAATAAAATGTTCGTTAAGGAGCTTATTTATTAATATTCAGGGCAATGTAGTTGACTCATGAAGGTTGTAATCCCATCAGTTAAATGGATTTAACTGAGTACCCTGAAGGTTGATAGGGCGTGGCTGGAGGTGGTCCCTGGGAGTGTGGCCTTGGTGAATGATATATGGTTCCTCCCACCCCTGCTCTCTCTCTCTCTCTTGATCCCAGCCTCCATGATTTGAGGAGACATATGGAGAACCTATATGCTCCCCGTCTCTCCATTTCATATGACCATGCTCTGAGATCTGCGGTCCCCGATCTTGTATGGACTGAACCCGAAACAGTAAAAACATAAATCTTTTTTCCTCTGAGTTATGTGTTCAATTACTTCTTTCTTTCTTTCTTCCTTCCTTCCTTCCTTCCTTCCTTCCTTTCTTTCTATTTATTATTTATTGTGTTGTACTGGGGATCAAACTCAGGAGCATTCTACCTCCGAGATACACCCCCAGCCCTATTTTTTATTCTTTATTTTGAAACAGGGTCTCACTGAGTAGCTGAGGTTGGCCACAAACCTGTGATCCTCCTGTCTCAGTCTCCTCAGTATTGGGATTAGAATTGTTCCCCCACCATGCCTGGTTTGTGGTCATTCTTTTAGATTATACCTCTAAGAATGCTGGCCAGCACATTTAGTAATGGAGGATCCAGGAGCAGAGGGAAATAGAATTTGAGAGAGTTGGTCACTATGGGGTGGGACTTACTTCCTGGGCTCTCTGGTTTAGCAACTTGGAAATATAAGACACATCTCCGGGCTTGCATGGACTAGAGAGCCAGTGGGTCTCCAGCCGTGCCTCACAGATCTAGGGAATGGGATGAAAGTTCAACTGAACAAAGAGGATCCATGGCAAGAGGAACTTTGGGATCCAACAATTCTTAGAGAATGAAGGCAGGCCATCTTGTGAGTGAGGGTAAGTGTCTTTCAGGGATCTCCAGAAATTCAGCTGGACTTGGATTCCAACTAAACTAAGTTACTTGTAAATCACAATGCAAGGATAAAGAGGACCCAAGAAGTAACTTAAGATCCTACCCTTATTAGTATGTTCTAAGTGGAACCTTCCAATGTCTCTCAATCCTAAAGAGGTATTTATGGTCAAGGGCAAAAGACAGTAGGCAGTTTTTGACCTCCTTCACTGAGTTTGCTTTTGTTTGCTCAGAAGACAGAGCCAGCACAGAGAACCACCTGTTTCAAAGTGAGGTCCATTTAACTGTTTTTCTCTGCCTGAGAATCCAGACAGAATAGGATAGTGCAGGAGCCAACAAACTACGGCCCATAGCACAAATCTGACCCCTCCCCATCTGGTTGTGTGTGTGTGTGGGGGGGTGCTGGGGGTGGAACCCAGGGGCTTTTTCTACCTCCAGGCTATACTCTCAGATCTATTTTATACTTTATTTGGTAACAGAGTCTCACTGAGTTGCTGAGAGCCTCACTCAGTAGCTGAGGCTGGCTTTGAACCTGTGCGATCCTCCTGTCTCAGCCTCCCAAGAGCTGGGATTACAAGCATGATTCACCACACCTGGCCGTTGTTGTTTTTTATAAAGCTTTACAAAACAGAGTTTTGAAATTCATTTTTATATTATCAAGGTCTGTTTTGTATTGCAGAGATAAATAGTTATGGAGATTATGTGTCCTGCAGACTCTAAAATATTTACTATCTGGTCCTTTCCGGAAAAAAAATTTGCTGACTCCCAGGATAGTGAAAAATGAATTAATATTGCTATGTTCTATTTCCTGCCAATATTACTTACTGAGCAGGTAACTTGGGGAAAAGTCACTTTTACTCTTTACATCTTCAATTTCTCACCCTTAAAATGTTGATAATAATATAACTTCCTCCATAGAGTATTTTTAAAGCCCAGTACAATAATTACATGCCTGTATTGTGTGTCTGGCACATAATAAGTGTTATATGATCATTAACAAGTATTGCTATGAATCAGATAATGGCAGTTTCAGAATTATATTCAAGTTGGATATTGTTTCTAATATTACACCTATAAAGTAAATGTGCATTCCTGGTAAATGTACCAATATAGACACTGGCCAAAACCAGTTGAATTCAGATAAGGCACTTGGTTTTAATATTGTCAATATAAAAATTTTTAAGAAGATCACTTATCATTCTTTATTGCTGGGAATCTCTACAATATCTTGTAAACTGCTTTAAACAGATACTTAAAGTTTTCTGTAGGACTCTGTCAAATGCAGATAAGGCTCGGCAAGAAAAAATTTACATTTCATCAGTATTAAAAATTTATTAAAACTCATGAAAATGTACTTTATTGTGCTTTTTTGATGTTTTATATTACAATCCTTGGGACATACTTTAGGGAAAAAATCATTTCATGACTGCAGCTTAAATCTTAAAACATCTCAAATTCTCTCTTGAACTAAGAATGCCATTCATTAAATTCCTTCTTCTTAGGAACCATAAATGCAGTAATCTAGACCCTGATAAAGGCTTTAAAGATGTCCCATAGGATACTTGGGGTGGAGAAAGATGGAACATTAGTGTCAAAGAAGCATATTATTTGATTCTCAATATAATTAATAAACTCTTTCTCTTCCCCACAGGAATCTGCTAAATCTCCAATTCTTATTTGTGTTGAAGCGGAAGATTTAGTTACTTACCTAACAGAAAAGGGGAAAAAAGATCTGAAAAAGGCTTTAAGTATTTAGTAGTTTAAACCCTGCATAAATTGGAGATTTGAATAAAAAATCAGCCCTGGTATTTTTCTATGAAAATGGTGAACAGAAGGAATATATGTGCTCAGAGGAATAGCGTTTTATGCCAAACATCAATCAACCCGGCTTTAGAAGCCTATTTATAATACTGTGGAGGATCTGGGCAGTTGCTCTTCATACTGTGAGGACCAATCCATGACATTAGATAGTGAACAATTGAAGCTTTTACAAATAATTAAAACTCTGTTTGAAAATGGAGATGTTTTTCTACAGTTTCCCTGTGCACGCACGATGTCATCGATATTCAAGAGTGTAAATATTGACTAGTTATTGCTGGTAGCCAGAAGGAGCAAAATCCCCTTTGAAATAATAATGTGGAGTGTGTGTATATAACATATACATATGTATGCACACACATATGCACGGAGATGTTAAATATATAGTCATATAGGGAGAGAAAATATAGATTTCACTTTATATGACAGTTGAATAGCTATACTTTAAACAACCTATGTTCCCTGCCAGTGCAGTTCTAGTGTGAGTGTGTATGTATGTATGTGTGCGTGTATGTGTAAGATAGGCAAAGAAGACACAAAATTATTTCTAACATTTTTAACCATGTTTTTTTTTCCTTACCAAGATAATGGGAGACACTATAAAGTAGCATGTCTTTTATCTTAAAAAAGAAAAAGAAAAAAACTCCTTCAGTGTTTAACTTGGGATCTAGACCTATATAATTTTAGAGCTTGCAGGGACTGAATTAATAACCTCGTCTGGCTTTAATAATATTTTAAATATTAAATCCTTTTGGGGTGAGGGCAGAGCATAATACATCAATTAAAATCCTGAGAATGGCTCCTTAATTTGATAATTCTTCATTGAAGAGACAAGGGACTGAAAAAAATGAGACTAAAAAAAATCCCTCCTGGTTATTATTTCAATTTACTCATTTAGCAGAGAACTATAAGAGACACCAGCTCAATGTGACAGTGCAGAGCCACACCCTTTCTGGGTAGAGCGTCCAGTTCAGAGCCAGTGGTAACAGGGTAACAGACACGCATGGGCGGGTTTTATCAGTTAGAATAGAGAGGCGATTGGGTGGTACAAACAATGAGTGCAAAAATAAAATGAAATAAAATAAAATAAAATAGTTAGAAAAAGGAGCCATTAGTAGAGGAGAGAATGGCCAGGAAAGAGATCGACCTTGTCCTTGTCCAAATGGATTATAGACGCCAGACATGAAGCAGATCAGCAAAGGGGTAAAGGAAGAATGAGCGCAGTATGTTGGAAGAAATAAAAACCTGAGAGTAAAATGAAGTCTAGAATATGAAGTTAATTAACTAAAACTTGTTGTGGCTTTATGAGCAGGCTTTTTGGTTCTACTTTTGACTTTACAGGAGCCTCAACCCACCCAAATTACACATATGAAATGAAATGAAATGATGAAATAAAAGCTCTGCATCTATGTGGAGGCGAGAGAACTCTGCTAGTGTTGTTGACTCATCTGTTTTAAACATGTTAATAAACTGAAGTTTGCTCTCTAACTGATTTGCCCAGGTGTAGGCAGGGATTGTGTTCCACTGGTCTATACTCGCCACCACTGGACCAACTAAAAACGTGTTGATAAACTGTTGTATTTACACTGTCACTGCTATATTGACTACACTAGTAGAATTTTCCCCCAGCCTTTCCAGATAACTACAGTTATCCTGGGAATAGTATATTATGGGGATAGGAGATAGGGTGTCACTGGTCAAACTGGCTGGGACTAGATTCCACGATACCTTTGTAAGGTCTAAACACCAGTGCATGAAAAGTACTCAGGCAAAGGAATAATTGTAGGCTAACAAAGAGAATAATTCCAAACAAAAATGTAATCCCGATCGATTCCAAGTGTAATCCCATCCCCAGGGCAGCTGCCAAACTGTCATGGTCTAACTTTTCTTTGGAGACGAGGGGAGAATTCCTCCTAGGGTGACAGAAAACTTGGACCCAGAGCCAGAAGCTCTTGATTGGAGGTGTTCTGCAATGAGTCTGGTGTTCGGAGAGCCACACTGAAATGGACCTTTTAAACGAAACAATCCGGATAGTTTATTTTTCCTTAGGCAGTGTAGACGTGTTTCCTTGCAATTCTTCCCTCCGCCTGAATACATGGAGGCACCAGGGGGAGCTCACACATCTTCCTTCTTTTTCTCCCCCTCACAGAAGGTTGGCTCTGGTCTCCCAGCAGAAGAGTGGGTCAAAAACAACAATATAACATGAAACAATTCGCTAAGGTAAACAGAGGTAATTCATTTCATAAAAATACTCTAGATATTTTTGGAGGCCGTGCCTTAGCTCTCATATTGAATATTCGTAAAGTCACTCTCTGGCTTTAAGATGAGGCCTCTTTAAACTCCTGTGGCCAAATAAAGAGATAAATAGATAGATAGATAAATAAATAAATAAGCAAACAAGGGAATGTCCCTGAGATAGCCCTGTGGGGAGACAGGCAGACAGGACTCCTTCTTGCCATTAGAAACATAGTTTCTCAAACATCCCACTTTTCATCAAAGGGACTTGGCACAGCAGAAAGCCGGGCCTTTGATTCTCCTCATTGATCAATGGGATTGGTCTTTATCTGTTTTAAAAAAGAAAATTCGTTGCTTGCCCCCGCCCTTCAGATTTAAAAAACACACAACAAGGAAGAGAAAGTCAAATTTAATTAACTTTGAGATATTGGTGTTAGTGGATAGACCCATGGCACAAAGGATGCTAAAGGGCTAATGAGCCCCATAGTTAACCTCCTCGTAATGGGTGTGGAGCACCGACGGGGCTGTATGGAGCCCCTGCCCCAGTTAATGGGAGACAGAGAAAAAAAAGACCTCCTGCTTCTGCTACGTGCTGTACACATAATGCCCTCCACGCATGGCTGTAAAGAAAGGACACATTTCTAATCCCAAATTTCAATCTACTGATCACATAAGCAGGGCTTTCTGGCCCTGTCAGATACTTCCTCAGGCTTTCTGTCAAAACTCTGTACTTGAGGGAGGGTGAAATCTATTTGTTTCAATTTTTGTTTTGTAGATAATTTCGTTCCGGTTCCGAGAGGAAAATTGAGAGCCTGCGTGTAGCACTCTTCGGTGGTTTTTCTCGGTTCATTAGAAACTCATGCAGTATCGAATTCCCCCCTACCTTCTTCTTCCTTATACAACCGAGAATAACGTGTGTGTGTGTGTGTGTGTGTGTGTGTGTGTGTGTGTGTGTGTGTGTGTGTGTTAATATATCCCTAGTTCACACTTTTAACCGTTGGCAGCCTAAACCCTTGGGGAATGTGGAATCGGGGAAGCTGAGCTGGCTGGACCCCTGCGGAGGCGCTGGGACTGCCTCCCATCTCGCGCCCCAGGTGGATTTCTCCGGGTGCCCGGGCGGAGTCCCCGCGCTTGGGGGCTGCAGCGCATCGGGGCTGCGTGGGGCCGCGGGGATGCGCGGGGACCGAGGCAGCGACGCAGGAGGAGGGCGCAGGGTGCACGGGCGCCGCGCCTGCCCACGGCCGAGGGCTCGTGGTCCCTGCCGCCGCCGAGCCGGTCCAGAGCGCGCGCGCGGATGCTGGCAAAGATGCCGCGGGCGAGCCTGGTGGGCAGGATGCGATTCCGAGCCCCCTCGTTGGCGCAAGGGAGGGACAGGGGGCCAGAGGGTCTCATAGCTACTCTAGCTTAGCTCAGACTTTCTCTTTTTTCCGTTTTTTTCCTTCCTTCCTTCCTTCCTTCCTTCTTTCTTTCTTTTCCTAGAGAGATCGAACATCCGAGATTAAAATTTTGGGGACTCACACATCAGTACAGCGGAATTTCCTAGCGACTTCGGTGGCGGTGAGGACCCGGGAGCACCTCTTAGGGACAGCTGTACACATAACTCGTTCCCCCACCCGTCGCACCATCTGACCTACGGGAAATGAAATCTGAGCTCGGGAATGTGCGCGGCCCCACGCACGCACGCACGTTCTTTCCAGGAGAGATCTCCGGGAGAGGACCCGCATTCCCCATCCAGACTTGATTAGGGAGATGCCCTGGATGGAATAGGTAGACATATGACAGCCCACGGAAGACACGGAAAACTTTACCCTATAGACACTTAAACACCAACTGTCTGGGGCCCTGGATAGGAGGAGATGAGCCCTCAGAAATATTACACCTGCAGGGGCCCTGGCCTCTTCTAAATCAGCGTGTGTAGGAGCGAGAGTGTAGGGAATTTTCCCCAACACAAAATTCATCCCTCTTCCAGCTGTAAGATTTAACCCCACCCCCCATTTTTTGCTTGCCTACACCGCCGAGAATAATTCCTTATAATAAAAAAAGCCAAGGCATTTCCATTAATTATTACAGAGTGAGAAAGTCTTTCCCACCATCTCATTTTATCATTTTCACACGAGAAGTATTTCTGTGATTCGAGAGGTTCCTCACTGGCCAGACTTTCACAGGAGCCTGGCTTTGGTGTTTTGGCCCCCAGCAAATTGCTCTGAGCAGACAGTCTCCAAGAGCTGCTAGTGATAGAGCGGGAGGACTGGGAAGTTGTTTAGGAAGCCTCTTCCCCACCCACCGCCTTCCGCCTTTCTTGCCTTCTTACTTTCAGTCTATTCTCTTGACATTATTCCTTTGACCCCTGAATGAAGATTGTTTAATTGACAATTTGGGGAGGGGGGCATCATTTCTTTGTCCGATTGGGCTTTTGCTTTAAGGTGTGTGTGTGTGTGTGTGTGTGTGTGTGTGTGTGTGTGTGTGTTTTAGAGGAGGGGTGGAAATAGAAAAGGAAATGGAAAAGGGAGTTATACTGGCATTATCCAAATCTTATTAGATCTTTATTTTTACTGGGATGTGGAATGGAGAAGTTGCAAGAAACATATGATAAAAAGAAGAAGAAGAAGAAGAAGAAGAAGAAGAAGAAGAAGAAGAAGAAGAAGAAGAAGAAGAAGAAGAAGAAGAAGAAGAAGAAGAAAGGTCTCTCAGAAAAGAGTTAAGGAGCCGGGTGTGGTGGTGCACACTTGTAATTCCAGCATTTGGGAGGCTGAGATGGGAGGATCATTTGCAGCCAGCCTCTGCTACTTAGTGAAGCTCTTTGCAACTCAGTGAGACCCTGTTTTAAAATAAAGAATAAAAAATAGGACTAGAGGTGTAGCTCGGAGGTAAAATGCCCCTGGATTCCATTCCCAGTACTGCAAAGGAAGGAAGGAAGGAAGGAAGGGAAAAAGAAAAATGTTACAGAAGTCGGGCATGGTGGTGCACCCTTATAATCCCAGATTTGGGAGGCTGACACAGGAAAATTGTGGTTTGCAGACAGCCTCGGCTACTTAGGCCCTTTGCAACTCAGTGAGACCGTTTCAAAATAAAGAATAAAAAAATAGGGTTAAGGATGTAGCTCGGAGGAATAATGTCCCTGGGTTCCATCCCCAGTACCTAAAAATAAATAAATAAATAAAGAAAGAAAGAAAGAAAGAAAGAAAGAAAGAAAGAAAGAAAGAAAGAAAGGAGTTAAGGAGCCAAGCAGGGTGGCAGGACACCTGCCTATAATCCCTGAACTTGGGAGTCTGAGACAGGGTGATTCATTCATGTTCCAAACCAGCCTCAACAACCTAGTGAGACCCTGTTTCCAAAATAAATAAATAAATAAACTAGGGCTGGAGGTATAGCTCAGAGGCAGAAAGTCCCTGGGTTCAATCCTCAGTAACATACACATACATGCACACACACACACACACACACACACACACACACATACACACACACACACACACACACACACACACAGAAAAGTGTTAAGGAATGAGAAATATAAAGAGTCCTGAAGGAAAAAGAAAAAGATAGTGCTTAGTATACACAGGGACCTTTAAATAGAGAACTCACAAATATGCAAAGGAGTAGAATAAGGACGTTTACCTGGTGGATCCTGTTCACCTCTCTCCCACCCCCACAAATCCAGAACTTTGCTTACATTATCTCATTTAATTCTCCCACCACCCTAGGGGTAGGGTAATACTTTTAATTTGGGCTTTTACAGACGAGAAACTTGTATCTCAGAGGCCCAAAGTAAATTGCCTGCGAGCATACAGGTAGTTAGGTGCAGAATTAGAATTGATTAAGGGGCAAAGAAGAATTCCATGAGAATTAGTGTTTTTAAATCGCGATTAGTTACAGAGGGAAGCTGGGGAAATTAATTACCTTCTGGGAGGATCTTTAGATTAGTAAGAAAATGATGTTAAGCCCACAGAAAGACAAGCCCATGAATTTTCTTGTTATCCATTATGCAGTTTGGGGAAAGTATGACATTTTGAAAAAAAAACTGAATGGTGCTCCAATTCATTTTGCGAAGTTCTCTTTGAACTAACAGAACTACTAGATATAATTAGGCAGATGCCCATATTTTTCAGGAATCCTCCATCATTTGGAAAGGACACTAAAGAGACTTTGCCTGTTTCCAAATTTAAGAACAACTTGAATTTTAGTCGGAAAAATAAACCAACAATCTGCATGATTGCGTTTCAAAGGTATGGAGAGGGCACTCCCAACAACTGAACACTCCCGTGGGTTATGGGCACGGCCTTCAAATCCAAGAGAGCTGGCTAAAGAGGAATAGGATTAGGGAGTAGAAATAGTATCCGAGCCTAACTGTGTGACCACAGGCAATTTCCAGAACCTCTCCAGGCTTCACCATCCTCATCTGTAAAATGAGGCAAAGAGACTTTTGCAAGGTTGTCATGCCATAAAATAAAATAAAATAAAATAAAATAAAATAAAATAAAATAGCATGAGTGGAAGCCCTTAACAGAATGCCTGATGTGTAGAAGATGCTTAAAAGTGTTAGAACACTGAGTGTGATTAAAGCAAGTGAGAGCAGATTTGGAGAGGGTGGGGAGAGCCAGACGCCTGGCTAGAGAAAGGAGGTGCCTGGCTGAGACAATTTTGCCTGGGGCTGGCTCTGGGGGAGAGATGGAGTCTCAGGCGTGTGTGAATCTAAAAAGAACAGAGACTTCGAAATGCGAGCAATGAAGTTGAGAAAGTGGCCAAGGAAAGTGACCTTCAGGCAGGCATCTCCTTAACCTTGAGATCAAACAATGATACTTTCAAAAACCCTAAGAGATCAAGGTTGCCACCATTGCCCCGGTGTAATTTTTTTTTTTTTTTACAAGAATGAATAAGAGTTAGTAGTCATAGTGTAGATAAAACACAGATGTTAACAGGGTGCTGTGGCCCCTTCCTATACTCCCAGTAGAATTGGGAGGCAGAGATACGAAGATTGCAAGTTCAAGGTCGCACTCAGTAACTTAGGGAAATCCTGTTTCAAAAGGAAAAATAGAAAGGGCTGGGGGAGGAACTCAGAGGTAGAATGCTTCTGGGTTTAATACCCAATCCAAATATATATCACAAATGCTTTGGGCCTTATTTAATCTCAAGATGCTAAGAAAATTTTGTTCCGTAAGTGTTTTGTGTGTGTGTGTGTGTGTGTGTGTGTGTGTGTGTGTATTTGTTTTTAGCAGTGCTGGGGATTGAACCTAAGGGGCTTTTTACCTCTGAATACATCCCCAGCCCTTTTTATTTTATTTATTTATTTTTTTTTAAACAGGGTCTCACTAAGTAGCAGAGAGCCTTACTAAGTAGCTGAAGCTGACCACGAACCTGCAATCCTCCTGTCTCAGCCTCCCAAGTACTGAGATTACAAGCGTGTGCCACCATACCCCGCTTGATTTTAATCATTTTTAAAACTAAATATACACAATTTTGCCTCGTTATTGTTTCTAAAAATTAGTTATTACTTTGGAGCTTGTGTTTGAATACATCTGAAATTGTTTTAAAAAGTAACTATAAAACAATTCATGAAGATATTTTCCTCAGGTGTTTTCTATCTGGTACAAGCAAGATTAATTCTAGAGAATTTTTTCTCTTAAAATAATTATTTTTGATTATAAAAAGAATGCATGCTCAATTGCAGACATCTTATTACAAAAGGAGAGAGTGATAACAAAGATAACAAGAGGCCCTTCCTTCTTACAGAGTTAGCCAGGGCTGGGGATGTAGCTCAGTGGTAGAGTGCTTGTCTACAATGTATGTGGCCCTGAGTTCCATCCCAGCAACACACACACACACACACACACACACACACACACACACACACACACACAAAGGGAGAGACAGAAAGAGAGGGAATCAACCTCTTTCAACATTTTGGTAATTTCCTTCTAGTCTTTTTTACCTTTTTAATCTTAGTATGAACCCATGATGTATAAAATTTTGCATCCTTATTTTTATATTTATTTTCCCATGTCAATAAAAATGATGGTACAAATCATTTTTAGTGACTGTCTAATTTTACATCATAGCAATAAAACATAATTCTCTATTGTTGGATGCTTGTGGGTTCCAGTTTCTGCTATTGTAAATTATACAGAAATGAAAATCCGAGTGCATGAATCTTTGAATTTAAGACTATTTTGTAGAACAGACCTCTATACTGTTGAATTGATTTTTAGTAGTTTGAGCAATTTTCACTCGTAGCAGCAATATAAGAATAGCGCCAGTCTCTCTTAATGTCTCTGGTAGTAACTAATATCATCGCCAAAAAAAAATTCTGTATCATTTGATTTGCCAAAGAAAAGATTTTATTGTTTTATTTGTATTTGCTTAGGACTACTGTCATTAAAGCACTTTGAGATATTCATTAGCCCTTTCCTCTTTTGTAAATTATCTTTCAATGTCAATGTCTTATTTCTATTGAGACTTTAATTTTTTTCTATTTACATATACACTTCAAATCCATTCCTTGTCAAAATTTATGTTAACTTTTTCTTCATTTTGCTGTGCCTTCTAATTTTGTTCACAATTTTTATGCATAAAATTCCATAGTTAGCCTGGTGTGGTGGCGCACGCTGGTAATCCCCGAACTTGATAGGCAAAGACAGGAGGATTAAGCAGGTTCGAAGTCAGCCTCGCTGGCTTAAGAGACCCTGTTTCCAAATATATATATATCTAGGAGTGTAGCCTGGAGGTAGAAGGGTTCCATCCCCAGTATCATCAAAATAATAATAATAATAATAATAATAATAATATAAAATTCCATAGTTAAGTCAGAGGTGGTTATGCCTGGCAATAATCCCAGTACTTGGGAGACCAAAACAGAACGATTACAAATTTGAAGTTCAGCAAATAGTGAAACTCTCACCAATCTAATGAGACCCTCTTTCAAAATACATAAAATCTGGCTGGGGGTATATCTTGGAGGTAGAATGACTCTCTGTTCAATCCCCTGTACCAAACAAAAATTTATCTTAGTAGTGATTTAGATAGCTATATCAAAGCATTTCTTAATGATTTTTCTTTGTTTTATGTTACTCTGCAGAAAATAAGATATCTCCTGTTTTTTCTGCTTGTATTATTATAATTTTTATAAAAATTATAAATTTTTTTGTTATAAAAACATTTCTTAATGACTTTTCTTTGTTTTATGTTACTTTGCAGAAAATAAGATATTCCCTGGTTTTTTTCTACTTGTATTTTTTTATAATTTTGTTTTGTTTTTACATTTAACTATTTACTGCCTTAGTATGTCATTGTAATGTGAGACGAGGCTTTGATCCCTCCTCCTTCAAAAATAGCTTGGCAATTTTTCCAATATGATCACCTCAATACCCATCTCAGTTGCATTGACTTATTGTGCCTCCTACATCAAATACCTGTTTTGGTTGATACAGATGCAGGGATGCTCTTAACAATACAGTAGTAAAGAGCTAGGGTTACATGGGCATCACTAATCAGAACAGGCACCAAACATTCACATCAAGTTTATCCAGGAGAGCATCCCAGATGAGAGCCAGGGCTGCAAACATGACCTAAGTTCCTACAAGCAAAACCAAACAAAACAATGAAAAGATTCTCTTTCAAAGAAAGAGCTTTATAATAGAACTTAACGTTTAAAAGAGAACTCTCCTAGCCAGCCGCACATGCTTATGATCCCATACTTGGGAGGCTCAGACAGAAGGATCACAGATTCAAGGCCAGCTTCAGCAACTTAGCAAACCCTCAGCAACTTAGTGAAACCTTGTTTTGAAATTTAAAAATAATAAAAATAAGCCGGGCATGGTGGCACACGCTTGTAATCCCAGAATTCGGGAGGCTGAGACAGGAGAATCGTGGTTTGCGGACAGCCTCAGCTACTCAGTGAGGTTCTCTGCAACTCAGTGAGATCCTGTTTCAAAATAAAGAATAAAAAAATATATATATAGGGCAGGGGTGTAGCTCGGAGGTCAAATGCCCCTGGGTTCCATCCCCACACCCTCAAAAAATAAAAATAAATAAAAATAAATAAAAACAAAAATTGCCAGCAGTGGTGACACATGCCTGTAATCTCAGTACTTGGGAAGCTGAGACAGGAGGATCTCAGGTTCAAAGCCAGTCTCAGCAACTTAGTGAGACTCTTTTTCCAAATAAAAAATAAAATAGGTCTGAGAATATAGCTTGGAGGTAGGATACCCCTGGGTTTAATCTCTAGGAACACACACACACACACACACACACACACACACACACACACAGGTTGGGATGTAGTGTAGCTAGAAGGCAGTATGCCCCTGGATTCAATCCTCAGTATAAAAAAAAAAATGGAGGGGGAGGGAACTCTCCTGAATGTTTCATTTAGAGCTCTTGGGATTTAAATTGGCCCCGCTGTATTTATTCAACAAAAATTAGTTAAGCCTCTACTATGGAAGGCACTCTTTAGGACCTAGATAGACACACAGTCTATGTGTATCCATCTCTTCTATTTCTACATGTCTAATATCGTCAACAAACACTACTGAATTTGGTGAAATTCTTATTAACTTGTAGTACCAATTTTATTTTATCTCATGGCATATGATCCCCCCCCCTTTTTTTGTGGTGCTGGTAATAGAATCCAGGGGCATTCTACCTCCCAGCTACCTCCAGCCCTATTTTTTATTCTTTTTTTTTTTTTTTTTTTTTGTGTGTGTGTGTGTGTGTGTGTATGTGTGTGTTACTGGGGATGAAACGCAGGGGCTTTTCTACATCTGGGCTATACTCCAGACCTATTTTATACTTTATTTGGAAACAGGTTCTAAGTTGCTGAGAGCCTCACTAAGCTGCTGAGGCTGGCTTCGAACCTGTGTGATCCTCCTGTCTCGGCCTCCCAAGGTCTAGGATTACTAGCATGCGCCACTACATGTAGCTTTTATTCTTTATTTTGAAACAGGGTCTCACTAAGTAGCTGAGGCTGTCTGAGGACGGCGATCCTCCTGTCTCAGCCTCCCAAATGCTGGGATTACAAGCGTGCGCCACCACACTCGGCTTGACATGGTTCCCTCTTCATTAAAATAATTCTCACTGTTCTCTGTGATGCCCTCCTGGTCAGCGGACCCTTTCCTACATGAGACAAATCACATCTGCCAGAAGTTTTGTTGTTTTTGTTGTTGTTGTTGTTGTTGTTGTTGTTGTTGTTGTTGTTTTAAGTGATGTTTGGTTTGCCTAACTGCTTTCCTAGATGTCTGCTTCTGAAAGAATTTGATATTCACCACATTTTTTGAGGTGGCTTTATTGTGTGTGTATGTGTGTGTGTGTCTGTGTGTGTTACTGGAAATGGAAGCCAGGGGCATTCTACCTCTGAGTCACACCTCCAGCCCTATTTTTTGTCCTTTATTTTGAAACAGGGTCTCACTGAGTTGCAAAGGGCCTCACTAAGGAGCTGAGGCTGTCAGTGAACCATGATCCTCCTGTGTCAGCCTCCAGAAGGCCAGGATTACAAGCATGTGCCTCCACTCTTGGCTGAGGTGGCTTTATTTTGCATGTCTTCTTACCTTTTCTTTTGTATGATAACAGTATCAGAAGACCAATCCCATTTTTGACATTCTTCCTTTTCCTTTACTTTAAAATAACATCACTTCAAGAGATAAGCATAGGCCGGGCGTGGTGGCACACGCTTGTAATCCCCGCGCTTGGGAGGCAGAGACAGGAGGATCGCACAGGTTCGAAGCCAGCCGCGCGCGCTGGTTTAGGAGACCCTGTTTCCAAATAAAAAATGTAAAAATGGGTCTGGGAGTGTAGCCCGGAGGTAGAAGGGCTTCCAGGAACCCCAGTACCACCAAAAGGAGAGAGAGAGAGAGAGAGAGAGAGAGAGAGAGAGAGAGAGAGAGAGAGAGAGAGAGATTTTCTTTATGCAGTTAGGTTACTGGAATTTGGAAAGGAAGGAAGAAAATCTGATATTGTGTGCTTTCTCAGGATGTCTCGGAAGGACAGCCCGGTTCTACCATAGCATGGGCGCTCAATGGGCTCATTGTTGCTGTAGAGGAAGACATGTTGATTCACTAGCGTCCACCCAGAGTAGGCAGGGGCAGCAGGTGCATTTGACCAGAGCTCCGCTTTGGATGGTCCGTCACCAGGTAGAACAAGGGGTGAGGAATTCAGGGGCCAGTCGCAACTTTGGAGCCTGGCAAGTAAACACCAACCATGGGGTGGCTAGCAGGACAAGAGTCCATCCCAGGACCTGGGAGCCCAGAGACAAACAGCCCCAAAGTGTCTGAGACCCGAAATTAGTAAAAAGAAAATATTGATGTGATAAAGCCTGATAAAGCCAGCAGAAAAGAACAAGATTAGGTTTTCTGGCACTACCGCAGAATCAATACTTGAGATAAATATTTAGTTTAGTAGAACAATACAGACGCCTTCTATTTCTGGATCATCCTAGTGATGACATGGACACTAGATTGGTTCCTGGGCTTCGGTGTTTGGGGGGAGTGTAAACCCTGCCCTGTTTCACAGTGTGCCTGTGATGGCTGAACTTATGCTGGTCCCTGAGAACTAGACCTCATCTACCTGGGGTCAGGTGCAAATTCTGTTACAAAACAGCATGTGAAGAACAGTACTAAAGCCATTGCCTGCCTTCCCCAGTCCTCCCCGTGGAGAGCTGAGAGCCCGTTTCTCAGATTGTGTTCTATTCAGTTAAATGCTGGCCTGGGCGTAGCTGGAATTTGTCATCCTCCTGCAACACAATAATTGGACTTAAAAAGATTCAGTTAGTCTTGGGGGTAAGCGCCTGTGATCCCAGTATTTGGGAGGCTGAGAAGGAGGATCACAGGTTCCGGGCCAGGCTTGGCAATTTAGCAATACCCTACTTCAAAAATAAATTAATTTATTAATAAGCCAGGTATATTGGCAGTCTTGTAATCTCAGTATTTGGGAAGTTGGGACAGGAGGATCACAGGTTCTAGGTCAGCCTTGGCAATTTAGCAAGATCCTGTTTCAAAAATAAAAGTAAAGTAAAATAAAATAATAAAATAAAATAAAATAAAATAAAATAAAATAAAAGGGCTGGGGGTATAGTTCAAAGATAGAATGACCTGACTTTGATTCCTGATATGACAAAGAAAGACAAAAAATTAAAATCTGGGAAAAAATTTATACACAGCAGATCTTATAACCAGAGTTATAATGGTTACATCTGGTTGGAACAATTATGAGTGATATTGTAGCTTGTTGAGATTTATTTCTCTAAATATTCCATAATATTTAGGTGTTATATGTATAATAAAGAAACTAAAATTTAGTTAATTAATTTATTTGTGTGGGGGGGTGGTACTGGGGGTGGAACCCAGGGGCTTTTCTACCTCCCGGCTATACTCCCAGGCCTATTTTATAATTTATTTGGAAACAGGGTTTCACTAAGTAGCTGAGCTGGCTTTTTTTTTTTTTTTTTTTTTTTTTTTTTTGTGGTACTGGGGTTCCTGGAAGCCCTTCTACCTCCGGGCTACACTCCCAGACCCATTTTTACATTTTTATTTGGAAACAGGGTCTCCTAAGCCAGAGCGCGCGGCTGGCTTCGAACCTGCGCGATCCTCCTGTCTTTGCCTCCCAAGCGTGGGGATTACAAGCGTGCGCCACCACGCCCGGCCCTGAGCTGGCTTTAAACCTGTGTGATCCTCCTGTCTCAGCCTCCCAAGTGTGGGAATTACAAGTGTGTACCACCACGCTCGGCTTAGTTAATTAATTTAATAAATAATATTTTGCCATTTCAAAATAACATAATTTATTTAATCAATGTCCTCTAGCTTTGCCATATAGGAAGTTTGTAATTAAGTAATACTTTGTGATTAGAAATGCCCCATTCTCCTGCAGGGGCAAGGGAGGTGTAGATGCCCAGGGAAGAGATGGATAAAGATTTTCAACTCTACCAATAATTATTTATTTCTTACTCTAGATGCAGGGTCCATAGGCTTCAATAAGTCAACCTCCATGTTTCTTCTATATGTCAAATACTTCATAAAAATTTGTAAACTATAATGAGAAATCATCCATACAGTTGGTAATTTCTTTGAAGTAACCTGCTAAAAATTAATCTACTGGATAAAAATAGAAAAATATGTAGTTTTTTTTATATATAATGCTATATTATCCTTCAGGAAACTTGAAACAATTTATAATCCTACTATTAGCATAAGAGTGTTCTTTTTTAAAAATCTGGTATTTGCAAAAAATGGTCACAATCTTTGTATGTGTGAATGTGTGTGGGGAGATCCTGGTGACTGATTTCACGGGCATTCTAACTCCTCCCATATGTTACTTTTATTTTGAAACAGGGTCTTGCTAAATTACTGAGAGTCTGGCTAAGTTGATGATCCTGGCCTTGAACCTGTGATCCTCCTGTGTCAGCCACCCACGTACTGGGTTTACAGGAGTATGTCACCACACCGTTCTTCATTATGTATTTTAGTCTTCCAAAAATTGGGAAAAATTATCCCCATTATATTAAATTTGGTTCCTTTGATTAGTAGTGAGGAAAACATTTTTTTGTCTTTATCATTCCTCTTTTTTTCTTTTTTCTTTTTAATATTTTTGTGGATCTGGGGATGTGGAACCCAGGGGCATTCGACCTCTGTGCTACATCCACTGGCCTATTGTTTTATTCTTTATTTTGAAACAGGGTCTCACTAAGTTGCAGAGGGCCTCACTAAGTAGCTGAGGCTGTCCACGAACCATGATCCTCCAGTCTCAGCCTCCCGAATACTGGAATTGCAAGCGTGCACCACCATGCCCAACTCATTCATCTTTCTTGTGTATCACTTGCCACTTTTTTTTTTTTTTCTTTTGGTACTGAGGACTGAATACAAGCTATCTCCAAGCTACACCTCAAGCCCTATTTTATTTTATTTTGAAAAGGGATCTCACTCGGTTGGTGAAAGTATCACTACTTGCTGAGGCTGTCCTTGAACCTGAGATCCTCCTGCCCCAGCCTCCCAACTATTGGTATGACGAGTGTGCACCACCACACCTGGCTACTCGTCACTTCTTTTGCCCATTATTCTCAGTTGGGCATCTTTTTACGGTTGGTTTTTCTATGTTACGAATACTTTGTGCATCGGACATGGTGGTGCACACCTGTAATCCCAGCACTCCGAAGGTTCAAAGCCAGCCTCAGCAACTTAGCAAGACCCTCTGCAACTTAGTGAGAATCTGTTTCCAATAAAAAATAAAATAGGGCTGGGAATGTAGCTCAGAATTAGACTGCACCTGGGTTCAATCCTCCCACTACACCCCCACCCCCCGCCGAATATATTACATAATGCAATATATAAAATTATCTTTTGTAATTTTTTTCTTCAAAAGACCCTACCCTCTATAATAGTAAATATATACTTGTCTTGTTTTTTCCTTGTTTTGTATTCTTTCACATTTAAATATTTAAGCTGCCTATGCATATGATGTTACATCAAGCTACTTTTTTATTCAAATAACAAATATTTTAGCCCCTCTTACTCTTTTCCTTTCTATATAATGTATGTTTTTTCACTGCTTCTTTTTTCTAATCTCCTTGGTTTGACTACCTATTTCAGAATAAGTTTCAAATAATTGTATCAATTTCCAAAAACATTTTACTGGGCTTTTTAACTTGTAATTTTATTTTGGAGTAACATTAAATCTACACCTCAGTTTTGGAAGAATTGGAAAACTATCCAATATTGATCCTTCCAGTCTAGAAATATGGCATAGCTCTCTATTTAGCCAGGCTTAACTAATTGGTCTTCAGTGAAGTTTTATTTTCTTCATAGAGCTCCCAAAAATCTATGATAAAATTTATTTTAGGTCCATATGAGACTTTTTTTTTTTTTTTGGTGGTACTGGGGTTCCTGGAAACCCTTCTACCTCTGGGCTACACTCCCAGACCTATTTTATACTTTTCTATTTGGAAACAGGGTCTCTTAAGCCAGCACGGCTGGCTTCGAACCTGCGCGATCCTGTCTCCACCTCCCAAGTGCGGGGATTACAAATGTGTACCATGATGCCCAGCCCATATGAGACTTTGATATGCTATCAAGATGACATTACATATTGATGTAATTTTCCATACATATTGATGAGGGAAAAGCCATATATCCATCTCATACCATTCACAAAGGTAAAACTAAGATGGGTGAGGCGCTCCCGTGTGTGTGTGTGTGTGTGTGTGTGTGTGTGTGTGTGTGTGTGTTACTAAGGATGGAATCTAGGGGATTTCTGCCTCTGAGCTACACCCCCAGACTTGTTTTATTTTTATTTTGAAACAGATTCTTGCTCAGTTGACAAGCATCTCACTACTTGCTAAGGCTGTCCTTGAAACTGTGATCCTCTTGTCTCAGGCTCCTAAGTACCAAGATTACAGACATGTGCCACCATGCCTGGCATGTAAAACATTTATGAAAGAAAAGAGATACTAGAATAAAACACAGGAGCCGGGCGTGGTGGCGCACGCTTGTAATCCCAGCATGTGGGAGGCTGAGACCTGGAGGATCGCGGTTCGCGGACAGCCTCAGCTACTTAGTGAGGCCCTCTGCAACTCAGTGAGTACCGGTTTCAAAATAAAGAATAAAAAATAGGACTGCGGTGTAGCTCAGAGGTTGAATGCCCCTGGGTTCCATCCCCAAACCCACAAAAACAAAACAAAAAAAAAAAAAACAGGAAAAATAATTTAGATGGCTATTGTGAGGACTCTTCATAGCATGACGCTAAGCCATAAAGAAAAGGGGGGAAATGGAAAAGATTTAAGAACTAAAAATTTTAACTTTTCTATGGAAAAATACACCATAAGTAAAATAAAGACATTTAAAAGGAAAATGACTAAACATTTCAAGGTAAATGCCTGGGGAAAGTATTTTTAGTGTAGAAAGTATTTCTCCAAGTCAACATAAAAAGATGAAAAAGGAGAGAACAGGGGAATGCAGTATATGGATATGAGGGGGAGAACCGAATAGACATTTGAAAGCTGACAATATTAGTTATAAGAAAATATTAAAGCACAATGAACTGCTACTTTTCCTCCATTATCCTATCATCAAAGGCACTTTTTTAAAAACATGATAATAATCAGTATTAGGAAAAGTTATATATATATAAAACCAAGGCACTTCTGCACAGCGCTGTGAGATCGTGAGTTGATAGTTTCTTTTTGAAGGGCAAATTGCTCAATTTAATAAAATGTTAAGTGTGCCTGAACTTTGACCTGCCTATTCCATTTTCAATAATTCTAACAATAAATTGTCCCAAAAGATGCACAAAGATGCTTGTCACACCATCATTTGTGTACTCGTTTCTCACAGTTTTGAAGAACAACAACAAGAAAAGATTTTGTCAAGAGAAAAGCCAAAGGTAACCGAATGCTGAGTAGAGGAGCGATAAGTTCACCTTAGATATTAAACTCTCTTGGCATATCTGAAATAATTCCCGCTCTGAAAGTATTATTAATTCCTCTATGACATCACTGGATTAAATTTACTAGTATTTCATTTAGCAATCCTTCACATCTATCCTGAAAATTGGGATTTTAAAAAAATTAATATAAAATCATGATGATTTATTCATCCTGCTAAATTTCACTGTTAGTTTTTATCTCATTTCACCTTTTGAAATTACTTTCAGTCTAAAAAAGAAACTTTTTTTTTTAAACTAGGGCTTGAACCCATAGGCACTCCACCTCTGAACAGCACCCCTAGCCCTATTTTATTTCTTTTTTGAGTTAGGATATAGGATCTCACCAAGTTCCTGAGAACCTAAGTTGATTAGGCTGTCCTCAAAAGTGTAATCCTCCTGCCTCAGCCTCCCAAGTAAAGATTAGCTGGGCTTGCAGGTGTGTACCACCATGCCCAGCTAACAATTTTATTTCCCCACCTTCTTACAGCTAAGTGACCAAGGAGTTCAGGCCGATGATTTGTGAGTTTGTGGCAACTTCTGGAAAGGCATTTTAAAAGAAACTAAAGGAGCTTGGAGGTATGCCTATTTTCTATTTTCTCTTTTTCTTCCTCCTGCCTGCCTGTGACTGTTACGTTTTAAGCCCTAGGAGTTATCTTGGATTGATAAAATAACCTTGAGAATGGAAAGAAAGATGGTGGTGGAGAGAAACAGAAGCGACCCTAATCTTTAGTGACTGTGGACATGGATGTCTTTTGTACTTCTTATAAGTGTGAAATGCTTTTTATTTTATTTTCTAAAATGATTATGCCCTTCATTGTTTTAAATAATCTAAAAATCCAATAGGCATGCCTTCTTTGCCCCAACTTAAGTTTTAGTCCTCCCTGTTAACCATCAATTAAAAATCTTTTTGGAGATAATTATTCAACTGACAATATTCCACGGACCACACCACCACGTTGAAAGATACTACTAATTTTCTTACTAAAGATAGCCTAGATTTAAAAAAAATATTCTTCACAAATCTTCCTGTGCTATAACAAAGAATTTGTCTGGTCTTTGTCCCAGAGTCCTGACAGGTTGCTTCAAAACTTTGGAAATTTCCTGAGTGATAGGAGTATCTCTCTTATGCTAATGAGGTGACTCACAGTGGGCCCCCAGATAGCTTTAGGGTGAGAGGTGAGAGCTCCTTACCAGCAGGACTAACCACAGGATTTTAGAGGACTGGACCTTTCAGCTGCCTGACTTCCAAAAAGGGTGGGGAACTGGAGATTGGGTTCAATCACATGGCCAATGATTTACTCAGGCATGCCTGTGGAATGAAACCCCAAGAAAAACAAAAGCTCTGTGGAGTTTCCCAGCCATTGAACACAGTGATACACGAGGACAGGAATAGACCCTGTAGCTCCCTGGGTGGAGAGCCTGAAAGCTCTGTGCCCCCTTTTAGGCTTTGGGCTGGGCTCATCTTTTAAAATGTAACCGGACTAGCTGGGTGTGGTGACGCACACTTGTAACCTCAGTATTTGGGATGTTGAGACAGGAGAATCACGGTTCATGGACAGACTCAGCTATTTAGTCATTTGCATTCTAGTGAGACCGTTTCAAAATAAAGAGTAAAAAATAGAGCTGGGGGGTATAGCTCGGAGGTAGAATGCCCCTGGGTTCTATCTCCAGTACTGCAAAATTTAACTGGACTAGCAAGCATAGTGCTTTCTTTTCATTGAATTTCTAAACCTGGAGAGGCCATGAAAGCCTCCCAGACTGGAGGATAGTTTGTCAGAGGAGTGGGTGGCAGCATCTTTATCCTCTACCCATTGTGAAAACCAAAAACATCTTTTTTTTTTTTTTTTACAGTACTAGGAATGATCATCTTCTAAGAGTGAGATTCTGTTCTCCATGTGGTCTAATCGGTTGTTTGTGCTTTGAATTGAGGCCTTTACTTCATTAATTGCATCCTTTATCTCTTTTTTGGCTCTCTCTGAGTTCTTTTCGAAGCACCTCTATTATTTCTACAGTTTTCCTGATTTGATCTTCTAGAAATCTCTGATTTTCTGTTTTATCGGGTTCTGATGTTGTGGGGTTGTGGGCATTCATTGCTCCAGTGTTATTCCTCTTTCCCATAATTTCGGAAGTTTGTGCCTTCTCTGGGTTCTTCCCTTGGGTCACTATGACTTCACTTAAGGTGGTCTGGATCTCGAGTCAGTAGTATCTCAGACCCCACTACTCCTTTACTGGGTTTTATCACAGAGTCTCCGACCCAGGGAGTCGATAGAGGCTGCTTTAGACTATGGGGGGGTGCCAGGTTGCATGTTCTCCTATGGTGTGATATCTCTGCCACTGCCACTCCCCCACTGGGTCAAGTCCCAGGGAGTACAGTACTGGGATTTCTCCTCTGTGGCCCGCAATTTGACTCACTGTTCTTGAGTACGCAGATGTAGCTGTACTGGACTCGGTGAATTTGCTGCTGCTGCCGCTGGTGGCAATATGGTGCCGCTGCTACGCCCTCGGCCGTGAGGCTGGCGTATTTTTTCTTGGTTTTGAGTTCCACTCTGAGTCCCTGCAGCGTGTGCTGAGCTCAGCCACTGGGGGCTTTAGATGCTCCCTGCACCGAAAGATCCTGCCTGGCTGTTCCACAGCGGCTCACCTCGGCTTGCTGTAGCCGTCCGGTGAATTCACTGCTGCCGCCGGCAGTATGGCGCTGCTGCCGCGTCCTCGGGCGTGAGGCCGGTGTATCTCCTCTGTGGCTCTGAGCTCTGTTCTCAGTCCGCTTTCTCTCTGGAGCCTGGTGTTTTTTTTGTTTCTCTGGTGATGGTGTTTTCTGGCTATGAAAGGCGCTGATTTTGTGGTAATGGAGATTGGTTGTTAGCGGGGCTCTTAAGCCCCGCTTTTCTCGGTCACCATCTTCCCAGAAGTCCTTTTTTACAGTACTAGGGATGGAACCCAGAACATTCTATCTCCAATCTACACTCCAGCACTATTTTTCTTTTCTTTATTTAGAACTAGGGTCTCACGAAGTTGCAGAGGACCTCACTAAGTAGCTGAGACTGTCCGTGAATCACGATCCTTCTGGCTCAGCCTCCCAAATGCTGGGATTACAAGCGTGCACCACCACGCCCGGCCCAAAAACATCTTAAACATTGCCATTCTTAATCAGAATCATCTGGTTAATAAACTACTGTCTTGGGAAAATTATCAAAATATTAAAAAAGAAAGCCAGATCAAGTCAACCATCATACTTCGAACTACAGCAAATGTCGTCAGAGAACTAAATTCGAAGATACTCAGGCTTTTCATGATAATGCCCCCAACATAATAAATCTTCTTTTTCCCCAAGGTTTCCAATATTTTCACATCAACCCACATTTATTTATTTTATTTATTTATTTATTTATTTATTTATTTATTTATTTATGTGTGTGTGGTACTGAGAGTTGAATCCAGGGGCATTCTACCTCAAAGCTACATCCCCAGCCCCATTTTATTTTTTATTTTGAATCAGGGTCTTTCTAAGTTGATGAGAGCCTCACTAAGTGAAGCAAAGTGCTTCACTAAGAAGCTGAGGCTGTCCTCGAACCTGTGATCCTCCTGGCTCAACCTCCCACATACTGGGATTACAAGCATAAGCCTCCACACCCAGGCTGTTTGTTTGTTTGTTTGTTTGTTTGTTTGTTTGTTTGTTGGCACCCGGGGCACAGCCTAGGGTAATTCTACCTCCAGACTATACCCTCAGCCCTATTTTATTTTTTTTTATTTGGAAACAAGGTCTTGCTACATTGAAGAGAGCCTCACTACGTTTCTGAGGCTGATTTTGAACCTGTGATCCTCCTTTCTCAGCCTCTCAAGCACTGGAATTAAGGGTGTGCACCACCACATTGGTGCCACCACGCCGGGCATCATTCCACACTTTTTAAGTAGTTACAGTGTGTTTACTTTGTCATAAGATGGCCATATCAATGACATTAAATTATGCAAAAAAGAGTAAAATAACTTTTAGTATGTTCTGAAGGTAATACAAGGAAATACAGACACCACTGTATGCATTAGACATCACTGCCCTTTTATTATGCTTTTCTGGTTTTCTCTATAGCAAATAATTTGATTTCCCATTAGGAATATTCACCCATTATTTGTTATCTCTACTTAAGAGGGTAAAAGTATATAAAAAATGTCAAGTATTATTTGTATGGGCAATTAAGTATGTTGTTCTCTCATCCATCTGTCTTTAAGGACCAATGCAGTACTTTAAAAAGTACATTCTAGGAGCCAAGCGTGGTAACATATGCCTGTAATCCCAGTACTATGGAGGCTGAAACAGGAAGATTGCAGGTTCTGGAACAGCCTCAGCAACTTAGCATGATTCTCAGCAAACTAGTGAGACCCTATTTCAAAAATTAAAAAAAAAAAAAGTGAAAAATGGGGTGGGGGTATAGCTCAGAGGTAGAATGGCCCTGGGCTCAATCCCACCAGTAAAGTCAGGTGCGCAGTAACAACATGCTGAAAGCTACTGGGTATTTTATTTCTAGCTCGGGGCTTCTGTACTGTGCTTCTATTGGTGGAAATATAGCCTTACAGCGTTTATGCGATTGGCTGAAAGGGATGCCAGGGGAGGGGCTGGCACTCACAATTTCCAGGAAATGCTATCTTTACAAAAATTACAAACTCACACAAGGCTACACGATGGTAGTTTTACAAAATGGAGCCTAAGTCAAGCTATTCCTTTGACAGAAAAGATCGAATTATATCCTCACACTAGCACTGTGTTGGGGGTGGCGGGGAGGGGTACATATAACTCTCCTGAGAGTACAGACTGGAAATTATGGAGGGTCCCTGGATCTCTTCCAGTTGCAAAGGAGGAGGATGAACCGGGAAAACAGCTCAGAGGATCAGGTCATCTTGGCTTCTTTCCACCTGAGCGCCTAGCACCTTCAGTCCAGACTCCAACGAACTCAGTCTCAACTGAGTCACTTTGTGCCTACAATGAGTCAAAGGAAGCTGTCCTTTTAGGGACACCTCCAGGACCAGGTTTATCCCAAGGTTATTTTAAGGCTTTATACTGACCTAATAACCAATTGAATGGTATGTCCTTTTTGGGGGAGACAGGGGCAAGGTCTGAATTTTCTCATTAGGTTGCAAGTTATTAAGTTGAATGTGTTGACCTATAGGAATTGACGGCAGGGTTCCCCGTTGAAACATACTGCATAAGGACATAGACCTGAAGTGAAACTTAAGTCAGATCTGCATGCAAAAACTAAAAAGGTATGCATCGATGGCTGGTAGCTCTAAGTCATCTTCTACCCACCTCTGAATTTCCCTTTACTCCTCTGTATGTGGCACTGGAATCATTTCTCTGTTCTTATAGCCTCTCTCAGCTTACTGAATAAGCATATTGAGGGCAGATTCCAGCGCTGAATGTTTTTAGGTCATTTCCTACAGTCTCCTTGTAGGTGAGAAATCTCAACGTTTTATAATCAACATGATACAGCATATTCTGCTTTATTTGGCATATGTCAGCATTGCCTATCTTTATATAAGATCAACATCGCTCTGACACAGTCAGAAAAATTAAGTTTGTCAAATCACTTCACATGGACCAAATACCCCAGATCAGATGATGGTTTTTCTTCCCACCGTTTCCATTGCCACCAATACCATTTGTTCAATTAAATAATAATTAAAAAATGCACATCAGAGCCTGGTGTGGTGGCACACACTTGTAATCCCAGCATTCGGGAGGCTGAGACCGGAGGATCACGGTTCATGGACAGCCTCAGCTACTTAGTGGGCGGGAGGTGTAGCCCCGAGGTGAAATGCCCCAGGGTTCCATCGGCAGACCCAGGAGAGGGGGGGGGGGATGCACATCAGAGACTTTCCAAGGAAAACTAAATCAATCTGAAATATTATGTTGATAGCCGTCATTCTTATATTAACTTGTTTAGGTCATTGCAGTCAGGTGCGTTGATTTGCCATAACCCGAAATTTAAAAATTCCCTACTTAACTTTTCTCCTAAATTGCCTGTTCCAGCTAGATATAGCTCCATGATGGCTCCCAAGCTTAGTTGAGGCTGGATGGCTTTGGTCGCCATGTTTTCACAGCTTGGGATACCTTCCTTCTGTCCTTGGAGGCCTGCTTCAAGTCCCATCCAGGAAAAGCCTTTTACGGGGCTCTGGGCTACACCACGTTGTCCCTTCCCTGAACTCTTGCTCACCCAGTGGGTCTCCAAATAGTTCCCTGATTGTTTCATGTTTTCCTCCTGTTGTCTCCCCAAGTGGATCATAAACTGTCTGGTATGCGTTCCCTCCAAATCCAAGCACAACGCTGGATTTCCTTTTGTGCCCCATAAATACTTGCCAAGGGACCGGTTGGTTGGGAAGGCGCAGTTCACGGTGGAGATGAAGGAAGAATTAAAAGCAGTGGGTAGATTTCAGATCTGGTCCAAGTGAGATCACATGTACACATAGACGTTCCTTTAAAAGAGACGTTCCAATCCTTGGCCCCGGGCTTGGCCGCTGGTTCTCCCCGGCCTCCGATTTCAGGGCGTTATTGTGTATTTAGCTTTCCTGGGATGGAAGTTTGAGAAGATGGATTGTAGTGCGCTCCTACTCCGCTCCACAGCCTATTGATTTTATATGTCATCAATGTATATTATATGTCTACACTATTACCAGGAGAAGCAGGAGGTGCCTGAAGTTATGTCACCGCCTCCACCCGTCATCCCATGCTGAGCCCGATGGGAAGCCGCTGATTCTTACACTTGGAGCCGGGACAATGCAACTTAATCAGACTGACAGGAAACAGGCAGCAATTACAGTGTACTGCTACATCTGCTGGGTTCCACTTCACTGAAGGAAGAGTTATCTCAATTTTAATGTACATCCCTTTTTCATGTTTCATTTAACCTCTGCTGTATTATTAAACACATCAAAATATAATGACACTCGTTAAAGAAGAAAAAGAGGACAGTTGGGATCTTTTGGACGGGATCTCCTATATTTGGAACTTAATTGTATCATTTTTGCTTCTCTTCCACATCTCCCCCTGGTGAATAACTAATTCAGTATATAGGTATTTAAATAGCGAGTTGGGAACAGGCTGTTTAAACACCTACATCAACACTGAGATCGGCGACAATGAAATGGCCCCTCAATCATTCGTCTGTTTTCGCCAGGAGCGTTTCGCTTTTCAAAAACATTCCTTTGCAATGTGTCAAAATAGCTAGTTTACCCATTATGCAGAGCACATAAACTGCTTTCAAGGCAGCTCCGTGAAATCTCCCAGGAATGTATTAGTAATATGACTCAGGAAACCTTTGGAACTTACTCTGGCAGGTGTCTCGCTCACTGGCCCACCCCAGAACAGCCCGAGCCCATCAACCGGCCCAGCCCGCGGCCCCGGGCCACAGGACCTATTCACTGTCCGTTTCTGCGAAGCAGATGTGATGATGTATCAGCTGGTGCCTCTCATCTGTGGCTTTGTCTTTTTTTTTTTTTTTTTTTTCTTTTCTGCTTCCCTTTGTTTATCTGACCCCATACCTTTCTTTGAGCTCCGGTTTTATAATTGCATCTGAAGTCTTTAGAAAACCTTCCTAAAAATTAAATAAATGTTCATCGGAGATTAAATGTAGTCCTCAATTCCAGACTGCCAGTTTCCAAAGAAGTAATAGGAATATGAGCCTGGGCTGCTTCTTGAACACTTAAGGGAGGGTTTTGCTACATGATTTGCAAGGTTTGGGGGAGCTTGGCTGAATGGGGAAAATAGAAGAAATGAATATTTCTTCTGCTCCTGTTTCTGGTTTCTATCTGTTCCTTCTTCGTTTGACTTTTTCTTCACAATCTTAAACTATGTCTTTAACAAGGAAAATGTCCAGCCAAATGACCAGTAGAGTTTCTATATAGAACACCCAGCTTCCAGGTTCTTGTGTGTGTGTGTGTGTATGTGTGTGTGTGGTATTCTACCTTTTGGGGGGAGGGGAGCTGTACCCCCCAGTCCTTTATTTATTTATTTGTTATTTATTTATTTATTTTTAATTTGAAACAGGCTCTCACGAAGTTGCTGAGGTCTTGCTTAGTGGCTAAGGCAGACCTCAAATCTGTGATACTGAGGTCTCAGCTGCGGAAGTACTGGGATTACAAGCGTGCGCCACCACACCCATCTCAACTTCCAGGTTCTTAGAAATACTTTCTCCATCTTTCATTCTGTCCCTTGATCCCAGAGCTTCTGCTCTGCTGTCAAGAGTCATCCAAGTCAAGTAACTGTGCGCCACATTTGGAGGGGGGCTGCTAGGTACAGCGGTGTAGACTGCACACTGCACAGGGGACAGTATCCAGTATTCACTGCCAAGCAGTGAGGTCCAACCCAAATTCCACAGACTTCAAATGTTGCCTGTGGCTGGTTTTTCTTGGGAGATGTCAGCACCAACTGCGTAGATCTGGCCTCAGCATCTCATCCGAGCGATTTGGGATCATGGGAGGGTGTAAAGACTGATCTGTTGGAGGTCTCCATTCCACAGACATTTTGGGAAAGGATAAAGAAAAAACCTGAAGCTGGTATACCTGACCTTTCTGCCCTGAACCCTGCTACTTAGGCTTCCCAAAGAAAAGTACCAAGAAACAGTATTTTGTTTTGTTTTGTTTTGTTTTTGTTTTGTTTAGTTTTGTTTTGTTTTGTTTTTTGCAGTACTGGGGATGGAACCCAGAGGCATTCTACCTCCAAGCTATACCCCAGCCCTATTTTTTTTATTCTATTTTTTATTATTCTTTATTTGGAAACAGGATCTCACTGAGTTGCAAAGGGCTGTACTAAGTGGCCGCGAATGGGGATCCTTCTGTCTTAGCCTCCCAAATGCTGGGATTACAAGCATGTGCCACCACGCCAGGCAGTGTTGTGATTTTTTTCCCCCTGCTTGTTTGTTTCTTTAATATGCGAATCTAGGTTGAATTCCACTATAGAATGAAGGATTGCTTCCTTGCAGTTTGTAAAATACATGGGATCTTCTGAGTCAAACAGGAGTGACCTGGACTTCAAAGGTCAAAATCAAAGAGCATTCACTGCTGGGCAGTCTCCGGGTGATGCACAAGAATGGAATTAATCTCACAACCACAATCGGCTCCTGGCAGAGGGGCTCCGGAACTGCAGAAGCCGGGCCTGCGAGCACTTTAGATCATAGCAGAACAACAGACCATGCCTCAGTGAGACCATTCAGTCAAAGCTAACATAAAGAGTGAGATACACACACACAGATACACACACACACACACACACGGCACAGTGGCACATACCTAGAGTCCCAGTACTTGGGAGACTGAGACAGAAGGACCATAGGTTCCAGGACAGCCTCAGCAAGTGATGAGACTCCCATCAATCCAGCAAAACCCTGTTTCCAAATAAGAAATAAAAATCAGGCTGGGGGTGTAGCTCTAATGTAGAATGCCTCTGGATTCAATCCCCAGTGCCACTGTATACATATATGTGTGTATATACACATATATATATTTACAAACCTGTTTACATATTTATACACACATATATTTACATATATATTAAAAAAGATTTGGGGGTAACTCATGATGAACACTCAATCATGAACTTTTTTTTTTTTTGCAGTACTAGGGATGGAACCCAGGAGTATTCTACCTCTGGGCTACACCCCCAGCCCTATTTTATACTTTATTTGGAAACAGGGTCTCGCTAAGTTGCCGAGAGCCTCACTAAGTAGCTGAGGCTGGCTTCGAACCTGTGCGATCCTCCTGTCTCAGCCTCCCGAGCGCGGGGATTACAAGTGTGCGCCACCACGCCCGGCTCTAATCATAAACTTTTGACCATCCAGAAGTTAAGTTTCTTTACAAAGCAATAATGCTGTATCACCTTTTTGTACTTGTTAGAATGTGAAGTTATGTGAAGCCTGATGGCACACACTTGTAATCCCTGAGGCTGAGACAGGAGATCACAGGCTCAAGGAGAGCCTCAGATAGTAATGAGTCTCTCACCAACCTAGTGAGACCCTGTTTCAAAATAAAAATAAAATAGGGCTGGAGGTATAGTTTGGAGGTAGAATGTCACTGGCTTCAGTTCCTAGTCACACACACACACACACACACACACACACACACACACACACACTGCAGTTATGAAGTCTCTTAATAGAATGAATACATTGCATGTGTTTCAAGCATGTGAGAAATGTTCTGTGTCTGAAATTTGAATCACACATAGAATGGAAATTCACCTAAGCTGGTCTGACCAATCTATTGCAAAACCACTTGATAAAATGATGACCTTGACTGAAAACTGAGTCCACATTAAACCAAATTAAGCCTAAACTCCAGAAAAGAAACAACAAATCCTGCCATTTGCAATGAACTTTATAGATAAGGTTATTTAAATTCTTGAGTTCTATGAAGTGTAAAAATAAATGGTTTCTAATAAGGAGCGGTGTGACATATACCATATTGACTTATTAAACACTTATAAAAAGACATGTATTAAACTGGCAAAATTGTTCGGCAGGAACCTGAGCCCCCTAAACAGGATGAATACAAGTGAGTCATATGTCTAATACTTCACATTTGATATGCATGAAGTATAATTGGAATTGTTTTAAAAGGATTAAATATAAATTGCTTTGAAATTGTAAAAAGTGCTAAAGGATGGGTAAAAGTAAAAAATCACCTAAAGAGGCAAGAGTGCACACTATCTGAAAAAATTGGCAAAATAAATTTTAGAGATGCCAAAAAGTTGGCAAAGCAAAAAAATAATTTTTAAAAGTTCTGAAGAAGTCCATGTGAACTGAATAAAGATATATTTGATATACAAAAATTGGCGTCTGATGAGGTAACTTATTTTAATATCAGTGTAAATATTTCATAAGATAATTGGACGATCCTATGACCATTAGCTATCCACAGATAGAATGTGCCTTAAGATCATTGCCATAAAGACATGATGAAAGCCATCAACTAAAACTTTAGAGATCTCTTAAAATGATCTATCTTTTAAAATGATTCCACTCAATGTGATTGGCTGTAAGTGACAGTGGAAATAGACATATTTTGGTACATAGCTAAGTTTAGCAATTTGATCATTGAGCAAATTGACTTGAAGCATTTTGACCTAAAATTTTAAAAATGAGACCTTCCTTTATGGCCCAGTGTAAGACTTCCGCAGAGTTCTTCTCTGGCAATCTCCACTCTAAACCAAACACTCTCTCTTGACACAGTTCTACAGAAGAGAAGTCCCAAGAACTAACAAAGTTTAAATGTTATCCCAAAACAGAAGGACAAAGGTTTAGAATCGGATTTGTGTATGTATGTTTGTGTGTAGTCATGCATGTATGTATGATGTATTTTGTGGTACCGGGGATAGAACCCAGAGGTATCCTACCTCCAAGCTACACCCTCAGCCCTATTTCATTTCTTTTTTTTTAAATCAGGGTCTCACTAAGTTGTGGAGGGCCTCATTAAGTTACTGACGCTGGCCATGAATCTGCGATCCTTCTGTCTCAGTACCTCCCAAGTACTGAAATGACAAGTATGTACCACCACGCTTGGCTTGATTTGTGCATTTAAAAAGTTGTATATAGCCAGACATGGGGGTGCACATCTGTAACCCCAATACTTGGGAAGCTGAGGCAGAAGGATCACAGGTTCAAGACCAGCTTCAGCAACACAGAGAATCTCTCAGCAACGTATAGAGACCCTGTTTCAAAATAAAGAATAAAAAGTGCTGGGAGTGTAGGTCAGAGGTAGGCTGCCACCGAGTTTAATCCCCAGCACCCCCTCCTCACACACACATGCACACACAGGTATGTATGGCCACTTAACAAACACTAGGAACATAAAAGGAAGTCAATTATGTGATGAAATTAAAACTCTCTCTTGTTGTTAGTAGGAATATGACATGGTGCGGCCACTTTGGAAAATAGCTCGGAAGTTTCTCAAAAGATTAAACAGAGAGTAACCATTTGACCCAGCAAGCTCTCTCCAAGATAACTGAAAGCATGCATTTACACAAGGACTTGTACAAGGATTTCCATAGCCATGTTATTCACGATCCCTAAAAAATTCAAATGACCTGGGTGTAGTGGTGTACACCTGTAATCCTAGTACTTGGGAGACTGAGACAGGAGGATTGCAAGTTTGAGGAAAGTCTCAGCAAATAAGATGCTCATCAACTCAGAGAGAATCCATTTACTTTCTTATATTGTTACTTTACATCTTTATATATCTTATACATTTAGTTATATAGGCAATGTGTAATTAGAAATAATTTTATACCCATTTAGTTATATAGTCAAAGTATTTTACATATTACTATATATTACTTAATAGCCAACTAACAGTATTTGAATATTAAACCACATGCAAAATTTATAGTAAATACTTTAGCTATTTAATAAATGTGTATTTTGATCTAATTTGTTAAATTATTTTTAATTGCTGTGGCTATGATAATATTTGCATATACTTTTGTAATATATAT